>NW_027397102.1:4060510-4268843 GCF_003265705.2 Callorhinus ursinus | reverse complement strand
TCTTTCTTTCTTTCTTTCTTTCTTTCTTTCTTTCTTTCTTTCTTTCTTTCTTTCTTTCTTTCTTTTCTTTCTTTCTTTTTCTTTCTTTCTCGTGAACCCTGTTCCCCTTTTCAAATAGATTATTTCACAACTTATGTTTTTAAGTTGCTTTTTAACTTTTATATTTTTCACATCTATGTTTTATAGATTTATGTCCCACACTAGTCCGTTTTTCACTCAATTTTATCTTGAGATATATATATAAAGTCCTGATTTCCTTGCAATTTGGGGATATAGTATATTCTAACACACAGCCAAAAATCAATCATGAACAGGCAGACCACCCTGTTTTGTCCACCCTGAGAGATTATACTCTCTCTCATACACACACCCTTTTTTTTTTTTTTTTACTATTAGGGATCATCTTGGTTTTGGTGGCATATCTGTGGTAGCTTCTGGCCACTTTGACTTTTTTTAGGGTGCATTTTGCTTGGGTCATGGTTGATATTTTGGACACTTACTCAAACATACCTCAACAGAATGACTAGGAGGAGGAACTCTCAACAGAGAAAAGAACCTGAGACAATGTCCTCTGCCACAGAACCAATGGATATGGATATAAGCAAGATGTCAGTAATAGAATTCAGGAGAGCAATCATAAAGTCAATAGCTAGGCTTGAAAAAAGTTAGTCTTGAAAATAATGACAATATAGATTCTCTAAGGGCAGAAATGAGATCTAATCAGGCTGAAATTAAAAATGCTATGAATGAGATGCAGTCTAAACTGGATACTCTAGCAGCCAGGGTAATAATGAGGCAGAAGAACAAATTAGTGATCTAGAAGATAAGCTGATAGGAAGAAAGCCAAGGAAGAAAAGAATAGGCAGCTAGAAGCCCATGAGAACAGACTTAGAGAGATCAATGATGCCTTGAAATGTTCCAATGTTGGAATTATTGTGATCTCTGAGGGGGTGGAGAAGGAGAGAGAAGAAGGTATATTTGAGCAAATCATACCTGAGAATTTCCCTAATTTGGGGAAGGAAATAAGCATTCGTGTCCAAGAGGACCCCTCCCAAAATTAATAAAAATGGACTAACACCCCAGCATATAATAGGGAAATGTGCAAAACTTAGAGCCAAGGAAGCTATCCTGAGAGCAGCTATGGGGAAGAGATACTCATGGATGGTGGGAGGAACATCAGAATAACATCAGACCTAAGCACAGAAACCTGGAAGGCCAGAAAGCGCTGGTAAGGCATATTCAGTGTACTAAATGAGAAGAACATGCAGCCAAGAATACTTTCATCCAGCAAGGCTGTCATTCAGAATGGATGGAGAAATAAAGAGCTTCCAGGATGGGGAGAAATTGAAAAAATATGTGACCACCAAGCCAGCCCTGCAAGAAATATTTAGGGAGATTCTGAAAGCAAGAGAGACACCAAGAGTAACATAGAACAGAAACTTACAGAGACAATCCACAGAAACAGGGATTTTACAGGCAATTCAATAGCCTATACAATTCATATCTTTCAGTAGCTACTCTGAATGTAAATGGGCTGAATGCTTCTCTGAAAGGACACAGGGTTTCAGATTGGATGAAAAAACAGGACACTTCCATATGCTGTCTACAAGAAACTCATTTTGAAACTAAAGATATCAGAATGAAAGTGAGGACATGGAAAACCATTTACCACACCAACGGACCTCAAAAGGAAACTGGGATAGCAATCCTCTTATCAGACAAATTATATTTTAAACCAAAGACTGAGTAAGAGATGTAGAGGGACAGTATATCATACTTAAAGAGTCTATCCAACAAGAAAATCTAACAATTGCAAATATATATGCCTCCAACTTGGGAGCAACCAATTACATAAATCAACTAATAACCAAAATAAAGAAACATATCGATAATAATAGATTAATAGTAGACTTCAACACCCCACTCACAGCAATGGACAGATCATCTAAGCAGATAAACAAAGAAACAAGAGCTTTGAAGGACACATTGGACCAGATGGACTTTGTAGATATATACAGAACATTCCATCCTAAAACAACAGAATACTCATTCTTCTCGAGGCCACATGGAACATTCTCCAGAATGGATCACATACTGGGTCACAAATCAGGTCTCAACTGATACCAAAAGATTGAGATTATTCCCTAAATATTTTCAGATCACAATGCTTTGAAACTGGAACTCAAACACAAGGAAAAATTTGGAAGGAATGCAAACACTTGGAGGATAAAGAACATCCAGCTAAGAATGAATGGGTCAATGAGGAAATTAAAGAAGAACTTAACATTTCATGCAAACTGATGAAAATGAAAACACATCAGTTCCAAACCTATGGGATACTGCAAGGGCAGTCCTTAGATGGAAGTACATAGCCATCTAAGCTCTCAAAAAATTAGAAAATTCCCAAATGCACAAGCTAACCTTATACCTAAAGGACCTAGGGAAAGAATAGCAAATAAAGCCTAAACTAAGTAGGAGAAGAGAAATAATAAAGATTAGAGCAGAAATCAATGAAATAGAAACTAGAAGATTAGTAGAACAGATCAACAAAACTAGAAGCTGATTCTTTGAAAGAATTAATAAGATCAATAAACTTCTGGTCAAACTTATCCAAAAGAAAAGAGAAAGGACCCAAATTAATAAATCATGAATGAAAGGGCAGAAATCTCGACAAATACCAAGGAATTAGAGACAAGTATTAAAACTTACTACTAGCAGCTATATGCCGACAAACTAGGCAATCTGGAAGAAATAGATGCATTCCTGGAAACTTATAAACTACCAAAACTGAAATAGGAAGAAATAGACAATCTGAACAGACCAATAACCAACAATGAAATTGAAACCATAATCAAAAAGCCTCAAAACAAGAGTCCAGGGCCAAGTGGCTTCCCAGGGGAATTCTGCTAAACATTTAAAGAAGAAATCATACCTATTTACTGATGCTGTTTCAAAAATAGAAATGGAAGGAAAACTTCCAAACTCATTCTATTAGGCCAGAATTACCCTGATCCCAAAACCAAAGACCCCATCAAAAAGGAGAATTTCAGCCAATATCCCTGATGAGCATGGATGCCAAAATACTCAACAAGATCTTAGCCAATAGGATCCAACAGTACAATAAAAGTATTATTCACCACGACCTGGTGGGGTTTATTCCTGGGATGAAGGGGTGGCTCAATATTTGCAAATCAATCAGTGTAATAGTGCACATTAATAAAAAAAAAAGACAAGAATCATATGATTCTGTCAATCGATGCAGAGAAAGCTTTTGCCAAATACAGCATCCTTTCCTGATTAAAACTCTCCAAAGTACAAGGATAGAGGTAACACACCTCAACATCATAAAACCCACCTATGAAAGGCTCATAGAAAATATCATTCTCAATGGGGAAAACCTGAGAGCTTTTCCCTTAAGATCAGGAACACAACAGGGATGCCTACTATCACCACTGCTGTTCAACATAGTACTAGAAGTCCTAGCCTCAGCAATCAGACAACAAAGAAATAAAAGGCATTCAAATTGGCAAGGAAGAAGTCAAACTCTCTCTTTTCACAGATTACAAGATACTTCATGTGGAAAACCAAAAGACTCCACCCCCAAATTACTAGAACTCATATAGCAATTCAGCAATGTGGAAGGATACGAAACCAATGCACAGACATCAGTTACATTTCTATACACTAACAATGTGACTGAAGATAAGGAATTGTTTCCATTTACAATAGCACCCAAAACCATAAGATACCTAGGAATAAAACTGATGAAAGAGGAAAGGATCTATACTCTAGAAACTACAGAACACTTAATTAAGAAATTGAGGAAGACACAGAGAAATGCAAATTTTCCATTTCTTCCTGTTTCTGTTTTGGTGGTTAATATATTTCTAGGAATTTATCCATTTCTTCTAGGTTGTCCAATTTGTTGGCCTATTGTTTTGTTGGCATATAGTTTTTCATTATATTCTCTTATAATCATTTGTATTTTTATGTGTTTGTTGTTATTTCTCTTCTCTCATTTGTGATTTTATTTATGTGAATCACTTCTCTTTACTTTTTGAAATGTCTGACTAGGGACTTATTAATTGTATTAATTTTTCAAATTTTTCTATTATTTTATTTAGTTCCCATATCATTTATTTTCCCTCTAATCTTTATTATTTCCTTACTTCTGCTGGCTTTAGGCTTCATTCATTGTTTTTGTAGCTTCTTTAGTTGTATGTTTAGGTTATTTATTTGAGATTTTCCTTGCTTCTTGAGGCACACCTGTATTGCTATATACTTCCTTCTTAGGACAGTTTTTGCTGCATCCCAGAGGTTTTGTACCATTGTGTTTTCATTTACATGTGTTTCTATGTATTTTTAATTTCTTCTTTCATTTTCTGGTTGACCCTTTCATTGTTTAGAAGGATGTTGTTTAACCTCCATGTATTGGTGGTCTTTCCAAACTTTTTTCTTGTGGTTGCTTCAAATTTCACAATGTTGTGGTCAGAAAGGATGCATGGTATGATTTCAATCTTTTTTTGTATTTGTTGAGGCCTGATATGTGACATAGTATGTGATCTATTCCAGAGAATATCCCATGTGCACTTGAAAAGAATATGTATTCTGTGGCGTTACTATGGAATACTCTGAATATATCTGTTAAGTCATCCAGTGTGCCATTCAAAGCCATTGTTTCCTTGTTGATTTTCTGCTTATATGATCTTTCCATTGATGTAAGGGGGTATTACGGTCCCCTACCCTTACTGTATTATTGTCAGTGAGTTCCATTATGTTTGTTATTAATTGTTGTATATCTTTAGGTGTTCCCATGTTGGGGGCCTAAGTATTTACATTTGTTAGATCTTCTTGTTGGATAGTCCCCATTATTATGATACAGTGCCCCTCTTCACCACTTCTTACAGTCACTGGCTTAAAATCTATTTATCTGGTATTAAGTGTTGCTACTCCACCTTTCTTTTGATGTCTATTTGAATGATAAATATTTATCCATCCCCTCACTTTCAATCTGCCCATGTCTTTAGGTCTAAAATGAGTCTCTTGTAGGCAGCATAAAGATGGGTCTTGGTTCTTTTTTAATCCATTCTGAGGCCCTATCTTTTGATTGAATCATTAAGTGCATTTACATTCAGAGTAATTACTTAAGGATATGTATTTAGTGCCATTTTAGTACTTGGTTTTTCATTGTTTCTGGTGACTTTCTCTGTGCCTTCCGTGTCTTTGTCACTTTTAGTCTTTCCTTTCCACTCAAAGAGTTTCCTTTAGTATTTCTTGCAGGGCTGGCTTACTTTATCACTGTACTTTGCAAATTTAATTACAATATATCATAGTGTTCACCTGCTTTTGTTGATTTAGATGGGAGTTCTGTATGCCTCCTCAATTTGGATGCCTGTTTCCTTCCCCAGATTAGGGAATTTTTTTTCTTTAAATATTTTATTTATTTATTTCATACAGAGAGAGAGATTGAGCATGAGCGATTGTAGGGACAAAGAGAGAAGCAGGCTCCTGGCTGAGCTGCGAGCTCAATGTGGTGCTCGATCCCAGGACCCTAGGATCATGACCTGAGCCGAGGGTAGATGCTTAACTGACTGAGACACCCAGGCGCCACCTAAGGGAAGTTTTTAGATATGATTTCCTCAAATAAACCTTCTCCCACTTTTCACTCTCTTCTTCTGGGAGTACTATCATATGACTGTTATTGCGTTTGGTGGAATCACTGAGTTCCCTAAATCTATTCTGGTGTTCCATAGTTCTTTCTCTCTTTTTTTTCAGCTTCATTACTATTTTCCATTATTTTATCTTCTATATCACTCATTCCTTCCTCTGATTCGTCCATCCTTGTGTTCATTGCATCAAGTCTGTTTTCAATCTCAGTTATTGCATTTTTCACTTCTAGCTGATTGTTTTTTAATTCTTTTATCTTTGTGGTAAGGGCCTCCCTGAAATCTTTTATTCTTTTCTCAAGCCCAGATTGTATCCTTATGATTGTTGCTTTAAATACTCCATCAGACATGTTTCTTATATCTATTTCACTTAGATCTCTGGCTGTGACATTATCTTGTTTCATTTGGGATGCATTCCTACATCTTGACATTTTGCCTAAATCTCTGTCTTCTTTGTGTTAGAAAGGCTTATTATGTTTCTTATTTCTGAGAGTAATAGATTTATGAATAAGAGATCATATAGTGTCCAGGCCCAGCACTTCAAGTAGTGTCTAATGTGTGCAGTGTGTGCTCTGTTACTGTGTTTTAGCTGATCTATTCTTCAGGCCAGTTGTTTGCAGAGGGTCTCCTTTCCTGAAGCGGGCAGTATTTGGTCCTTGGGCAGAGTGTGGTGAATTTTAACTAGTTTTTTTCTTGTCTTCTTATTGAATGAGACCTGATGCTACTTCCACTAGAATTGAAGCCCCACAGAACTCTCTGGTCAGATGATGTAGTGTAGGCACATGTTTCTGCTGGTTTTCTGGGGAAGAGGTCTGCTGCACTGGGATTAAGGTACATTTGACCAAGAAGGGCAGTACTGGCAGAACACAAGGGGCAGAACTTGGTGGAAGCATGTTAGGCAGACTGTGTTGGTGCCATGTTGTTTACTGAAGGTAGATCTGTGTTAATGCTGAGGGGCAAAGAAGGAAAATGGTGCCAGCCAGCTCCATTGTCCCTAGAGAGGGGTAGCAGTGCTTGCTGCTCTCAAGGCAACCCTCACAGAAGAGCAAATTATCTCCCCCCTGTATATCCCAGGCATTTTTCAGAATGCCATTTTCACACCTATTCCCTCCAAGTTGTTTGCCTGCCTTCTCAGGAGTAGTACAGTGCCCTCCAGGCTGTATTCCATCACCCTGCTGATTTTTTAAAACTCCAGGCTTTCGGGAACATTGTGTGGGCAGGGGCCTACTTTGGTCTTCTGGGGGAGAGTCTTCCCACAGTGGGAATGGGGTGGATTTGACAAAGAAGGGCAGTGGTGCCAGTAGTATGGGTGTGGAATTGGGAGCAGGCATGTTAGGCAGCCAGCCTTGCACCCAGCTGCCCTTGGCGGGTGGCTCAGCACCTATGCTGATGGGTGGGGGAGGAAATAGCACCTGCTGGCACTTTTATCCTTAGAAATACAACTCTGTGAATGCTGCTTCTCAGGAACACTTTCCATGAAGAGCAAATAATTTCCCCCCCATGTGTCCCAGTCATCCCTCAGACCATGCCTTCTGCCCCAGATTGTTTGCCTGCCTTTTCTCCATGAGTAGGACAGCACCCTGAGGACTCTAATACAGCCAAACCCACCAATTATTAAAATTCCTGTCTTTAAGCCCTGCTGGTTTTGAAAACTCATGAAAATCAGCCCTCTCATTTTCCCAGCCAGTTGTTTAAGGAAGTGTTCTCCTTGTGCATTCCCCTGTATGCCCCTCTCTCTCTCTCATTTCTCCAAGACCAGGGCTCACTCCCCTCAAAAGCTCCCATGATCCATTTCTCCCCGAAACCACCGCTCCACAGTTCCTACCTTCCTCAATGTGGCCTCTTTTGTCCCTTTAGCTGTGGTGTTGGTTCTGCTAGTCCTCAGGTCAATTTGTTATGTATTCAAAATGATTTGATAGTTATCTACTTGTGTTGGAGGGATGAGATAAGTCTAGGGTCCTCCTACCATGCCACCATCTTATTTCTCCCATCTGTTGGGATTTTTTTTTATTGCTCACTCAATTTATTTACTAGTTATCAGTCTGTTAAAAATTTATTTTTCTTCCTGTTTCAGTTTTTGTGGTTTATGTTTCTAGGCTTTTATCCATTTCTTCTAGTTTGTCCAGTTTTTTGACATATACTGTTTCACGATATTTACTTATGTTTGTTTGAATTTCTGTGGTGTTGCTCATTATTTCTCCTTTCTCATTTGTGATTATATGTATGTGAGTCCTTTTCTTTTTTCCTTGCTATGTGTGGCTAGAAGTTTATTGGTTCTATTTGGTTTTTTCAAACAACCATCTCCTGATTTCAAAGATCTGATCAATTGCTTTTTTAAAATTTCTATATCATTTATTTCTGTTCTAATATTTATTATTTCCTTCTTTCTGATTGTTTTAAATTGCATTTGTTATTTTTCTAGCTCTTTAGGTGCAGGGATAGGTTGTTTATTTGAGATTTTTCTCACTTCTTAAGGTAGGCTATTATTGCTATAAAATTCCTTCATAGAACCACTTTTCCTTCATTCCAGAGGTTTTGGAACATTGTGTTTTCATTTTGAATTGATTCCTTATATTTTTATTATATCTTCTTTTATTTCCTGGTTTAATCCTTCACTGTTCAGTAGCATGTTATTTAAAGTATCATATTTTGGGTATTTGTAGTTTTGATACATATATTTTTTGGTGTTTCCAGTTTATTTCTTGTGGTTTACTTCCACTTTCATAGTATTGTATTCAGAAAATAGGCACCATATAATTTCGGTCTTCTTCAATTCATTGAGGTTGGTTTTGTGTGTTAATATGTGGTCTTTTCTGGAGAATATTTGGTATGCACTTGAAAAGAATGTGTATTCTGTTGTTTTAAGATGGAAGGTTCTGATTATATCTGTTAAATTCATCTGTTCTAGTGTGTCAGTCAAAGTCACTGTTTCCTTGTTGAATTCCTGTTTAAATGATCTGTCCATTGATGTAAGTGGGGCTATTAGTGTCCCCTACTTTTATTGTATTACTATTGATTAGCTCCTTTATGTATGTTATTGTTTTATGTCTTTAGGTGTTCCAATGTTCAGTGCATAATTATTTACAGTTGTTATGTCCTCTTGTTAGATTGACCCTATTAATATATAGTGTCCTTCTTTGTCTCTTGTTTCAGTCTGTGTTTTAAAGTTTAGCTTTCCAGCAAGATGACAGAGGAGTAGGAGACCTGGACTTCGTCTGGTCTCAGGAATTCAGCTGGATAGGGATCAAGCCATTCTGAACACCTACAAACTCAACAGGAGATCGAAGAAAAGAATAGCAACAACTCTCTGATCAGAAAAGCGACCACTTTCTGGAAGGTAGGACGTGTGCAGAAGTGAGTCCGAGGCGATATTCAGGAGGATAGATAGCAGGAGAGGGGCCCTCTGTCGGCCACTTCTGGCAAGTGATAGAGCAGCGGAGCACAAAATTGGAAATTTTAGAAGTCGGCTCCGCTGAGGGATGTCGCTCCAGTGACTAAGCGGGGGTGGAAACCTCGTGGGACTGTGTGGTCTCAGGACCCTCAGGGTCACAGAAAGACCAGGGCTGCCTGATTGTGGCAGAGCTCCCAGGTATCAGAGCAGGGAAGCCAGCTGCAGAGATGGAGCCAAGGTGTGGGCTCTCAGCTTGGGGTTCCATAAACTGTGATTGACGACACAGTTGGGCCACTGCTCCTCCAGCAGTGACCCAACAAGGGGCAGATCCGGGGAGACTCCCCTTCCTCCCCTGGGGGGAACACCGTGGGAGTGCACTGCAAGAATCTGCTGGGTTTGGAGACTCCACAATGAGTCAGGTGCCGGAGATAGAAACACTCGGTCACAGGCCAGGTGAGCACGGAGAGCGGCCAGAGACTGGGGAGATGGGAGTGACTAACTGCTTTTCTGTGGGGGCTCACTGAGGAGCGGGGCCCCAAGTTCTTGGCTCCACCGGGGCAGAGATTGAGAGGCCGCCATTTTCACTCTCGTTCTCCAAAGCTGTATGGAAAGCTTGCAGGGAACAAAAGCTCCCAAGAGCAAACCCAAGCAGATTCCTTAGACCAGACCAGCAAGGGCGGGGCAATTCGGGCTCTGGCAAAGACATTTGGGAACCACGGCAACAGGCCCCTCGCCCAGAAGATCAGCAAAACAGCCAGCCAAGACCAAGTTTACCGATCAATGAGAACTGCAGAACTCCAGCACTAGGGGAATACTGCACATAGAATTCATGACTTTTATACCAGGATTCTTTAGTCTTTCAAAGTTAATTTTTTAACTGTCCCTTTTTATTTTAATTTTTCTTTTTCCCTTTTTCAACAAACATCTTATCAATCCCTTTTTTAAAAAACATTTTTAATTTTCAATTTTAGAGTCATATTCTATCCCTTCATAGTAGTTACCCTTATTTTTTATATATATATATATATATATATATATATATATATATATATGTTGTTCTCTCTTTAAAATTTTGAGATACAGTTTCTTCTAACAGATCAAAATATACCCTAAATCTCTAGTGTATGGCTTTGTTCTAGTCGCCTGCCTAATCACATTCTCTCCCCCCATTTTTTTTAAATCCTCTTCTTTCTTGTTACAAACAACTTCTTATCTTATCAATTCTTTTTTTAAAAAATTTTATAATTTTCATCTTTACAGTCATACTCCATCCCTTCATTGTATCAACCCTTATTTTGGACATATATAAGTCTTCTTTCTTTGAAATTTTGGGAGGCACTTTCTTCTAACTGACCAAAATACTCCCAAAATCTAGTGTGTAGCACTGATCTATGCACCAGCCTGATCATATATGATCATAATCTGCTTTTTGTTTTGTTTTGTTTTCTTCTGCTTTTGTTTCTTTTTATCTTTATCTTTTTTCTTTTTTTTTTTTCCTCTTCCTTTCCCTTTCTTTTCCCCTGGTTTCAGGTCTTTTCTGATTTGTATAGAGTCTAATTTCTGGGGACCTTGTTACCCTGTTAGCATTTTGTTCTCTCATTCATCTGTTCTCCTCTGGAAAAGATGACAAGATAGAAAAAATCACCTCAACAAAAAGAACAAGAGGTAGTACCGTCTGCCAGGGACCTACTCAATATGGACATCAGTACGATGTCGGACCTAGAGTTCAGAATCATGATCTTAAAGATACTAGCTGGGCTTGAAAAAAGCATGGAAGTTATTAGAGAAACGCTTTCTGGAGAAACAAAAGAACTAAAATCTAACCAAGTCGAAATCAAAAAGGCTATTAATGAGGTGCAATTAAAAATGGGGGCTCTAACTCCTAGGATAAATGAGGCAGATGAGAGAATCAGCGATATAGAAGACCAAATTATGGAAAATAAAGAAGCTGAGGAAAAGAGAGATAAACAACTCCTGGATCACGAGGGCGGAATTCGAGAGATAAGCGATATCATAAGATGAAACAACATTAGAATAATTGGGATCCGAGAGGAAGAAGAAAGAGAGAGAGGGGCAGAAGGTATATTGGAGCAAATTATAACAAAGAACTTCCCTAATATGAGGAGGGAAACAGGCATCAAAATCCAGGAAGCAGAGAGAACCCCTCTCAAAATCAATAAAAATAGGTCAACACCCCGACATCTAATAGTAAAACTTACAATTCTCAGAGACAAAGAGAAAATCCTGAAAGCAGTTCAGGAGAAGAGATATGTAAACTACAATGGTAGAAACATTAGGTTGGCAACAGACCTATCCACAGAGACCTGGCAGGCCAGAAAGAACTGGCATGATATCTTCAGAGCACTAAACGAGAAAAACACACAGCCAAGAAGACTATATCCAGCTAGGCTATCACTGAAAATAGAAGGAGAGATAAAAAGGTTCCAGGACAAACAAAAACTAAAGGAATTTGCAAACACGAAACCAGCCCTACAAGAAATACTGGAAGGGGGCCTATAAGCAAAGAGAGAAACTAAAAGCAGCATAGACCAGAAAGGAACACAGAAAATATACAGTAACAGTCACCTTACAGGCAATACAATGGCACTAAATTCATATCTTTCAAGAGTTACCCTGAATGTAAATGGGCTAAATGCCCCAATCAAAAGACACAGGCTATCAGATTGGATTAAAAAACAAGACCCACTGATATGCTGTCTACAAGAGACTCATTTTATACTCAAAGACACCCCCGGATTGAAAGTGAGGGGGTGGGAAACCATTTACCATGCTAATGGACACCAAAAGAAAGCTGGGGTGGCAATCCTTATATCAGACAAACTAGATTTTAAAACAAAGATTGTAATAAAAGATAAGGAAGGACATTATATCTTACTTAAAGGGTCTATCCAACAAGAAAATCTAACACTTTTAAATATCTACGCCCCTAACATGGAAGCAGCCAATTATATAAGGCAATTAATAACAAAAGCAAAGAAACATGTTGACAATGATACAATAATTGTGGGGGACATTAACACCACCCTGACTGGAATGGACAGAACATCTAAGCAAACGATCAACAAGGAAATAAAGACTTTCAATGACACACTGGACCAAATGGACTTCACAGACATATTCAGAATATTCCATCCCAAAGCAACAGAATACACATTCTTCTCTAGTGCCCATGGAACATTCTCCAGAATAGATCACATCCTAGGTCACAAATCAGGTCTCAAACGGTACCAAAAGATTGGGATCTTTCCTTGCATATTTTCAGACCACAATGCTTTGAAACTAGAATTCAATCACAAGAGGAAAGTTGGAAAGACTCAAATACATGGAGGCTAAAGAGCATCCTACTAAAGAATGAATGGGTCAACCAGGAAATTGAAGAAGAATTAAAAAAATTCATGGAAACCAATGAAAATGAAAACACAACTGTTCAAAATCTTTGGGATGCAGCAAAGGCAGTCCTAAGAGGATATTATATAGCAATACAAGCCTTTCTCAAGAAACAAGAAAGATCGCAAATACACAACCTATCCCTACACCTAAAGGATCTGGAGAAAGAACAGCAATTAAAGCCTAAATCCAGCAGGAGAAGAGAAATAATAAAGCTCAGAGCAGAAATCAATGAAATAGAAACCGAAAGAACAGTAGAACAGATCAATGAAACTAGGAGCTGGTTCTTTGAAAGAATTAACAAGATTGATAAACCCCTGGCCAGACTTATCAAAAAGAAAAGAGAAATGACCCAAATCAACAAAATCATATATGAAAGCGGAGAGATCACAACCAACAGCAAAGAAAGAAAAACAATTATAAGAACATATTATGAGCAACTGTGTTCCAGCAAATTAGATAACATGCAAGAAATGGATGCATCCCTAGAGATGTATCAACTACCAAAACTGAACCAGGAAGAAATAGAAAACCTGAACAGACCTATAACCACTAAGGAAATTGAAGCAGTCATCAAAAATCTCCCAGCAAACAAGAGCCCAGGGCCAGATGGCTTCCCAGGGGAATTCTACCAAACATTTAAAGAAGAATTAATACCTATTCTCCTGAAACTGTTCCAAAAAATAGAAATGGAAGGAAAACTTCCAAACTCATTTTATGAGGCCACTATTACCTTGATCCCCAAACCAAAGACCCCATTAAAAAGTAGAGTTACAGACCAATATTCTTGATGAACATGGATGCAAAAATTCTCACCAAAATACTCGCCAGTAGGATCCAACAGTACATTAAAAGGATTATTCACCATGACCAAGTGGCATTTATCCTTGGGCTGCAAGGTTGGTTCAACATCCGTGAATCAATCAACATGATACAATACATTGACAAAAGAAAGAACAAGAATCATATGATCCTCTCAATAGGTGCAGAAAAAGCATTTGACAAAGTACAGCATCCTTTCTTGATCAAAACTCTTCAGAGTATAGGGATAGAGGGTACATACCTCAATATCATAAAAGCCATCTATAAAAAACCCACAGCAAATAACATTCTCAATGGAGAAAAGCTGAGAGCTTTCCCCCCAAGGTCAGGAACACGGCAGGAATGTCCACTATCACCACTGCTATTCGACATAGTATTAGAAGTCCTAGCCACAGCAATCAGACAACAAAAAGAAATCAAAGGCATCCAAATCGACAAAGAAGAAGTCAAACTCTCACTCTTTGCAGATGATATGATACTTTATGTGGAAAACCCAAAGGACTCCACCCCAAAACTGCTAGAACTCATACAGGAATTCAGTAAAATAGCAGGATATAAAATCAATGCAGAGAAATCAGTGGCATTCCTATACACCAATAACAAGACAGAAGAGAGAGAAATTAAGGAGTGGATCCCATTTACAATTGCACCCAAAACCATAAGATACCTAGCAATAAATCTAACCAAAGAGGCAAAGAATCTGTAGTCAGAAAACTATAAAATACTCCTGAAAGAAATTGAGGAAGACACAGAGAAATGGAAAAACGTTCCATGCTCATGGATTGGAAGAACAAATATTGTTAAGATGTCAATGCTACCTAGAGCAATCTACACATTCAATGCAATCCCCATCAAAATACCATCCACTTTTTTCAAAGAAATGGAACAAATAATCCTAAAATTTGTATGGAACCAGAAAAGACCCCGAATAGCCAGAGGAATGTTGAAAAAGAAAAAGCAAACCTGGCGGCATTACAATTCCGGACTTCCAGCTCTATTACAAAGCTGTCATCATCAAGACAGTATGGTACTGGCACAAAAATAGACACATAGATCAATGGAACAGCATAGAGAGCCCAGAAATGGACCCTCAACTCTATGGTCAACTAATCTTTGACAAAGCAGGAAAGAATGTCCAATGGAAAAAAGACAGTCTCTTCAACAAATGCTGTTGGGAAAATTGGACAGCCACATGCAGAAGAATGAAACTGGACCATTTCCTTACACCACACACAAAAATAGACTCCAAATGGTTGAAAGACCTCAATGTGAGACAGGAGTTCATCAAAATCCTAAGGGAGAACACAGGTAGCAACCTCTTCGACCTCAGCCACAGCAACTTTTTCCTAGAAACACTGCCAAAGGCAAGGGAAGGAAGGGCAAAAATGAACTATTAGGACTTCATCAAGATAAAAAGCTTTTGCACAGCAAAAGAAACAGTCAATAAAACCAAAAGACAAGCGACAGAGTGGGAAAAGATATTTGCAAATGTCATATCAGATAAGGGCTAGTATCCAAAATCTATAAAGAACTTATCAAACTCAACATCCAATGAACAAATAATCCAATCAAGAAATGGGCAGAAGACATGAACAGACATTTTTCCAAAGAAGACATCCAAATGACCAACAGACACATGAAAAAGTGCTCGACATTGCTTGTCATCAGGGAAATCCAAATCAAAACCTCAATGAGATACCACCTCACACCAGCCAGATTGGCTAAAATTAACAAGTCAGGAAAAGACAGATGTTGGCGGGGATGCAGAGAAAGGGGAACACTCCTGCACTGTTGGTGGGAATGCAAGCTGGTGCAACCACTCTGGAAAACAGTATGGAGGTTCCTTCAAAAATTTGAAAATAGAGCTACCATACTATCCAGCAATTGCACTACTGGGTGTTTACCCCAAAGATATAAATGTAGGGATCCGAAGGGGTACGTGCACCCCGATGTTTATAGCAACAATGTCCACAATAGCCAAACTGTGGAAAGAGCCAAGATGTCCATCAACAAATGAATGGATAAAGATGGGGTATAGATATACAATGGAATATTATGCAGCCATCAAAAGGATGAGATCTTGCCATTTGTAACGACGTGGATGGAACTGAAGTGTGAAGTGCTGAGTGAAATAAGTCAATCAGAGAAAGACATGTATCATATGACCTCACTGATATGAGGAATTCTTAATCTCAGGAAAGAAACTGAGGGTTGCTGGAGTGGGGGTGGGTTGGGAGGGATGGGGTGGCTGGGTGATAGACATTGGGGAGGGTATGTGCTCTGTTGAGCGCTGTGAATTTTGCAAGAGTGTTGAATCACAGATCTGTACCTCTGAAACAAATAATGTAATATATGTTAAAAAAAAAAGATAGCAGGAGGGCAAGAATGAAGGGGGATAAATCGAAGGGGGAGATGAACCATGAGAGACGATGGACTCTGAAAAACAAACTGAGGGTTCTAGAGGGGAGGGGGGGGGGGGATGGGTTAACCTGGTGATGGGTATTAAAGAGGGCACATTCTTGCATGGAACACTGGGTGTTATGCACAAACAATGAATCATGAGACACTACATTTCAAACTAATGATGTAATGTATGGTGATTAACATAACAATAAAAATATTTAAAAAAGTAAAGTCTAGTTTTCCAATATAAGATTGCTATGCTTGCTTTCTTTTGATATCCTTTTGGATGAAAGGTGTTTCTCTATCCTTTCACTTCCTATCTGTAGGTATCCTTAGGTCTAAAATGGGTCTCTTGTAGGCAGCATATAGATGGATCTTTTTTTTTTTATTCAGTCACCCCATGTCTTTTGGTAGGAGCTTATATGCCATTTACATTCATAGTAATTATTGATAGATATTAATTTATTGACATTTTATTACTTGGTTTGTGATTCTTTCTCAAGATTTTCTCTGATCCTTTCTTGTCTTTCCTTCCTTCCTGGTTTGCTGATTTTCTACACTGATATATTTGGATTCCTTTTTCTCTACTTCTTGAATATTTATTAATTTTTTGACATATAGTTACCATTAGATATGTTTATAACCACTTCTATATATAGCAGGCCATATTAAGTTGATGGTCATTTACATTTCAACCATTTCATTCCTCTCCTCCCCACATTTTAGGCATATGTTATTATATGCCATATCCATTTTTGTGTGTTCCTTGACTTATTGTTTTACAGAAATAATCATTTTTACTGCATTTTTGTTTCCTAACTGTATATTGTTTACTATCTGTGAACACTTTTGGTTTTTGTTTTTCTGGGAAACTCTTCATTTCTCCCTCTTTCTGAATTTTAGCTTTGCTGGATAGAGTATTCTAGGCTGCAGGTTTTTTCCCATTCAACACTTTTAATATATCATGACACTCTATTCTGACTTGGAATATTTCTATTCAATATCCTAATGTATTTATGCATTTTCCCTTGCAAGTTCCTTTATCTTTTGTCTTGCTGCTTTGAAAGATTATTTTTTTTTGCTTTTGTTAATTTTGTTGGGGCTCCCCAGTCCCCTGGATCAGGATATCTGTTTTTCCCCATATTAGGGAAGTTTTCAGCTATTCTTTCTTTTTTAATTTTTTTAATTTAAATTCAATTTAGTTAACATAAGTATATTATTAATTTCAGGGTAGAATTTAGTGATTCATCAGTTGCATATAATACCCAGTGCTTATTACATCAAGCACCCTCCTTAATGCCCTTCACCCAATTGCTCCATTTCCCACACACCTTCCCTCCAGCAACTTTGTTTTTTCCCTATAGTTAAGATTCTCTTATGCTTTGCCTCTCTCCTTGTTTACATTTTATTTTATATTTCTTTCCCTTCCCCTGTGTTCATCTGTTTTGTTTCTTAAATTCCACATATGAGTGAAATCATATGGCATTTGTCTTTCTCTGACTGACTTATTTTGCTTAGCATAATGCCCTCTAGTTCTATCCATGTCATTGCAAATGGCAAGACTTCATTCTTTTTGATGGCTGAGTAATATTTCATTGTATAAATATACTACATCATTCATCTCTTGATGGATATCTGGACTTTTTTTCCATATTTTGGCTATTGTGGACATTACTGCTATAAACATTGGGATGCATGTGACCCTTTGAATCAGTATTTTTGAATCCTTTGGATAGATACCTAGTAATGCAATTGCTGAGTCATAACGTAGTTCTATTTTAAAGGTTTGAGGAACCTCCATACTCTTTTCCAGAGTGGCTGCACCAGTTCCATTCCCACCAACAGTGTAAGAGGTCCCCTTTCCCCACATCCTTTCCAACATCTGTCATTTCCTGGGTTGGCCATTCTGACTGATGTGAGGTAGTATCTCATTATGGCTTTGATTTGTTTTTCCATAATGATGAGTGACATTGAGTATTTTTTCATGTGTCTTTTAGCCATTTGTACATTTTCTTTGGAGAAATGCCTGTTCATGTCTTCTACCCATTTCTTGACTGGATTTTTGTTTGTTTGTTTTTCGGGTGTTGAGTTTGATAAGTTCTTTAGAGATGTTGGATAATAGCCCTTATTTGATATGTCATTTTCAAATATATTTTTCCATTCTGTAGGTTGCCTTTTAGTTTTGTTGATTGTTTCCTTTGCTGTGCAAAAGCTTTTTATCCTTTTTCATCTATTATTACAGTCTTTGGTTTAAAATCTAGTTTTTCTGATATAAGGGTGACTACTCCAGCTTTGTTTTGTCATCCACTAGCATGATAAATTGTTTTCCACTCCCTCATTTTCAATCTGGAGGTGTCTTTGGGGCTAAAATAAGTGTTGTAACCAGCATATCAGTGTGGTTTTTTTTTCAATTTTGATATCCTATATCTTTTGATTAAAGCATTTAGTCTATTTACACTCAGAGTAATTATTGAAAGATATGAATTTAATGTCATTGTATTCCCTGTAAATTCGCTGTTCCTGTAGACTGTCCCTGTTCCTTTCTGGTCTTTGTTACTTTTGAGCTCTCTCTCTAGTCAAAGTTCCCCTTTAATGTTTCTTGAAAGGCTGATTTAGTGTTCACAAATTCCTTGTTTTTGTCTTGGAAACAAGTTGTCTCTCCTATTCTGAATGACAGCCTTGCTAGATAAAGTATTCTTAGTTGCATATTTTTCCCATTTAATACATTGAATATATCATGCCAGTCCTTTTTGGCCTGCCAGGTCTCTGGACAGTTCTGCTGCCAGCCTTTTGTGATACTCTTGTAGATTAGGGACCTCTTGTCCTATGCTGCTTTCAGGATTTTCTCTTTATCTTTGTCATTTACAGGTTTCACTATGATATGTCAGGGTGTTAGCCAGTTTTTATTGACTTTGAGGAGAGTTCTCTGTGTCTCCTGGACTTGAATGCCTGTTTCCTTCCCCAGATTAGGGAATTTCTCAGCTATAATTTGCCCAAATAAACCTGCCACTTTCTCCCACTCTTTTTCTTCTGTGACTCCTAAAATACAGATATTATTTTACTTTATGGAATTGCTGAGTTCCCTAAGTCTACCTTCATGATCTAATTGTTTTCTTTCCCTCTTCAGCTTCATTATTTTCCATAGTTTTATCTTCTATATCACTTGTTGGCTCTTCTGTTTCATTCATCCTCATTTTTATGGCATCCACTTGGGACTGCATCTCAACTTCAGCATTTTTAAATTCAGCCTAGCTATATTTTAGTTCTTTTATCTCAACAGTAAGGGATTCTCTAGTGTCTTCTATGATCTTTTTCAAGCCCAGCTAGAATCTTTATAATCATTCTTTTAAATTCCAGTTCAGACATCTTACTTATATTTGTATTGATTAAATCACTGGCTGTGAGTTCTATCTCCTATTCTTTCTTTTGGGATGAATTTCCCCATCTTGTCATTTTGTCCAGAAAAGAAAAGAAGAAAGAAAAAGAAAATAAACTACAAAAACAACTATAACAACAACAACAAACTTCAGGAAGTATTTCTTGTGTATGCTGTGTACACTCTGCTGTTGTGTTTTGGCTGCTCTTACCCACTGGTCATCCTCTCCAGGGTTCCTCCTCGCTTGTAATGGGGAGTATTTGGACCTTTAGCTAGGTGTGCTTTGGTTTGTTTGTTAAGATAAGCCTGGAAAAGAAAAAAAAAATGATCCAAGACATGAGAAAAGGAAAAGGGACAAAAATGCAAACAAACAAACAAAAACTGTAAGTCTGATTCTAAAGAATAAGAAAGAAGGAAAGAAAGAAAGAAAGAAAGAAAGAAAGAAAGAAAGAAAGAAAGAAAGAAAAGAAGAAAAGAAAAGAAAAGAAAAGAAAAGAAAAGAAAAGAAAAGAAAAGAAAAGAAAAGAAAAGAGTAAGGAAAGAAGAAAAGAAAAAAAAATATGAAGCCTGATCTGAGAAATGAGAAGGAAACAAACCAACAAATGATTGAAAAGTTATAAGCCTGGTACAAAAAAAGTTAAAGAGGATAAAAAGAAATATATATATATATTTAATCATATATATATGATTAAAATTGAAAAATAAGAAATAGAAAAATCTTTAAAAATTAAATTTTTTAAAATTAAGGGAAAAAAGAAGCAAGCCTGGTCCTATTTCCACCAGAAGCTGACATTTTGAAGCATTGTTTAATCAGTAGATTCAGTCAACCAAGTAATCAGTTGGTATATGCTGGTGGCCTGTGTTCGTCTTTCGAGGGAGAGGTCAGCTTGGCTGGCTCACAAGCTGACTTGCCCTCCTAAAGATGCCCCTGCCAAGCTCAGGGGAATGGAGTGGTGTAAAGGACTCCAGCCTCCACTGGAGGTGCTGTGTTTCTCTCTGAAGTTCTACTGTGCTGGTGGGCTAGTGGGAAGATGAAGGGATGATGGTGGAGGAGTAGGGCATCACCCCATCTCTGGTCCCTGAGGAGAACTCCTGATCACTGCTGTTCAGGAGGCCCTCTCAGAAAAGCGAAGAATCTATGTCCCAGGCTTTTGTCAGTTCCCTTCCCTTAACCTGTCTGTTCCTGAGCCATCAGTTGCACAGCGTGTGCACAGTGGCTAGAGTTTATTGTGATGCACAGTGAAATGCTGCAACAAGATTATCTGACTTCTGTGTGCGTCTCAGTCCCCTACTCCGTTCTGTCCCAGAAAAGCAGTTGTAGAGGCTTGAGTCTATTGTGGCAGATAACAAAAAGCAGCAGGTAGGTGATCTGCAGTCTGCCCATATCTCCGCTTTCTGCTTTTTTCTGTCCCAGAAAAGCAGCCACTGGGCATGCCCATGGTGGTGTAAGCCTATTGTGGCTCAAAGCAAAAAGCTTCTACAAGGTTATCTGCCCTTTGCACACACCTCTGTCCCTGATGTTGAGCAATGCTTGATTGTTCCCAGCTGTTCTCTCATCCTTGGAGAGGTAAAATACACTCTTCCAAAAGCACTCTGGGAAGGGGTGCAATTTGTCCCAGTTCGACCCAGGGGATCTCCTCACTGTGGCTTATTGTGCAATCCCTACCCACTGTGCTCTCTCCCACTCCCTCTCCTTGACTTTGCTCTTCAGAAAGGGTTCCCTCCCCTTCACGGCCCCATAGCTCTCCTCTCCCCTGATTCACAGGTTTGAACCTCACATCTGCCACGTTCTCTCCCTCCAAATATGCAGAATTTTTCTTAATCTTCAGATCGTATTCCTAGTTGTTCAAAATAGCTGGATGTTGATCAAGCTATGTTCGAGGGAAGAAGCAAACTCAGGGTCTCCCTAATACACAGTCACCTTAACCCTTCCCCCTCCCAGGTATTATTTCTTCAAATACATTTTCTTCCCCCTTTTTTCTCTCTTCTTCTTCAGGGACTCCTATTATATGAATGTTATGATTAAGTTTGATGGAGTCACTGAGTTCCCAAATTCTATTCTCATTTTGTCTAATTCCTTTCTTTCTCTTTTGTCCTGTTTGATTGCTTTCCATTAGTCTGTCTTCTAGGTCTCTAATTTGTTCCTCTGCTTCTTCCATCCTGCTGTTCATTACATCATGTGTATTTCTCATTTTGTTTATTGTGTCTTTTATCTCTGCTATATTATTCCTTATCTCTGTGTAATGGGTCTCACTCATGTCTTCCTTTTTTTTTTTTTTAGTCCAGTGAGTACCCTTATGATCATTGCTTCAAATTCTCTATCAGGTATGTTACTTATATCTGTTTTGCTTATTTCTCTGCTCCTTGTCCTATTGTTACATTGGGATAAATTTCTCTGTCTCATTTTCTCTACCTCTCTGTGTCTGTTTCGGTGTGTTAAGAAAGTCAGCTGTGTCTTCTGCTCTTGAACATAGTGACTTATGAAGAAGAGGTTCTGAAGTGCCCTGCAATGCTATGACCCCTGTTCACCAGAATATGGTACTTCAGAAGTTTATCCTATGTGTGCTGCTTATGTCCTGCTGTTTTATCTGAGTCACTTTTCCTTTCAGGGCAGTTGTTTACACTGACTCTGCCTGTTGTGGTCTGTGCTTGCTTTCTGTGGATTTAGGGGGACCCAGGTAGGCCAGGTGTGAGGGGGCATGCTTTCCAGGGAATTTGAGAGCAGCTCAGCAATATTAGTAAAATTTGCACCGGGCCACTAGTCCTATGCTGTATCCCTCAAAGTGCTGTGGTGCCTGGGGGTTGTGTGCCAGGGATGCTGAGGTATGAAGCTGGACATGACCGGGTCCAGGGCATGAGGGTGGCTTGGAGCACACTGCTGTGCACCAGGGTGACTGTGCCTGGTGCACTGCAGCAGCTGTGCAACCAGCAGCTGGTCAGCATGCATACGAGGCTTTAACAATATTTTCCCTGAGCCCTGGGCCAAGGCTAGCCATCTTAGAGTGGGCTCATCCTCAGGAGAACTTGTGGGCATATTGCACTGCTAGCAGGTTAGGTAGCAAGTGTCTGAGCAACATTGCCTCTAGAGGGTAGCTCTATGTTTATGCTGGGGGGCAAGAGAGGAAAATGGCTCCTGCCTGTTCCTTCATTTTCAGAGAAGTTCCCCAGCACACACCAAAATTATATTAAAATTGTCTCCCATTTGCCCTTAGCTTTGTATAAATTGCCATTTTTATGTTTCCTCTTTGAGCAGGCTGCTATCTCTTTTAAAGTGGCAACCCAGCTTTCACTTACCCTCCAGGCCTCCCGGTTCTGAGTCAGCTGATTTTTAAACTTCCAGGCTCTAAGCCCCACTGGTTTTACAACCTATGGAATTCAGATCCCCTGGTTATGGGGATTAGTCTTCCTTGTGTGAGTGCCCCGGTTTGAGGGCTCATTTCTCTGCCCCTTCCACATGCACAGTTCCCTCCCTCTTGCAGGCATCCTGCCTCTTCTTTTCTGATATTCCTAATCTTTCAGATGTAGCATCTTCTCTATATTTAGTTCTATAGTTTGTTCTACCAGTCTTCAGATTACTATTTGTTTTTTTGACTTGGATCTGTATGGTATCTAATTGAAAACATGGGATGAGGTGAATTCAGGGTCTACTCCACCATCTTCCCAAGCTCCCTTCTCTTTTATTTCTCATTCACTCATCATATAGTCTAAACTCAAAGAATGTACTAGAAAATCTATGTCAGTATAATGGACAATACCAGTGTTTTTAAGTATTTCCCCTAATCAAAATCAGAGTTATTGAAAGACAAGAGGGGTGTTAGAAGATGGAAGAAGGACAGTAAAGTATCCTTCAGACTGAGAATATAGTTTGAGACTGAAAAATGAGGAAGCCACTCCATACCATTTGCACAGAGTTTTACTCAAGGTATATTACTGATGGAAGGATCAGGCAGACATATGATCCAGGTGCTACACAGCTATTCTCTGCCTCCCCCTGCCATTTGGACCTCAACCCACATCTTTTATAGAGAGAAGGTTATTGTGGTGAGGTCTAAGGATATCTATTTAAAGTGGTAACACCTGTTTAGTCATTTCTTCTAGTTATCTAAAGTGGTGCCTCCTGTGTACTACTTTAAGGATGATCAGAACAAGCCTTTCCATATTCTGTTCAAGGCACACATTTACCTCCAAGGGTCATGGAACATATAGTCCCAAGGGAAGTCATTGATTCAGCATGAATAATATGGAGGGCCAAAGATGGATTCAGTGTTGTCAGCACTCCTACACTCCATTCCTGACATCTTTATGACTTGTATAGTCTTTATATGCCATTTTTCCACAATGATCTAGGGCCAGATATTGGGAAATGACTTGCATTCTTATGCCACAATTACAATATTAGTATACTTATAAGCCAAAAGAAAATACTTAGAACTATGATTTCCCCAGCAACCTGGTAAAGAGATCATTTCAACAGACACAACAGTTGGAGAGATTGTGAACTTCAATATGTGGTGGCCCATGACAGGAAGATGTATCCTGATGCAAAAGGAAGGAGCATCAGCAGTGCAAGGCTAGTGGTGATAAGAGAAATGTGTTCTATAGGCAGCAGATATGCCAAATCTTCATTTAGTAACAACATGGTGGTGGTTTGGTTCCATGAGCCAATACCAATTCTGGCTGATATTATCATATATTTTCCCTTAACATCATCAGAGAATGTGTCTATATTGTACATAGTCATTTAAGTTGGCACCCATACTAACAACACAGCCTCAGTACGAAGTGTCAGAGGTTCAAAAGCAGTTATTTGTATGTGTGTTGGGCCCTAACCAACGTAGAACAAGGCATTAAGGAAAAAAATTTAAAAAAATAAATAAATACAGCTGCAATACCATTATCGCACTTCAAGTTTTAGCAGTAATGCTTTATTATTATCTAATATACAATTGATGTTTATATTTTTCTCCTCTCTTATAATTTTTTAAAAAGATATTATTTATTTGAGAGACGGGGTGGGAAGAGCAGAGGGAGAGGGACAAACGGACTCTGCACCGAGCACAGAGCAGGATGTGGGGATCCATCTCATGACCCTGAGATCATGACCTGAGCTGAAACCAAAAGTTGGTTGCCTACTGACTGAGCCACCAAGGCACCCCTACAATTATTTTGTTATGGTTTAGTTAGGTGAGGAGTCAAATAAGGTCCATACTCTATGATTGTTATGTCTCTCATAGACTCTTTTAATCTGAGCTTTCTCCTTTCTTTCTATCCTTGTAATTTTTTTGTTAAAGAAATTTGATCATTTGTTTCAGTTGATACACAGAATTCTGTGTATTCTCTCTCAATATATACAACGCAACTTTCCTCTCTCCAACTCAAGGATAATTTTTCACTTCTTATAATTTATAACAATCACTTTTGAACTGTACAAAAATTTGCCTGAGAAATAAATTGATTTTACTTAAAAAAAAAAGAATAATACTGGATGTGAGCCCTTGACCCCAAGGGATTAGTACCTAAAGCCACGGGGTGGGGGCACTCCAAGCTAATTTCCAATGAACTAAAGTCTCACCATGTGGGAGGTTTTGTGGCAATTGGAAAACGAGTTCCTCCTTCAGTCAAATAGGCCTCAGCCTCCTAACAAGACCTATAACTGCCTGAGCCTCAGGGTTGTTGTTGATTGGGCATTCTTAAGCTGATGTCTGCCCTGCAGTGGGTGTGACATTAAGGAGTTGAATTGCCTCTGTTAGCCATGGAGACCATCCTTTGAGGGAGCCATCGGATAACAGTCTTTTTTTAAAAAAAAGATGTATTTATTTATTTATTTATTTGAGAGGGAGAGTGGGAGGAGGGGCAGAGGTAAAGGGAGAGAGAGAGAGAATCTTAAGCAGACTCCCTGCTCAGCATGGGGCCCAATGCAGGGCTAAATCTCACAACCCTGAGACCATGACCTGAGCCAAAATCAATAGTCAGGTGCCCAAATGACTAGCCACCCAGGCGCCCCTGGTGACAAAGTCCTTAATGTGTTTTCTATTAGTCCTTTTATCCTTTCATGGAGGCTCACAACATTAGGATTGTATGGCAGATGGAAAGTCCATAATATATCCTGGGCATCTGCCTATTTTTTGGACCTCATGGCTAAGAAAATGAATAAATCTAATCAAAGAGGCAAAGAATCTGTACTCAGAAAACTATAAAATACTCCTGAAAGAAATTGAGGAAGACACAAAGAAATGGAAAAACGTTCCATGCTCATGGATTGGAAGAGCAAATATTGTGAAGATGTCAATGCTACCTAGAGCAATCTACACATTCAAAGCAATCCCTGTCAAAATACCATCAACTTTTTTTTAATTTTATTATGTTATGTTAGTTACCATACAATACATCATTAGTTTTTGATGTGGTGATCCACGATCCCTTGTTTTCATATAACACCCAGTACTCCATGCAGTATGTGCCCTCCTTAATACCCATCACTGGGCTAACCAATCCCCCCTTCCCTCTAAAACCCTGTTTGTTTCTTAGAGTCCATAGTCTCTCATGATTCATCTCTCCCTCCAATTCCCCCCGCCTCATTTTTCCCTTCCTTCTCTAGGTGTCCTCCATGCTATTCCTTATGTTCCACAAATAAGTGAAACCATATAACTGATTTTCTCTGCTTGACTTATTTCACTTAGCATAATCTCCTCCAGTACCACCCATGTTGAAAAATACCATCAACTTTTTTCAAAGAAATGGAACAAATAATCCTAAAATTTGTATGGAACCAAAAAAGACCCTGAATAGCCAGAGGAATGTTGAAAAAGAAAAGCAAAGCCAGTGGCATCACAATTCTGGACTTCAAGCTCTATTACAAAGCTGTCATCATCAAGACAGTATAGTACTGGCACAAAAACAGACACATAGATCAATGGAACAGAATAGAGAGCCCAGAAATGGACCCTAAACTCTATGGTCAACTAATCTTTGACAAAGCAGGAATGAAGGTCCAATGGAAAAAAGACAGTTGCTTCTTATATATAAAAAACATACTTGGGAAAATTGGACAGCCATAAGCAGAAGAATGAAACTGGACCATTTCCTTACACCACACACAAAAATAGACTCAAAATGGTGGAACAACCTAAATATGAAACAGGAGTCCATCAAAATCCTAGAGGAGAACACAGGCAGCAACTTTTTTGACCTCAGCTGCAGCAGCTTCTTCCTAGAAACATCGCCAAAGGTAAGGGAAGCAAGGGCAAACATGAACTATTGGGACTTCATCAAGATAAAAAGCTTTTGCACAGCAAAAGAAACTGTCCACAAAACCAAAAGACAACCGACAGAATGGGAGAAGATATTTGCAAATGACATATCAGATAAAGGGCTAGTGTCCAAAATCTATAAAGAACTTCTTAAACTCAACACCCAAAGAACAAATAATTCAATCAAAAAATGGGCAGAAGACATGAACAGACATTTTTCCAAAGAAGACATCCAAATGGCCAACAGACACATGAAAAAGTGCTCAACATCATTTGGCATCAGGGAAATCCAAATCAAAACCTCAATGAGATACCACCTCACACCAGTCAGAATGGCTAAAATTAACAAGTCAGGAAACGACAGATGTTGGCGGGGATGCGGAGAAAGGGGAACCCTCCTACACTGTTGGTGGGAATGCAAGCTGGCGCAGCCACTCTGGAAAACAGTATGGAGTTTCCTCAAAAAGTTGAAAACAGAGCTACCTTATGACCCAGCCATTGCACTACTGGGTATTTACCCCAAAGATACAAATGTAGGGATCCGAAGGGGTACATGCACCCTGATGTTTATAGCAGCAATGTCCACAATAGCCATACTATGGAAAGAGCCAAGATGTTCATCGACAGATGAATGGCTAAAAAAGATGTGGTATATATATGTGTATATATATAATATATATATATACACATATATATACACACACACATATATATATTGGAATATTATGCAGACATCAAAAGGAATGAAATCTTGCCATTTGCAATGACGTGGATGGAACTGGAGGGTATTATGCTGAGCGAAATAAGTCAATCAGAGAAAGACATGTATCATATGACCTCAGTGTAATGAGGAATTCTTAATCTCAGGAAACAAACTGAGGGTTGCTGGAGTGGTGGGGGTTGGGAGGGATGGGGTGGCTGGGTGATAGACATTGGGGAGGCTATGTGCTATGGTGAGTGCTGTGAATTGTGTAAGACTGTTGAATCACAGACCTGTACCTCTGAAACAAATAATACATTATATGTTATAAAAAAAAAAAAGATTGCAGGAGGGGAAGAATGAAGGGGGGAAATTGGAGGGGGAGATGAACCATGAGAGTCTATGGACTCTGAAAAACAAACTGAGGGTTCTAGAGTGGGAGGATGGGTTAGCCTGGTGATGAGTATTAAAGAGGGCACGTTCTGCATGGAGCACTGGGTGTTATATGCAAACAATGAATCATGGAACACTACATCAAAAACTAATGATGTAATGTATGGTGATTAACATAACATACTAATAAAAGTAAATTAAATAATTAATTTAAAAAAGAAAGAAAAAGAAGAAAATGTGTTCCTTGATCACTACCTATGAATCAATGTTCCATACGTGCGCTCTAGTTTTGTGAATCCCTTTGTAGTTGCACACTGATTGGCTCTTTTATAAGCAAATACTTGTACAAGTCCTGTGGAAGTGTCTCCACAGGTCAGCATATATCTGTGCCCTTCCAATACTGGCAAAGGGCCTATGTAATCTATTTGCCAGCAAGGTACAGTGTATATAGTATGCCCAATATATCCTGGGTTATGGTGCAATGGCCATTGCCTTAGGTAGCACTGGGAGTAGTCCTTTTCAGAAGCATGTAGATAAGCATATTTTAAAGGCAAATGTTTTGTTTTGTTTTGTTTTACTTGGAAAATATTTCCAAGTAGCTTTGGGACCTTGGTGTCCTATTTATGGTGGACACATTCTGGCACTTCAGATGGGGTCAGCATTTCCCCCAGAAGAAGGACTTGTGTCTGGGCTAGAGCATCTGCCTCATGATTTCTGGCGGTGTGGATGGAGTATGAGTGGACATATACCAGACTTGGATGGATGCACTGAGTTTAGTGCATACTTCCCCAATATCTTTCTATTGTTCCACTCCTCACAGGGATCTATATAATATATCTCAGACTTCTTGATGCCATTGTGGCATCCATGTTGTTAACCCTTTCCATACTGCCCAGCTATCAGGGGCCAAATCAATGGGCATGGGTTCATGCATCAACACAATCCATATCAGTCTCATTCTGCCCACTGACTACTTTTAGTTTCTTCTTCAACTAAAGAACATCAAAATCCAGTAGGACAGCAGAGGAACACCAAATAGAAAGGTTTGCCTGGCAGCTGCCATTAGTGTACCATGTACCCACTGAAGGCAAGTTTAACCCTTCCTTTACTTGGGGGAGGAAAGGCATAATATTGGTGAGTTCTAGAAGTTGGGCTGGGTTGACATAAGTGACCAACTCTAGTAACCAGTGCAGTTCATGAAATAGTGGGCTGGTATTGTAAGTGCTCTTCTGCTGTAAGTAAACATGCAATTTCTATAAGGTCCTTACCTGGGCACAGGAACTCAGGTTTGCTGAACATGTCCTTAACCAAATCTACTGGCAGAGAAGTTTATACCATCATGGGCAGGTCAGCAGTCAGTCCTTTCATTTGTTGCAGTGAAAGGTATATAGCTAATAGTTGTTTCTCAATGGTATTATACCAGGTTCTATGTCTTTCCATAACTGAGACCAGAATCATAAAGGAATTACTCATTTTGTCATTGCCACAAGCCCCAAGCCCATAACCCTTCTGGTTAGTTACATCTAATTCACAGCTCATATTTGACATTAATATCCCAGGCCCTGTACTTGTTTTACTAGCATTTTTGCCTTTAAGAAAGCCTTTTGTTACTTAACACCCCAGTCTCATTGTCTTCCTTTCTTAACCAAGGCATATAAAGATCTTAATATCTGTACTAAATGGGAAATAAAAGGTCTCCAGTAAACCAATAAATGAACAAAAGCCTGTATTCACTTTACCATTTTAGGGATTGGGGAGGCTTTTATCAATGACTGTTTCTGGAATTACTTTTGTTTTACCCAACCACATGATGCCCAGGAACTTTACTGATTGACCCGGGCCTTGAATCTCATTAGTATTTACCTCCCATCCTTGTGACTTTAGGGATACCTGTAATGACATGGCTGCTTGAGACAGGGAGGATAAATCATCACAAGTTAACATAACATCATCTATATAATGATAAGGTGCCATCTCCTCTGGCAATATCCATTTTTCCAAATCTCTGGTTACCATCCTATAACAAACTGTGGGCCTATGGAAATACCCTTGGGGCAATGCCTGGAAATTCCACTGTCTCCCCCATTCCATCTGAAGAATTGGTCTTAGGATTCAGGACTTAATGAAATGTTGAAAACTTTTTTAGATAGATCCAGTACATAATGATATGTCTTAATGGATGCCATGATATTTTATATAAAAAACACCATGTTATGGGGTGCCTGGGTGGCTCAGATGGTTAAGCATCTGCCTTCAGCTCAGGTAGTGATCCCAGGGTCCTGGGATCGAGCTCCACATTGGGCTCCCTGCTTGGTGGGGAGCCTCCTTCTCCCTCTCCCTCTACTGTTCCCCCTGCTTGTGCTCTCTCGTTCTCTCTGTCATATAAATAAGTAAAATCTTAAAAAAAGGACCATGCTAGGCACGGTGGATGGATGAGCAGGTAATTTTATTAAGTTCCTTATACTGTATTATCATTCATCAGGTCCCATTATATTTCTTTATAGGCTAAATTGGACTGTTGAATGAGCTTTGAACGGGCTTGATTACCCCCATGTTTTCTAATACTTTAGTGATCTTGTTATGCCTCCTAAGTAGCTTATATTGTTTTACATTTATTACTCTCTGGGGAACCAGCAGCTGTATAGCTTCCCATTTTTCACCACCTATCATGATGGGTTTCTCTACTGGGATATGCAACCTGAATTTGCCTGTCATTGTGATTAGATCCAGGTTCTCTAAATCATCTACACTCAAAATATACTCAGGAATGGGAACAATATGCCTAGAAAAATCTGTAGGTAGAGATTAATTTCTCAGACCTTGATAATTCCCCCATGAACATTAATACCTTTTATTTCTCCCCAAAATTTCAAAGGGTTTCCATAGATAAGTGTGCCTTCAGCCCCAGTGTCTATTAGAGCTAGCACAGTCTGTTAGTGTGAGACCAATAAATGGCTAATTCAACATTGGACGTCTGTTGCTCCCTATTGCATGCATAGAGTGCAACATTGGCCTAACCCCTAGTGTTAGGCATATAAACCCCTGAAACACCTCCATTAGCAGAGAAATACTCAATGGCATACCAGGTTTTTTGAGCCTTCCTTCAAGGGAGTAAACTGCTTTCACTTAGGCAATAACTTCCACATGCTTAACAAGACAGAATTAGATTGTCTGTCTATATTTCCTCCCAGGGTGCTAGATAATATTAGATATCACCACAGTTGTTTACAAAACACCTTGGTGGGCCCTTTTCCCACCATTTTATCATCAGCAGGATCCTTGTTGTTCCTAGTTTCTCAATCCATCTATTTCTTTTATGACAGATTCTTTAGGTTTCATGTAAGTCAGTCACCACAGTGGCTGCTGTAGCAATGGGTTGATTAACCATAGGGGTAAGGACAGATACTAAAGTCCTGTACCATGTATGTAGGGCTTACTGTGGATACAGTCTTTCCAACCAGTGGAAAATACTTCTTCATGTAGGCCTCTAAAATACTGGGCATAGAGTTAAAATGGTGGAGTCGTAGGGGGACACTAAGATTGGCTCATCCCTCAAACACAGATAGATAAATATGAAATCATTCTGGACACCCAAAAAATCAATCTAAGGACTGAGAGAACAAACTGTACATCTACAGTTAAAAAAAAAAAAAGACCACCTCATGGAAGGATCTAGATTCTTTTAAAAAGCTGACTAAAACACTCCTAGTTAAAACTTGTCACACAATGGGCGCCTGGGTGGCTCAGTTGGTTGAGCAACTGCCTTCAGCTCAGGTCATGATCCTGGGGTCCTGGGATCGAGTCCCGCATTGGGCTCCCTGCTTGGTGGGGGTCTGCTTCTCCCTCTGACCCTCCCCCCTTTCATGTGCTCTCTCTCTCTCTCATTCTCACTCTCTCAAATGAATAAATAAATAAAATCTTTAAAAAAATAAATAAAAATAAATAAAACTTGTTACACAGTGAACAAGGTCCAAACACCCCACCCCCACTTCAGGCAAGGAGAGACTCTACAGAAGATTGATCTGAAGGAAGGAGAACCAAAACACAAAAGCAGAGTGTACACTCTAAAATATCTCTTAAGCTTCAGGCCCAAGACAGTACAGGACCTTTTAATATATTCATTATACTCAGGAATAGGAAACATAACAGGCTTTCCTAAAAATCACACACACAAAAAAGTGACCTAGACAAACTGACAAGATGGAGGAATTCACCCAAAAAGAAAGAACAGGAAGAAGTAATGGCCAGGGATTTAATCAAAACTGACATAAGTAAGATGTCTGAACCAGAATTTAAAACAACAATCATAAGAATACTAGCTGAGCTTGAGAAAACATAGAAGACACTAGAGAATGACTTACTGCAGAGATAAAAAAAAAAAACTAAAAACTTGTCAGGCTGAAATAAAAAAATCATATAACTGAGATGAAAACTGACTGGATTCAATGACAATGAGGATGGATGAAACAGAGGAATGCATCAGTGATATGGAAGATAAAATTTTGGAAACTAATGAAGCTGAAGAGAAAAGGGAAAGAAAATTAATGGATCATGAATGTAGACCTAGGGAACTCAGTGACTCCTTAAAGTGTCATAACACTGGTATCATAGGAGTTCCAGAAGAAGAAAGGAGGGTAAAGTGGGCAGAAGGTTTATTTGAGCAAATTATAGCTGAAAACTTCCCTAATCAGGGGAAGGATACAGACATCAAAATTCAAGAGGCACGGACAACTCCCATCAAATTCAACAAAAGCTGGCTCACACCATGAAAATTCATAGTCAAATTCACAAAATACATAGACAAGGAAAGAATCCTGAAAGCAGCAAAGGAAAAACGTCCTTAACCAACAAGAGAACACAAATTGGGTTTGCAGCAGACCTGTCCACAGAACGTGACAGGCAGGAAGTGAGTTCTATGATATATTCAACATGCTGAATGGCAAAAATATGCAGCCAAGAATACTTTATCCAGCAATGCTGTTATTCAGAATAGGAGATAAAGAGTGTCCCAGACAACAGAACTAAAGGAGTCTGTGACCACTAAACCAGTCCTGCAAGAAATATAAAGCGGGAGGGACGCCTGGGTGGCTCAGTCATTTAAACATCCAACTCTTGATTTCTGCTCAGGTCATAATCTCAGGGTTGTGGGATCAAGCCCCACACTGGGATCCCCACTCAGTGCGGAGTCTGCTTGAGATTCTCTCCCTCTCCTTCTGCCACTCTCCCTGCTCGTACTCTCTCTCTCTAACCTAAACAAATAAATCTTAAAAAGAAAAAAGAAGAAATATTAGAAGGAATGCTTTCAGTGGAAAGAAAGATGAAAAGCAACAAAGATTAAAAAGGAACACAGAACATCACCAGAAACACCAACTTTACAGATAACACATTGGCACTAAATTCATATCTATCAAAAATCATTCTGAATGTAAATTGACTCAATGCTCCAATCAAAAGACATAGGGTATTGGGATGGACAAAACAAGACCCATCTATATGTTGCCTAAAGAGACTCATTTTAGATATAAAAATACCAGCAGATTGAAAATGAGGGGATGGAGAACAATCTGTCATGCTAATAGATGCCAAAAGAAAGCTGGAGTAGCCATACTTATGTCAGACAAAGTGTATTTTAAACCAGTAACTGTAACAAGAGATGAGAAAGGGCATTATATCATATTTAAGGGGTCTATCCATCAAGAAGATCTAACAATTGTAAATATATATACCCCCCACTTAGGAGCACACAAATACATAAATCAATTAATAACAAACCTACAGAAACTCATTGATAGTAATACAATAATCCTAGGGGACATTAACATCCCACACACAACAATGGACAGATAATCTAAGCAGAAAATCAACAAGGAAACAATGCCTTTGAATGACACACTGGATCAGATGGACTTAGCAGTGATGAGTTATACATTCTCTTCCTGCAACCAATATTACACTATATGTTAACTAACTAGAATTTACATAAAAATTTGAAAGAAGTAAAATACTGAGCATAAATGTCTTGTTTCATCCCTGGTTCAAGTATAATTTATTTTACTTCTTCCATAGAGGTCTAGTGTATTGGAGAGAAAGGAACACCCTTGCACTAGGCAAAGTTGTCTTGATGTTAGGATTTATCCAATCAAGCAAATTAGCTATGCACCCTTGATTCTCACTCATGCCTATGGCATATAATCTTTGTCACAAGGCAGGTTGAGCAGTGACTGAGATGATTTTTAAACATCTGAAACCCATTTAACATAATACCATCTCCCCCAGGTTCCCACAGTCATAACATCCAAGCTATCCCCCCTTCTTACCCCTTTTCTTTAAAACAGTAGTTAGCTCCATTAATTCAATGGTGGAATATTCCCTCATACTTGTTTTATTTTTTAATGTTGTTTTTTGACTAGTGGGAATTTCTTCTTGGCCATTCCCAGGCTCACAAGTGGCCTGGGTATTTCTTTGAATCAAAAGGCATGCCTGTAAAATCATTTTCCTCATCTCTGATAAAGTCCTCCTGATCAGAGGAGTTGTTATCCTAGGGTTTCCATGCTTTAGGGTTCCAATTCTCTTGAAATATAATAGTTCTCACTTTAGTGAACGGTACTCTGTACCCATGCATCTTTGCCGTCTTACATACCATAACTTCTAAGTGTTCCTCTTGCTGTTGGGTTCTCTTGGACATAATGTTCATATTAGAGGAAGATGCAGCTTGTAAGTAGTGCTTTTCCAAAGTCAACACTCTAATCTGTTCCAATTCTCCCTTTAGTCGTACTTCCCTTTCCATGGTGTCTCATGATGCACAGATCAATGGCCAAGCTACCACCACAATAGCTTGTTAATTTTCCCTTCTCCCTTTCCTTTTCCCTACCATTTTGGATAAGATATTTAACAATCCCTGGGACATTTTCAGGGCAACCCCGTACTCTTGCTCTGGTCTGAAACATTAAAAAGTCCCAGCCAAATCTCCCCACATGTGGAGGTGGCTGGCCAACCTGGGATTTCCCCCTTCCCCTGGCACAACTCCTATTCATGCTTGTTTCATTTTTGATCTCCTGTCTGGCTTGCCAATTGTTCAAAGGTGGAAAGCAAATAGTAAGGCATCCTCTGACTGAGAAGTCACTTTGAGACTGAAAAACAAAACAAACCACTCCATAACATTTATGGAGTTTTATTCAGGGTAACTTCCTGATGGGGGATCAGGCAGACAGACAACCCAAGTGCTACACAACTATTCCCCACTCCCCATCTAAACCTCAGTCCTCAGCTTTTATAGAATAAGGAGCAATTTGGTGAGGTCAAGGGGTAGTTATCTAAAGTGGTACCACTTGTGCATCAATAACCTCTAGTAGTTATTCGAAGTGGCACCACCTGTGTGCCACTTTAGGGAGGATCATAAGAAACCTTCCCACATTCCAGTCAGGGCATAAACTAACCTCCAAGAATCCTGGAACAGTATCCCTGAGGGAGGTCATTGTGCAGGCATTAAAACAGATAACAGATGGAGGGCTAAAGATGGAGTGAGTGTTGTCCTTACTCCCCACCTCACACTCTATATGTTAATCATACAAAATTCCTTGTATTTCCTCAAATGCAGCATGTTCTTTCATGCCATCTCTGTCTGCATCTTTGCCTGGAATGTCCTTGTCTCTCAAGCTTGTTGCTTCCATTGACTTAGATTTCATCAGTGATGTGTGTTGAGGTGAAGAACAAATGAGATAACATGTTAAGTACCAGGTGTAGAACTTGTCCTTCATTTATTCGTTCAACAAAAATGTATTGAACTTCGAACACATGCAGGGTATCATGCTAGATGTTTAGACTACAGAAATTAATGCAATCTTGTCTCTGCCTTCACAGAGTTCACAGTCATTCGGAAAAAAATGTGGAAGGTGAGATGCAAAAACATGATTTGGGGGAGAAAAGTATCATGGGTGCTGTGGAGAGGAGGGAGCCCTGATCATGGTGAGAGGAGAGAGAGACAGCGAGGGAGAGAGAGAGAGGAATGCACAGGGGATCACACAAGGAAAACACTTCCCCAAAGCCATTAACTGGGAAAATGAGAGGGGCTGATTATCGTGAATTTTTACAAACAGTGGGGCTCAAAGAGTAGAGTTTTAGAGGTCCGTGGCATGATTGGTGAGGAACTTGGTGATGTAGTACTCCTGTGAAGAAGCAGGGCAGATAGCTCAGTAGCAGATGGTGTGATCTGAGGATCCCCTGGAACACACTGGGAGAGATGGTTAACCCTTTTTGGAGCACACCTTTGAGAGGTGACATTGCCTCCAGGGACAAAAGAGCCAACAGGTATCATTATGCTCCCCCACCCTTCAGTATAGGCACAGGGACACCTGCTTTATTCCAAACTCCAAGCTCTTACTCTTTAATGTGACTGCCCTTCTGGGACAAACCTGCACCAGCCCCAGCATAGCAAGACACTCCCCAAGAGAACCCACATGGGCCCACACCATGCCATGTCTCTAAAGTTTGGAGTTTTAAAACTCGGCCACCTTGCCTGGGATAAAAATGACATACACTGTGCTGCTCAGTGGGCAGATGGCCTGGAAATGGAGAGTGTGAAGGCACAGAACTGGGGAATGCCTTGGACACATGAGGGGAGATTATTCACTCTTCTGTGATGGCATACTGGATAGCAGTGGGCACAAATTCCCCTCTCCAGGGAAGAGGGAGAGGGCTGGTGCCATTTCCCTCCCACCCCCCAGCATGAACTAAGTTCAGTGAGCAGCACAGCACCAACAGTATTGGCATCAACCGCTTACACCAAGACCCAAACCCCTGTACTCAGCAGGTGCTGCTTTACTAGGGCAAGTGTGCCTGAGAACCAGAGTAGTGGGCCCCTCCCCCAGAAGACCAGCACAAACCCCATGCCCTCACCACACCTATGACCATAAAGTGCTGCAAAACTTCAGCAAAGGAGAAATAGAATCATGTCTCTCTCTCTCTCTCTCTTTTTTATCCCTTCATGCATCAATGGACACGGGTTAGTATCACTTTTTGACTATTGTGAATAATGCTATTGTGAACATGGGTGTACAAATACCTCTTATAGACCCTGTTTTCAGTTCTTTTGGATATATACCCAAAGTGGAATTGCTGCATCATATGGTAATTATATTTTTTTAATTTTTCTTTTTTTATTCAAATTCAACTAATGAATCATTGAATCAGGTCTTTTTTAACAAGCAGACCAGAGCACACCTAAAAAAACTCATCACACTCTGGCCAAGGTCCAAACACTCCCCAATGCAGGCAAGCAGAAACTCTGGAGAGGACTGAGCAGAAGAAAAGAGCAGCAAAAACACAGCAGCAGAGTGCACACAGCAAACACCAGAAACACTTCCTGAAGACCCCTTCTTAATAAAGCCATTATTCTCAAGAGAAGGAAACATAACAGGTTTACCTAACACACAGAGGAAGACACAGACCTAGACAAAATGCCAAGATGGAGGAATTCATCCCAAAAGAAAGAACAGGAGATGGTCACAGCCAAGGATCTAATCGAAAGAGATATAAGTAATACGCCTGATCCAGAATTTAAAACAGCAATCATAAGGATACTAGCTGGGCTTGACAAAATCATAGAAGACACCATGGAATCCCTTACTACAGAGATAAAAGACGGAAACACTAGTTAGGTGGAAATAAAAAATTCTATAACTGAGATGTGAAACTGGCTGGATGTGTTGATGACAAGGATGGAAGAATTGGAGGAATGAATAAATGATTTAGAACATAGAATTCTGGAAAATAATGAAGCAAAAAGAAGAGAGAAACAAAATATTGGACCATTAATGTAGACTTAGGGAAATAAGCAAATCCATAAAGCATGATAACATTTGTATCATAGGAGTCCCAGAAGAAGAACAGAGGGAGATGGGGCAGAAGGTTTATTTCAGGAAATTTTAGCTGAAAACTTCCCTAATCTGGGGAAGGAAACAGATATCCAAATCCAGGAGGTATAGAGAATTCCCATCAAAATCAACAAAAGCAGGCCAACACCAAGAAATAGCATAGTTAAATTGGCAAAATATGAAGATACTGAAAAAATTGTAAAAACAGCAAGAGAAAAGAAGTCCTTAACTTACAAGGGAAGGCAAATAAGTTTGCAGCAGATTGGTCCAAAGAAACTTGGCAGGCCAAAAGAGAGTAGAATGATATATTCAATGTGCTGAATAGGAACAATATGCAGCCAAGAATGCTCTATCCAGCAAGTGTGTCATTCAGAATAGGAGGAGAGATAAACAGTTTCCTAAAGGATTTCATGACCACAAAACCAGCCCTGCAAGAAATATTAAAGGGGACTCTTTGAGTGGGAAAGAAAGACCAAAAGCAACAAAGAGTAGAAAGGAAGAGAGAACATCACCAGAAACACCAACATTACAGATAACAAAATGGCAATAAATTCATATCTATCACTAATCACTCTGAATGTAAATGGACTAAATGTTCCAATCAAAAGACATAGGGTATCAGAATGGATTAAAAAAAAAAAAAACCCTCAACCGTATGCTGCCTATAAGAGACTCATTTTAGACATAAAGACACCTGAAGATTGAAAGTGGGGGATGGAGAACCATCTATCATGCTAATGATGTCAAAAGAAAGCCAGAGTAGCCATACTTATATCACACAAACTAGGTTTAAACAAAGACTATGGGCGCCTGAGTGACTCAGTCCGTTGGGCATCTGCATTTGGTTCAGGTCATGATCTCAGGGTCCTGGGATGGAGTCCCGCATCAGGCTTTCTGCTCTGCGAGGAGCCTGCTTCTCCCTCTCACTCTACCCCTCCCCTCTGCTTGAGCGTGCTCTCTCTCTCCCCCAAATAAATAAAATCTTAAAAAAATAAAAGATAAAGACTGTAACAAGAAATGAAGAAGGGCACTATATCAAAATAAAGGGGTCTATCCAACAAAAAGATCAAACAATTGTAAATATTTATGTCCCCAACATAGGAGCACCCAAATATAAAAAGTTATTAATAACAAACGTAAAGAAACACATTGATAATAATACAATAATAGCAGTGGACTTTAACACCCCACTTACGGCAATGGACAGATCATCTAAGCAGAAATCAACAAGGAAACAATGCCTTTGAATGACACACTGGACCAGATGGACTTAGCAGATATATTCAGAACATTTCATACTAAAGCATCAGAATACATATTTTTTTTTTTAGTACACATGGTCCATTCTCCAAAATAGATCACATACTGGGTCACAAACACTCCTCAACAATTATAGAAAGATTGAGATCATACCATGCATATTTTCAGGCCAAAAGGCTATGAAACTTGAAGTCAACTACAAGAAAAAAACTTGGAAAGACCACAAATACATAGAGATTAAAAAATATCCTACTAAAGAATGAATGAGTCAACCAAGATATTAAAGAAGAAATAAAAAAAACACATGGAAACAAATGAAAATGAAAACATGATATTCTAAAACCTTTGGGGAATTCAGCTAGATAGGGATCAAACCATTCTGAACATCTACAAACTCAACAGGAGTTTGAAAAAGGAATAGCAGCAACCCTCTGAACAGAAAAGCGAACACTTTATGGAAGGTAGAACGTGCGGAGAAGTGAATCTGAGGCCATATTCGGGAAAATAGACAGCGGGGGAGGGGCCCTCAGCTGCTACTGGCAAGTGATAGAGCAGCAGAGCACAAAATTGGAAAGTTTAGAAGTCGGCTCTGCTGAGGGACGTCGCTCCAGTGGCTAAGCAGGGGGTGGAACCCTCGCTGGGACAGAGTGGTATCAGGACCCTTGGGTTCACAAAAAGACTGGGGGTGCCTGAGTGTGGCAGAGCTCCCAGGTATCAGAGCAGGGAAGCTGGCTGCAGAGACAGAGCTGAGGAGTGGGCTCTCAGGTGGGGGTTGCCATAAACTGTGATCCACAGCACAGGTGGGCCACTGTTGCTCCAGCAGGAATCCAACAAGCGGCAGATACGGGAAGACTCCCCTTCCTCTCCCAGGAGGAGTGGCACGGGAGCGCACTGCAGGAATCTACTGGGTTTGGAGACTCCACACGGGGTCTTGTGCCAGAGATAGAAATACTCGGTCACAGGCCGGGTGAGCACGGAGCGTGGCCTGAGACCAGGGAGACGGGAGTGATTGACTGCTTTTCTCTGGGGGCTCACTGAGGAGTGGGACCCTGAGTTCTTGACTCCTCCAGGGCAGAGACTGGGAGGCCACCATTTTCACTCTCATCCTCCAAAGCTGTACGGAAAGCTTGCAGGGAACAAAACTCCCGAGAGCAAACCCCAACAGATTATTTACCCCGGCCCCCAGCAAGGGTGGGGCAACTAGGGGAATACAGCACATAGAATTCATGGCTTTTTTCCCCATGATTCTTTAGTCTTTCGAAGTTAATTTTTTTTAACTTTTTCTCTTTTTTTGAAATTTTCTTTTCCCTTTTTCAACCAACGTCTTATCAATCCCTTTTTAAAAAAATCTTTCTTTTTTTTAAGATTTTATGTATTTATTCATGAGAGACAGAGAGAGAGAGAGAGAGAGAGAAGCAAAGGGAGAAGCAGGCTCCCAAGGAGCAGGGAGACTGATGAGGGACTCGATCCCAGGACCCTGGGATCATGACCTGAGCCTAAGGCAGACGCTTAACCATCTGAGCTACCCAGGCACCCTAAAAATCTTTTTTATTTTTCATTTTTAGAGTCATATTCTATCCCTTCATAGTAGTTAACCTTATTTTTGGTATATATATATATATGTATATATATATATATATATATATATATATATATATATATATATATTTTTCTCTCTTTAAAATTTTGGGATACAGTTTCTTCTAATAGACCAAAATATACCCTAAATCTCTAGTGTATGGCTTTGTTCTAGTCTCCTGCTCGATCACATTCTCTTCCTTTATTATTTTTTAATCCTCTTTTTTCTTTTTTCAACCAACTTCTTATCTTATCAATTCCTTTTATAAAATCTTGTATACTTTTCATTTTACAGTTATATTCCATCCCTTCATTGTGTTTACCCTTATTTTTGTACATATATAAGTTTTTCTTTCTTTAAAATTTTGGGAGGCACTTTCTTATAACTGAACCAAATGGACTTCACAGATATATTCAGAACATTCCATCCCAAAGCAACAGAATACACATTCTTCTCTAGTGCCCATGGAACATTCTCCAGAATTGATCACATCCTAGGTCACAAATCAGGTCTCAACTGGTACCAAAAGATTGGGATCATTCCCTGCATATTTTCAGACCACAGTGATTTGAAACTAGAACTCAATCACAAGAGGAAAGTTGGAAAGAACTCAAATACATGGAGGCTAAAGAGCATCCTACTAAAGAATGAATGGGTCAACCAAGATATTAAAGAAGAATTAAAAAATTCATGGAAACCAATGAAAATGAAAACACAACTGTTCAAAATCTTTGGGATGCAGCAAAGGCAGTCCTAAGAGGAAAGCATATAGCAATACAAGCCTTTCTCAAGAAACAAGAAAGGTCTCAAATACACAACCTAACCCTACACCTAGAGGAGCTAGAGAAAGAACAGCAATTAAAGCCTAAACCCAGCAAGAGAAGAGAAATAATAAAGTTTAGAGGAGAAATCAATGAAATAGAAACCAAAAGAACAGTAGAACAGATCCACGAAACTAGGAGCTGGTTCTTTGAAACAATTAACAAGATTGATAAACCACTGGCCAGACTTATCAAAAAGAAAAGAGAAATGACCCAAATCAACAAAATCATGAATGAAAGAGGAGAGATCACAACCAACACCAAAGAAATACAAACAAATATAAGAACATATTATGAGCAACTCTATGCCAGCAAATTAGATAATCTGGAAGAAATGGATGCATTCCTAGAGATGTATCAACTACCAAAACTGAACCAGGAAGAAATAGAAAACCTGAACAGACCTATAACCACTAAGGAAATTGAAGCAGTCATCAAAAATCTCCCAGCAAACAAGAGCCCAGGGCCAGATGGCTTCCCAGGGGAATTCTACCAAACATTTAAAGAGGAATTAATACCTATTCTCCTGAAACTGTTCCAAAAAATAGAAATGGAAGGAACACTTCCAAACTCATTTTATGAGCCCATCATTACCTTGATCCCAAAACCAGACAAAGATCCATTCAAAAAGAATTACAGACCAATATCCTTGATGAACATGGATGCAAAAATTCTTACCAAAATACTCGCCAATAGGATCCAACAGTACATTAAAAGGATTATTCACCACGACCAAGTGGGTTTTATCCCTGGGCTGCAAGGTTGGTTCAACATCTGCCAATCAATCAACGTAATACAGTACATTAATAAAAGAAAGTACAAGACCACATGATCCTCTCAATAGATGCAGAAAAAACATTTGACAAAGTACAGCATCCTTTCTTGATCAAAACTCTTCAGAGTATAGGGATAGAGGGTACATAACTCAATATCATAAAAGCCATCTATGAAAAGCCCACAGCGAATATCATATTCCCTGGGGAAAAATGGAGAGCTTTCCTGCTAAGATTAGGAACACAGCAGGGATGTCCACTATCACCACTGCTATTCAACATAGTATTAGAAGTCTTGGCCGTGGGCGCCTGGGTGGCTCAGATGGTTGAGCGTCTGCCTTCGGCTCAGGTCATGGTCCCAGGGTCCTGGGATCGAGTCCCGCGTTGGGCTCCCTGCTCCTTGGGACCCTGCTTCTCCCTCTGCCTCTCTCTCGTTCTCTCTCTCTCTCTCTCTCTCTCTGTCTTTCATGAATAAATAAATAAAATCTTAAAGAAAAAAAAAAAAAAGAAGTCCTGGCCGCAGCAATCAGACAACAAAAAGAAATAAAAGGCATCCAAATCGGCAATGAAGAAGTCAAACTCTCACTCTTTGCAGATGATATGATACTTTATGTGGAAAACCCAAAAGAATCCACCCCAAAACTGCTAGAACTCATACAGGAATTCAGTAAAGTGGCAGGATATAAAATCAATGCACAGAAACCAGTGGCATTTCTATACACCAACACCAAGAGAGAAGAAAGAGAAATTAAGGAGTCGATCCCATTTACAATTGCACCCAAAACCATAAGATACCTAAGAATAAATCTAACCAAAGAGGCAAAGAATCTGTACTCAGAAAACTATAAAATACTCCTGAAAGAAACTGAGGAAGACACAAAGAAATGGAAAAACGTTCCATGTTCATGGATTGGAAGAAAAAATATTGTGAAGATATCAATTCTACATAGAACAATCTACACATTTAACTCATTCACTATCAAAATACCATCCACTTTTTTCAAAGAAATAAAACAAATAATCCTAAAATTTGTATGGAACCAGAAAAGACCCCAAATAGCCAGAGGAATCTTGAAAAAGCAAAGCAAAGCTGGTGGCATCACAATTCCGGACATCAAGCTCTATTACAAAACTGTCATCATCAAGACAGTATGGTACTGGCACAAAAAGAGACACGTAGATCAATGCAAAAGAATAGAGTGCCCAGAAATGGACCCTCAACTCTATGGTCAACTAATCTTTGACAAAGCAGGAAAGAATGTCCAATGGAAAAGACAGTCTCTTCAACAAATGGTGTTGGGAAAATTGGACAGCCACATACAGAAGAATGAAACTGGACCATTTCCTTACACCACACACAAAAATAGACTCCAAATGGTTGAAAGACCTAAATGTGAGACAGGGTTCCACCAACATCCTAAAGGAGGACACAGGCAGCAACCTCTTCGACCTCAGCTGCAGCAACTTCTTCTTAGAAATATCCCCAAAGGCAAGGGAAGCAAGGGCAAAAATGATCTACTGGGACTTCATCAAGATAAAAAGCTTTTGCACAACAAAGGAAACAGTCAACAAAACCAAAAGACAACCAACAGAACAAGAGAAGATATTTGTAAATGGCATATCAGATAAAGGACTAATATCCAAATTCTATAAAGAACCTATTAAACTCAACACCCAAAGAACAAATGCTCCAATCAAGAAATGGGCAGAAGACATGAACAGACATTTTTCCAAAGAAGACATCCAAATGGCCAACAGACACATGAAAAAGTGCTCAACATTGCTTGGCATCAGGGAAATCCAAATCAAAACCTCAATGAGATACCACCTCACACCAGTCAGAATGGCTAGAATTAAACAAGTCAGGAGATGATAGATGTTAGCGGGGATGTGGAGAAAGGGGAACCCTCCTACACTGTTGGTGGGAATGCAAGCTGGTGCATCCCCTCTGGAAAACAGTATGGAGGTTCCTAAAAAAGTTGAAAATAGAGCTACCATACGACCCAGCAATTGCACTACTGGGTATTTACCCCAAAGATACAAATGTAGGGATCCGAAGGGGTACGTGCACCCTGATGTTTGTAGCAATAATGTCCACAATAGCCAAACTATGGAAAGAGCCAACATGTCCATCAACAGATGAATGGATAAAGAAGAGGTGGCATATATACATAATGGAATATTATGCAGCCATCAAAAGGAACGAAATCTTGCCATTTGCAACGACATGGATGGAACTGAAGGGTATTATGCTGAGCGAAATAAGTCAATCAGAGAAAGACATGTATCATATGACCTCACTGAATGAGGAATTCTTAATCTCAGGAAACAAACTGAAGGTTGCTGGAGTGGTGGTGGGTGGGAGGGATGGGGTCACTGGGTGATTGACATTGGGGAGGGTATGTGGTATGTTGAGCACTGTGAATTGTGTAAGACTGTTGAATCACAGACCTGTACCTCTGAAACAAATAATACGTTATATGTTTAAAAATAAAAAAAAAAGAATAACATACCAGGAAGTGAAAAATGAAGGGGGGAAAATTGGAGGGGGAGACGAACCATGAGACATTATGGACTCTGAGAAACTGAGGGTTCTATAGGGCAGGGGGGTGGGGTGATGGGTTAGCCTGGTGATGGGTATTAAAGAAGGCACGTACTGAATGGAGCACTGGGTGTTATACGCAAACAATGAATCATGGAACACTACATTAAATACTAATGATGTAATGTATGGTTATTAACATTACATAATAAAATAAAATAAAATAAAATAAAATAAAATAAAATAAAATAAAATAAAATAAAACCTTTGGGATTCAGCAAAAGTGGTCCTAAGAAGAAAGTATATAGCAATACAGGTTAACCTCAAGGAGCAAGAAAAATCTCAAATACAAAACCTAACCTTACACCTAAAGGACCTAGAAAAGGTATAAAAAATGAAGCCTAATGTCAGCAGAAGAAATCGAAATAATAAAGATTACAGCAGAAATAAATGATATAGAATAAAAAAACAGTACAACAAATTATTGAAAGCAGGAGCTGTTTCTTTGAACAATTTAATAAAATTGACAAATCCCTAGCCAGACTTTTCAAAAAGAGAAAGGACCCAAATAAATAAAGTTATGATGAGAGAGGAAAAATCAACCAACACCACAGAAATAGAAACAATTATAAGAGAATATTATGAAAAATTATATGCCACAAAATCTGACAGTCTGGAAGAAATGGATAAATTCCTAAAAGCATATAAATTACCACCTTGAACCAGGAAGAAATAGAAAATTTTAACAGACCCATAACCAGCAGAGAAATTGAATCAGTAATCAAATATCTCCCAATAAACAAAGTCCAGGACCAGATGACTTCACAGGCAAATTCTACCAAACTTTTAAAGAAGAGTTAATATCTATTCTTCTCAAACCGTTCCAAAAAAATAGAAATGGAAAGAAAACTTCCCATTCTAGGAGACCATCATTACCTTGACTCAAAAACCCGACAAAGATCCCACTAAAAAAGAGAATTACAGGCCACTATCCCTGATGAACATGGATGCAAAATTATCAACAAAATACTAGTAAATTGAATCCAACAGTTCATTAAAAGAATCATTCACCACAATCAATTGGGATTTATTCCTGGGCTCTAGAGGTGGTTCAATATTCCCAAATCAATAAAGGTGATGCACCATATTAAATAAAAGAAAGAATAGGAACCATATGATCCTCTCAATGGATGCAGAAAAAGCATTTGACAAAGTACACCATCCAATTTTGATAAAAAACCCTCAAAAAAGTAGGAATACAGAGAAAATACCTCAACATCATAAAGGCCATATATGAAAGACAAGCATCTAATATTATCCTCAATGGGGAAAAACTAAGAGTTTTTCCTCTATGGTCAGGAAGAAAACAGGAATGTCAACTCTCACCATTGTTATTTACCACAGTATTGGAAGTTCTAGCCTCAGTGATCAAAAAGCAAAAAGGTATAAAAGGTATTCAAATCGGCAAGGAAGTTCTAGAACTTGTACTTTTCTCAGGCAACATGATACTCTATGTAGAAAATGTGAAAGCCTCCACCAAAAAATTGCTAGAATTGATACATGAATTCACAAAAGTCACAGGATACAAAATCAATGTACAGAAATCTTTTGCATTTCTATACATCAGTAATGAAGCAATAGAAAGAGAAATCAAGGACTCGATCCCATTTACAATTGCAACAAACAACATAAGATACCTAGGAATAAACTTAACCAAAGAGGTAAAAGACCTGTACACTGAAAACTATAGAACACTTATGAAATAAATTGAAGAGGACACAAAGAAGTGGAAACACATCCATGTTCATGGATTGGAAGAACATTGTTAAAATGTCTATACACCCAAAGCAATCTATAAATTTAATGTAATCCCTATCAAAATACCACGAACATTTTTCACGAAGCTAGGACAAACAATCCTAAAATTTGTATGGATCCACAAAAGACTCCAAATACCCAATGCAACTATGAAAAAGAAAATCAAAGCTGGAGGTGTCGCAATTCCAGACTTCAAGCTATATTACAAAGCTGTAGTCATCAAGACAGTATAGTACTGGCACAAAAACAGACACAGATATCAATGGAACAGAATAGAAAACCCAGAAATGGACCCACAACAACATGGCCAATTAATCTTTGACAAAGCAGGAAAGAATATCCAATGGAAAAAAGACAGTCTCTTCAACAAATGGTGTTGGGAAAACTGTACAGCAACATGCAAAAGAATTAATCCAGACCACTTTCTTACATCATACATGAAAATAAATTCAAAATGGATGAAAGACCTAAATGTTAGGAAACCATCAAAATCCTAGAGAAGAACACAGGCAGCAACCTCCTTGACATCGGCTGTAGCAATTTCTTAGTAGACATGTCACTGGAGGGAAGGAAAATAAAAGCAAATATGAACTAGTGGGACATCATCAAGGTAAAAATTTTCTGCACATCAAAGGAAACAAGCAACAAAACTAAAAGGCAATCTTCGGAATGGGAGAAGATATTTGCAAATGATACAACTTATAAAGGGTTAGTATCCAAACTTTATAAAGAACTTATCAAAGTCAACACCCCAAAAAACAAATAATCCAGTTGAGAAGTAGGCAGGCAATCTAATATTATTCAGCCATCCAAAAGAATGAATTCTTGCCATTTGCAAAAAGGTGAATGGAGCTAGAATGTATTATGCTATGTGAAATAAATCAACCAGAGAAACACAAATACCATATGATCTCTCTCATATGTGGAATTTAAGAAAGAAAACAGATGACCATATGGGAAGGGGGGAAAAGGAAAAAAAAAAGAAGGAGAAGAGAGGGAAACAAGCCCTCAGAGACTCTTAAGGATAGAGAACAAACTGAGGATTGATGGAGAACAAACTGAAGGAAGTAGGTAGGGGATGAGCTAGATGGGTGATGGGTATTAAAGAGGCACTTGTGATGAGCACTCGGTGTTGTATGTAAGTGATGAATCACTGAATTTTACTTCAGAAACCAATATTGTACTGTATATTAACTAATGAAATTTAATTTAAAAAATAAAATAAAATATAAAAATAAAAAGATGGGCAAAATAAATGAATAGACATTTCTCCAAGAAGCTGCACAGATGGCTAACAGACACATGAAATCATGTGTAACATCACTCATCATCAGGGAAATACAGATCAAAACCACAGTGAGATACCACCTCACCCGTCAGAATGGCTAAAATTAACAACACAGGAAACAACAGATGTTGGCGCGGATGCAGAGAAAGGGGGACCATCTTACACTGTTGGGAATGTAAACTGGTGCCGTCACTCTGGAAAACAATATGGAGGTTCCTCAAAAAGTGGAAAATAGAACTACCCTATGATCCAGCAATTGCACTACTAGGTATTTATCCAAAGTATACAAAAATATTGATTCAAAAGGACACATGCACCCCAATGTTTATAGTAGCATTATCAACAGTAGTCAAATTATGGAAAGAGCCCAAATGTTCATCAGCTGATGAATGGATAAGGAAGAGGTAGTATATATATGTGTGTGTGTGTGTGTGTGTGTGTGTGTGTGTGTGTGTGTGTAATCTTGCTGTTTGCCTGAATGTCGTGGATGGAGCTAGTGTGTATTATGTTAAGTGAAAAATGTCAAAGTAAGACAAAAACCATATGATTTCACCCATATGTGGAATTTAAGAAACAAAACAGATGAACATAGTGAAAAAAGAGAGAGAGGCTAAGCACAAAACAGACTCTTAACTATGGAGAGCACACTGAGAGTTGCTGGAGGGGTGGTGGGAGGAGGGATAGGCTAAATGGATGATTGGTATTAAGGAAGACACTTGTTATGTATGATGAGCACTGTGTGTTATATGTAAGTGATGAATCACTAAATTCTCCTCCCCAAACTATTATTACACTATATGTTAACTAACTGGAATTTAAATAAAAACTTGAAATAAGAAATACAGAAATAAATAAAACAAAAAAAAAGAAAAAAAAAACCCTGACAGATGAATAAATACAACAGGATAAGAGCTGACAGAGGCATGCAGAATAGGTCAGGGGAACATAGAGAAAACATTTATCATGGGAGGAGGGGATGGGTAAGAGGGAAACTGGCAGGTGGAGGGGGTTTTAAAGAAAGGCTTCCTGGAATAGTTGACAGTATTTCTGAATTGATTCTTGAAAAGTTAATAGAAGGTTGTGGGCAAAGATTCTAAGCAATGGGGATAGCATTTAGGAAAAACCTAGAGATGAGAGACAGGCATTGCACTTTAAGAAACTGGCTCAAATACAGTGTGCATGTAGGGAACTGGTAATAATGGAAAATTAGGAACGCTTAGTAGGCATTTAATGTTCTTGTTTTCCTCTCTTTCACTCTCTTTTTCTATCTATCTCTCATTTTCCCTTCATTATTCCCTTTATCTATTTCTCTTTCTCTTTTCTGTAATATGACCCCTCTTTGCCTCTTCATTATTTTCTCCAGTTGCTCCTCAACACATACTCTTTGCTCTGGGCAGACTCTTCACTGCCTTCAAATGTCCTATAATCATTTCTGTTCCTCTGTCTTCGCTCACACTCTTTACCCTACTTAAAGTACTCTCTCTGCCTATGCCTATCAGAGATGACAAGTTCAAATGTCTACAAATATCAGATAGGTAACGTAAATGAGTCAAGCCGATCATGTGTAATACAATAGGTTATGCTAGGGGTTATGGTAAACCAGTTTTCTTGTATTAAAATGGGATTATAAAATCAAACTTAGAGTCTTGTTAAGAATCAAATGAAGTTATGAAGGTAAAGCAAGTGATTCTGTACAGTAGTACATACTTAACAACTGGTAACATTCTCATTTTTTTCCCTGAGATTTTCTCCTTTTTTAAAAAATTTAATGTAAGTTGCAATTGCTTTTAGAATCACTGTATCCACCTCACACCCGTCAGGATGGCTAAAATTAACAAGTCAGGGAACGACAGATGTTGGCGGGGATGTGGAGAAAGGGGAACCCTCCTCCACTGTTGGTGGGAATGCAAGCTCGTGCAACCCCTCTGGAAAACAGTATGGAGGTTCCTCAAACAGTTGAAATTAGAGCTACCATTCGATCCAGCAATTGCACTACTGGGTATTTACCACAAAGATACAACTGTAGGGACCCGAAGGGGTACGTGCACCCCAATGTTTATAGCAGCAATGTCCACAATAGCCAAACTGTGGAAAGAGCCAAGATGTCCATCGACAGATGAATGGATAAAGAAGGTGTGGTATATATACACAATGGAATATTATGCAGCCATCAAAAGGAATGAGATCTTGCCATTTGCAACGACGTGGATGGAACTGGAGGGTGTTATGCTTAGTGAAATAAGTCAATCAGAGAAAGACATGTATCATATGACCTCACTGATATGAGGAATTCTTAATCTCAGGAAACAAACTGAGTGTTACTGGAGTGGTTGGGGGTGGGAGGGATGGGGTGGCTGGGTGATAGACATTGGGGAGGGTATGCGCTACAGTGAGCACTGTGAATTGTGCAAGACTGTTGAATCACAGATCTGTACTTCTGAAACAAATAACGCAACATATTTTAAGAAAAAAGAAAGAGAAGAAGATAACAGGAGAGGAAGAATGAAGGGGAGTAAGTCAGAGGGGGAGACGAACCATGAGAGATGATGGACTCTGAAAAACAAACTGAGGGTTCTAGAGGGGAGGAGGGTAGGGGGATGGGTTAGCCTGGTGATGGGTATTAAAGAGGGCACATTCTGCATGGAGCACTGGGTGTTATGAACAAACAATGAATCATGGAACACTACAGCAAAAACTAATGATGTAATATATGGTGATTAACATAACAATAAAAAATTTTTAAAAAAAGAAAAAAATAGAATCACTGTATCCCAGCTTCTTTAAAAACATTGTTGACTAGGTCCAATATTTGATTCATCTTGGTGTTGGTGTCAGTTGATGGTCTTAATTCAGTTTGTGATTCAGTGTATCATCCACACATTTAGTGTATCATGGACATTGTGTCTTATTTTAGGATACTCTAAGCCCTTTTAAACTCTTTTATTTTAGCAGGAAGTAACCCTGTGTAAGTTTAGCATGTGCATACCCAGTCCTGGTATAATTTTGTGGGCTGTAATTTTGATGGCAGTTTAATTTTCATAGCCTTTGCTTGGTTATTTTGGTCTGCTTGGTTTAGTTGGTGCTGCTGGGACCCCACTGGCTCTCATTGGTGTTTTCTGAGAGGATGGAAGAGGATTACCCAGGCTGACCTTCTGGGTGGGGTGTATCTCCATGAGTGTGTTTGTGGTGGAGTCCCTCTATTGTCTGAACCCTTTTGAGATGTCTAGTTTCTCCGGGTAAGAGAAGAAGACTCCTGGCCTGAGAGGACAAAGAGAATTCTGAGGCAGCCACTTATTAAAGATGCATCTCTCCTAATAGTTCTGGTTGCCAGCCCTGGTTTCTAGGTTCAGGAGGAGATTCTCATGATTAGGGGAACAAAGAAACCTCCTGCTGTATAGCTAGGTCTCTCCTGCCATCTCTATCAATCTTAATATCTCATGGAGGGAGGACAGTCTCAGGCATAGCATGAGTGCCTCTCCAGGCTCTTGATTTTTGTCCAAGCTCCCACTTGATATCTCTTGCTGTAAGTGTCAGGCTTATCTCATGTTGTCAGACAGACTCCAGTTAGATCCAGGAAAAGAATGCACCTACCAGGGCTGCCTTGTCACTACGTCATGGGAAGGGAAACACTGGGTCTAAGTCACCTTCTTCTTGCAAGTGGTAGACACTACATGTAGTTCACTTTCTTCCTACCATCTTTCAGAGCTCTCTTTTGGTTTATCTTGGGCCATTTCCAGGGTTTATATTTTTGCTTAGTGAGGAGAAAGGGGAAATGGGTCTACAATATGTTGTCTTGACAGGAAGTCTCTGCATTTATTTTTAGTAAGAAAAAATGATAAAAAGAAAGAAAAAAGTAGTATAGATTGGGTGGTAGAATTAATGATGACATTTATTTTATTTTTCTATTTAAGTAAAATTAAAACTGAAATTAATCATCCACGTGATAATATGGTATAGTGGAATAAACAAAGCTTTGTAATCCTGAGTTTGATTACCAGCTCTATAACCTCTTAGTGGAGTGATATTGGGCAAATGACAACTCATTTTAGCTTTACTATCCTAGACTTAGAATAACTCTAATATCTCCCTTTTAGAATATGTGAGGATTACATGAGATAATGTATATACTATATTTAGTACAGTGTCTGGTCACTGTTCATGAGATGGTAGTTATCTTATATATTATTACCATCTTTCTTGTAGAACCCCATTCTCTTCTATGCCAGAGGTCAACCCTCTGACCACTAAGTGATTTTTAGAGTACTTTCTCTACTCTTGAAGCTAAAAATAAGTAGCTTCCTTCTAAAAATGGCCAAGTTCCAGTCCATGGGCTCTCTCCGGCAAAGACCTTACATGCTGTGCTGTACACATCTGTACAAATACTTATTTTTTTCCTTTGTCTTACAAAACCAGGGATCCTTATTTCAGAGTTCCAGCAGATGTTCCTTTATTTAAGCTGCATTAAGTAAGAGGAAGGAAAGAGAGACAGACATACACAAGAAGGAAAGAGGTCTGGGTCATAGCACCACATTTATTCAGAAGCCACAGTGCCAGGAAAAATGTGCACACCAATTGTAATTTGTTTTTTCCGTTTTATTTGATTTTTTTAAAACAGGAATTTCTTGTTTCCTTAGACACTAATTAAATCTCAGTTAGTGAGAACCAGCCAGCAGACTTTCAATGCAATTATGGATGGCCAAATGCTGTATTTATTATAGCCCCTTAGCAGGAAATTTGGTAGGGTATTTTGGTTTCAATGTAATAGTTGGTTTTGTCTTCATGTGTATGTGTTTTGTATGCTGTGGACTCAGAAACATATACCAAGGGAGGAATTACATTTAGGGTAGTTTGTTATTTTCAGATTTGAGCTTATCTTTTATTTTATAAGCTTCCTATACATCAAGCTGATTGAGAGCTTTGTTGGATCTAGAGAACTCTTACTCTTTACAGCATATAATTACTCCAACTAACCCATTATCTCAACCTGTTGCCTTATTTTATTTTTTTAAATTTATTTGACAGAGAGAGAGAGAGTGAGCACAAGCAAGAGAAGCAGCAGGCAGAGGGAGAAGGAGAAGCAGGCTCTCTGACGAGCAGGGAGACTGATGTGGGGCTCAATCCCAGGACCCTGGGATCATGACCTGAGCTGAAGGCAGATGCTTAACCAGCTGAGCCACCCAGGCACCCCTCAACCTGTTGCCTTATTTTAGATTCAAATTTACTCATTGTTCTCATCTACAAATTTTAACTCCAGGTGCTTCAGCACTATGCAAGAAAACACTGATTGAAACATGAAAAATTCAGTCAAACTAGTGATTAGGTATCAAATGGAACAAAGGCCCATTCTAAACTGTTTGCCTGGATTCAGTTGTTTTCGCAACTGAACTCAATCACACTGGTCAATAGGAGAATGCAAAGTCTGGGAGGAAATCTGTGTTGAAGAAAAGTCCTAGAGGATTAACAAGAAAGTTAATTGTGACCAGCATTGGATTCAAGTCCCTTTCTTTGGGTAGTTGGGCTCTAGATGAGGCCAGGAATAATTGGATTATCCTGGTTAACTTCACAGGAACAACTATGGTTTTGACATGGAGGTAGATGATGGATTGTGGAAATACTTACTAAGCAGGAAGTTAACTGAGTTGAACAACTCAGTTGTCCCTTATTAGCAAAGACAACTATCTTAAAAGGAGACATTGCATGGTAGAAAAGAACAGGATTCTAAAATAAGAATTAGGATACTTTTAATTACCTTTATTATGTATGTGAACTTGAGGAGGTTATATAATCTCTCTAGGTCTCAGCTTCCTCATCTTCAAAATGGGGTTAATGAAACATATCTTAATTCAACAATAAGGAAAACAATAATAACATCAAAGGAAAATGAGCAAAGAGACCAAGAAACTTACAGAACCAAATATAAATGACTGAAAAGTATGAAAAATTTCTAACCTCACCAATAATAAAGAAATACACACTAAATGTGATCCCATTTTTTCTTTTTCCAAATTATCAAAAATTCCAAAAATAATAATCTAGTGTTGGTAAGGGTGTGGTAAAATTAGCATTGTCCTACACTCATGGAATGTAAATTGGCACAACTTTTCTGGAAAGCAATTGCAAAGCATACCAAAAGTCTTCAAATATTTCCTAACCCATAACCTTTGATACAAGGATTTCCCCTCTAAGAAACTGGCCAAAAAGAATAGTCAGAAATCCAACAGACAATAATTTGCAAAGCCACTATTGCAGCATCATTTATAATAACAACATTGGAAACATAAAGGACCAACGACAAGAAAAAGCTCAAATAAATTATGATTTATTCCTTTAATGGAATATTCTGTGAACATTTAAAATGATATTTTAAATAATATTTAATCTTCTGAGAAAACATTCATAATGTGAAGAAAAAGAGAAAAAATTATATATACAGTGATGGCCCAATTTACAAATACACACATACATGCTGTATGTGTATATTTATAAAGCAATGAAAGACTTGAAAGAAATATTTCAAATAGTTAACTGAAAAGATTATGTCATCTTTTTTTCTTTTTGTTTTATCTTTCTACAGCTTTTTAAAAAAATATTTTATTTATTTATTTGAGAGAGAGAGTGAGAGCGAGCAAGTACAAGTGGGGTGAGGGGCGCCTGACACAGGACTCAATCCCAGGACTCTGGGATCATGACCTGAGCTGAAAGCAGCTGCTTAACCAACTGAGCCACCTAGGTGTCCCTTCTTTCTACAACTTTTTTTTTAAGATTTTATCTATTTATTTGACAGAGAGAGACACAGCGAGAGAGGAAACACGAGCAGGGAGAGTGGGAGAGGGAGAAGCAGGCTTCCTGCAGAGCAGGGAGCCTGATGTGGGGCTGGAATCATGATGTGAGCCGAAGGCAGACACTTAACAACTGAGCCACCCAGGCGCCCTTCTTTCTACAACTTTTAACATCACTACAGTGAACATATTTTCACAATGGGAACAATAAAGCATGATAACAGGATGGTTGTGAAAATTAAATGAGCTAGTTAGGAGCGCCTGGGTGGCTCAGTCTGTTAAGCATCTGCCTTCAGCTCAGGTCATGATCCTAAGGTCCTGGGATTGAGCGCCACATTGGACTCCCTGCTCGGCAGGGAGCCTTCTTCTCCCTCTTCCCCTGCTCGTGCTCTCTCTCTCTCTCTCTCTCGCTATTTATCTCTCAAATAAATAAATAAAATCTTAAAAATAAATAAAAATAAATAAATGAGCTAGTTCACCTACTGACTTACACAAAGTAGATGTTTTTACTCTTTAAATTTTTGGTTTATCATTTTTTACTTGACTCATATATTATAACCACAGTGAGAGTCCTGACATCCTCCTCACCTTTGCTTCCAGTTCCAAATCCTGTACATTTTTGTAGTTCAGACTCAGAATTCATTTCACTAAAAACTCACCTTTTCTCTGATATTTTTCTCTTCTAGATTCCCTCAAAATGTATACATTGTATGAAAATATGTTCAAAATCACTAGGGGTCAGGGAAATGCAAATTAAAACCACAATGAGATATCACACACCTATCAGAGTAACTAAAATTTGAAAATAATGACAATACCAAATGCTGCCAAAAATGCAGAAAAACTGGATCACTCATACATTGCTGGTGGGAATGTAAAATTGTACAACCACACTGGAAAACAGTTTAGCAGATTCTTATCAAACAAACATGCTATTAGTACACTACCCAAAAATTGCACTCTGGAGCATGTCTGAGAGGAATCAAGACATGTTCACAGAAAAGAAAATCTGTAAATGAATGTTCAGAGCAGATCTATTCATAATATCCAAAAGCTGGAAATAGCCAAGCTGTCCTTCAATGGGTGAATTAAATAAAATATGGACATCCTTGGTATATGGATAGTATTCAAAAATAAAAAAGAATAAACTATTGGTACATGTAACAATTTAATCTTCAGGACATTATGCTGAGTAGAAAAAAAGATAATATCAAAAAATCACACACTATATGACTACATTTACATAAAAGCCTTGAAATTACAAAATTATAGAGAACGGATTAGTAGTTGTCAGGAATTAGACATTTAAGCTGGTGTTGGAGGGGGAGGCAGTAGGTGTGGCTATAAAGAGGTAACATGAGGGAATCTTGCTAGATATCCAAAATAGAATAGTTCTGTATTTTGATTTTGATGGTTGATATAGAAACACACAGGTAATAGAACTGTGGAGAACTTACAATTCATACACACATACATACACAAATGAATACAAGTAAAACTGGGGAACTCTGAAAAGGATTGGTGGATTGTATCAATGTCAATTTTCAAGCTGTGGTGATATACTATAGTTCTGCAATATATTACCGCTGGAAGAAAGTGGGCAAAGTATACAAGGAACTTTTCTGTATTACTTCTTAAAACTTTATGTTCATCTATAATTATCAATAAAAATTTTAGTTGAAGAATGTATGTATATAAGCAATAGGCCCTGTACTACCCCATATATCCCATGCCCTTGTAGACATTGCTCCCTGGACACCAAACTCCCTGTGAGCAATGTCTTTTGTTTTTGTGTCATTAGGATACCTAACACAGGGTTGAGTCCACCAATTTTTATTGAATTGGAAAACAATACTTCCACACACACACGCCAAAAAATTTTATGATAGTGGTAGAACTTGATGCATTTTATTTTTCTTTATTTTCTAATTATTAGTATTGTTATACAAATGTTTTGACACTTACCATTTTCTGAAAATTGCTAAAATATGGAACTAATAACAACAAAAGACCAATTCCCCACATTCTGGCATTACTGAAAGCACTTTAGCATAATGATTTAAAGTGAGTTGAAGTCCCAGCTTTGCCCCTCACTAACCGTTGGATAAATTATTTAACCTCAGTTTCTCATTCTATAAAATGGGGATAATAATAGCACCTATATCATAGGGTTATTGTGAAAATTAAGTGAGCATGCAAAATGATTAGTACAGTACCTGGAACAGACTAAGTGCTCAGTAATGTTACCTACTTTTCTCTACTGTTGATATTCCTCTGGTCAACTCCTGTTATAAATACTACTTAACTGTTGAACCATGTAATACAGACAAGTAATATGTTAATATATGTTTCCTAGAGATGTCATAATAAAGTATCACAAAATTGGTGACTTGAAGCAAACTTGATTTCTAGCAGATCTAGAGGCTACAAGTCTGAAATCAAGGACTTGGCAAGGTTGATTCCTTCTGAACACTCTGAGGGAGAATCTGTACCATGTTTCTCTACTCATTTCTACTTATTGCTGGCAATCAGTCCTTGGTTTTCTGTGCCTTGTAGACTCATGACCAGTATTTTTCTCCATCTTCACATGGCATTTTCCCCATGTATCTCTGTCCCTGTGCTCATATCTCCCTCTTCTTATAAAGACACTAATCATATTAGATCTAGGGTACACCCTATGCCAGTATGATGTCATCTTAACTTGCTTATATCTGAAAAGACCCTGTTTTCTTTTTTCCTTTTTTTTTTTTTTGAGAGAGAGAGAGAGGGAATCTTAAGCAGGCTCCTTGCCCAGCATAGAGCCTGAAGCAGGGCTTGATTTCATGACCCTGAGATCATGACCTGAGCTGAAAGCAAGAGTCGGACACTCAACCAACTGAGGCACCCAGGAACCCCAAAGGACCTGTTTTCAAATAAGGTCACATTCACAGGTTCCTGGAGGTAAGACTTCAGCATACCTTTTTGGAGGACACAATTCAACCCATAACAGTTAGAAATTAGGAGTGAAGGTAATGGCTGAAGACTGAGATAATCATTAAAAGTTTTTTGGAGGAAGTGAGACCAGTTGTCTTGATTTAAGTAGGTAAATAAGAGTGAACAATGGAAAAAAAAATGTCAGTAGACACAGGCATAATTAGAAACAACAGCTGATGAATAAATTTATTTATTTTATTTATCTCTTTCTATATTTAGTCTCTGAGACTCATATTAGGCTTGTATTAACCTATAAGCTCCTTACCAGATTGAGAGATTTTGGTGAATGGGGAAAGATACTTCTTACATTTCTGTCTCTCTTGTATTGTCTTCCCCAGGGCTCAGCATAAAACCTGTACCCAGTAAGGTCTTTCTAAACTGAAATAAACTTAGCAAATGTTAGCAAGGAGCTGATGATTGAAGCTGTCTTCCAATTAATGCAAATGGCCTTTTTTCTTCAGTAAGTACTTTCCAAAGATAAATAAATCTGTTTCAAGATAAGATTCATATATTATGCCTTGAGCCACCCAGGCGCCCCATATATTATGCCTTGTATGAATACGCAGTAGAAAGGTATCTAAGAGGCTGTACTCCTATCAGATTTACAAGTTCTCTTTCTCATAGGTGGCTGCCAAACTTCACTTGAATGCCTTTGGGAATAACCAACTTAATATTTTCCATAACTCTAAGTATTAGAAAGTCTTTGTTTACCTGCTTATTTGATTAAATATTTAGTCAAATGTATGTTTTTTTAATTAAGAACTATTGGCCTGGGCGCCTGGGTGGCTCAGTTGGTTAAGTGACTGCCTGCAGCTCAGGTCATGATCCTGGAGTCCCGGGATCGAGTCCCACATCGGGATCCCTGCTCAGCAGGGAGTCCGCTTCTCCCTCTGACCCAACCCCCTCTCATGGGTTCTCTCTCTCTCTCTCTCACTCTCTCTCTCAAATAAATAAAATCTTTAAAAAAAAAAAAAGAACTATTGGCCTTAGTCCTGTCCTCTGGGAATACATAAATTAAGCTCTATTACCAAAACACAGTCCAAGAGTGATATTCAGTGGTGGAAGCCAGGATAGAGGAAGAAAGGGCCTCTACCTACTTTGACTTACTCTGTCCTTGTAACTTCTTTGAATGTGATTTGGAAAGCACAGCAGATGAGATTTCTGTTTGATTCAAGTCCAGGACATAAGCTACACAAATATATTTTTACTCCAAAGATGGTTAACTAGGTCAGTAGTTTAGCATCGGAAAGTGCCTGCTTCTCTCTTCCTCTCTCCCAGGCCCTCTGAACACTAAAGTATGACAGGAAACAGGTTTGAATTCCTTCCTGGGGGTGTGTGAACAGGTAATTCATGTAATTTCTTTCCAGGGGAGTCCAGACAGCCTTATTTGCACTACTTGTTATTGGAGTGAGTACATATTACAGATAAGGAAACTGAGGTGCTAAAATCACAAAACTGGTAGAGTCTTTTACAAAGTCCAGAACTCCTTTTAAATGACCCAGAGAATGGACAGGAATTCTACATGAGAAAAGAAAGTCACATGTGCAGTTTTACAGTGGACTAGCCATAATCAACAAGCAATTGGTAACAGAAAAAAAAGACATTAACCTCAAAAGTTTGACCCAGGAAATTTATCTAGTCTCTGGTACTCTTAGTGTTTCAAACCCATTAAGCCTGAGAAGTAGCGTCCCAGCCAAATTAACATTGGGCAATCTGGCTTTGTTTCTAGAGCCATCATCCCAGAGCTTTCCCTAACAGAAGTTGTGTGTTTTGTGTTGTACACTTTATCTTAGCCTACCAGTCCACCATTCTTTTTCTTCAAGGAGTATTATATCAGAAGAGAATAAAAGGTTCTGTTCCTTTGGTCACCTGCTTACTTGCAGTTATGGTGACCTCTAACAGAGTTGAGATTCTGGGGCACCTACTGTCCAAACTATCTTAGCCATTTCCTTAAAAAAAATGATTATATTACATAGCAGTACTGTGTTTCTGTGACAACATAATAATCAGGCTTTCACTGGGTATGCAATAATGGGACCACATTTTTTGGTTATTAAAAAAAAACCCTCAATTTCCTGCCTGGGCATTGAACTAACTTATTAGGAAGATTTTATTGCTACCCACAAGAAGAGAGATTTAGTTCTTGCTTCCTAGTGGAAACTATTCTCCCTTTTCCTTAGTTATATTCCCATTTCATTTATAAGTCCCCGGTGGGTTTTACCAACAAAATGTAAAGAAGAAACTTCTTTTTATTGAAGTATAGTTGGCACACATTACATTAGTTTCAGGGTGTGCAACATAGTGATTTGACAACTCTATTTGTTATGCTATATTCATCACATGTGTAGCTATCATCTGTCAACATACAATGCTAGTACAACACCATTGACTACATTCCCTTTCATTGCTGTGCCTTTCATTGCTGTGACTTATTCATACCATAGCTGAAAGTTTGTATCATAAAGAAGAAACTTTTAAAAATCAGTATTACATGATATCCAAAAGAAATTTTCTAAATAGTCAAAGCAGCCAACATCAAGTTTTGCATATAACTTTTATATCTCATTTGAGTTTATATGAAATTCATTTTATGGGGTGTCTGGATGGCTCAGTTGGTTAAGCATCTACTTTTGGTTCAGGTCATGATCCCAGAATCCTGAGATTGAGCCCCACATTGGGGTCCCTGCTCAATGGGAATCCTGCTTCTCCCTCCCCCTCTGCTGCTCCCCCTGTTCATGCTTTCTCTCTGTGTGTGTGTCTCTCAAATAAATAAATAAAATATTTAAAAAAGAAATCCATTTTATTACTTCATGAAATAATCACAGAGCTGTGTATAATCAGAATACCCATCCCAGGAACAATGACACACCAAATCAGGCCATCAGAGCTACTTTCCCTAGGAGGATTTGATTGTGACTACTGAGAAAAAAAAATGTGGTAAGGAGAACAGTGACACTAAGCTAGACCATAATGCACTGAAATTTGAACTGTAGGATGAAAAGAAGAACAAGATACTCTTAATACCTCAGGAGGTTATTGTCTGTAGCAGACACTTTGAGTGTCACTTAAATGTCCCAGGCATGGAGGTTCCTGTCCTAACTTTCTCAAGAGATAGTTCAATAAAAAATGAAGACAGCAAAACCATTCTTTAGGAGAGTCCAATAAAAGAATTTCCCTCCTGGGATGATGTAATGACCTGAGAGAAAATTTCCCCTCATCCTTTTAGAGAGCCTAGTGAAGACTTTAATTCTGGTGGAAAGTTACTTCTATTCCTCCTGAGAGGAAGTATCATCTGAGGTAACACAGCCAGAAACACCTAAGAGAGCATGGGCAGGGCCATCAACACAACAGTAGTAAGGTTAAATCCTAGTGACAATGTCAAGATTCAACTATCAGAAGTTCCAGAGTCAAGAAAAGCCACAAGGCAACAGAACAGAGATGGCAGCAACAGACATAGCAGGAGAACTTGGGCCACCATGAGATATATTTGATTCATCTGGGGCGCTGCCATGGGATGAACTTGAAAGCTTTGGACACCCAGAAAAGCCTATGTGAGAACTTAGTAGTAGAGATAACTTTGGTCCCCACTAACATGGTTACCAACATCTCTTGGTTCCCCAGGACTTCAGTCCATTTCAATGAACTTACAGACAGTAAATATACCTCTGAAGAGCAACCCATATCCCAATCACAGCTCTTTTCCAAGAGACCACTCTTCGTACCAAATGGTATAACACCATGGTATAGGACCATTTAAAACCTGAGGCAATTCCTCAAGGATGACTTCACAGGACAACAGTGAAACTGTGTCAATTCCATAATTTTTCAATCAAATCATCTCTATTTGATCTATTTTTTACACTGAGTTCTTTTTTTATTATTATGTTATGTTAATCACCGTACATTACATCATTGGTTTTTGATGTAGTGTTCCATGATTCATTGTTTGCGCATAACACCCAGTGCTCCATGCAGAACGTGCCCTCTTTAATACCCATCATCATCACCAGGTTAACCCATCCTCCCACCCCCCTCCCCTCTAGAATCCTCAGTTTGTTTTTCAGAGTCCATCGTCTCTCATGGTTCATCTCCCCCTCCGATTTCCCCCCTTCGTTCTTCCCCTCTTGCTATCTTCTTTTTTTTTAACATATAATGTATTATTTGTTTCAAAAGGTACAGATCTGTGATTCTACGTAAATTTTTTTAAAGAAAGAATTGTGCTTTTAAAAGCTGAAAAACCTAGACTAGTAAAACATTTCTGGGCATCAGCCTCTTTTCTGGTTAAACTGGGATAATAATAACAACATTTACTACATAACCTATAATAGTCCATTACATTATAACTAGTTTACCTCTCACCAGGAAAATAGGAGCTCTCTGAGAATAGGTAACTGTCATTCATTCATAAATGTCTTTTTGTAGCAAGCACTGGAGATAGGCAACTAGGAATTTATGAGAAACAAAATAGACATGGTCCTTGCCTTCCTGGAGCTTACTTTCCAATCATTCCAAGGTCCTTACAACAGCCCACAAAGCACTATATGATGGGATCTACTCATTCTCTCTGACCTCTTTTTTTGATACTCGACCCCTTATTTCGTATATTCCAGCCACATTGACCTTTTTACTTTTTCTTGAACATGCCAGGCATGATCTAGCCCTAGAACCAATGCACTAGCTGTACCTTCACCTGGAATGCTTTTTGCCTAGATATGCATATGGTTAATTCTCTACTCCCTTTAAATCTGCTCTAGTGTCACTTTCTCAAACGAAATTCATCCTGACCAACCTATTTACAACAGTTACAACTTCCATTCCCAGCATTCCTTATCCACCTTACTATAGTATAATGATTTTTCCGCAACAATAATTATTACTTTCTATATTCTATATTTTTAGCTATGATGTCTATTATTTATTATCTCTCCTCCCCTACAAATAAAATAGCTCCATAGGGCAGAGCACAATTTTTGTCTGTTTTGTTCATTTAATGGCCCAGAACAATGCCTGGAACTGAGTAGGTACTCAATATTGTTAAATATTTGTTAAATTTCTGGAGACCTTTTCCATATTGCTCCTCCTTGATGTGACAGATTTCCTTATTCTGGCATCCTCAATAAACTACATTTTTCATTCCCTGTTCCTTCTCTTTTCCTACTTTTCAGAAGAACAAACAAATAACAACAACAAAAACCTGTCTTGTACTTCACCCATTCAGGGCCCTGTTTTCTGTTAAATAACCATGCAACCCCTCAGAGTCTAATAACTGAAGCAACATAGAGGATATTCTTGCCTATAAACCCAAATAAATTAGGATAAAGGGAGATTTCAGGAACCCTACAAAACTGGTGTGGGAGCAGTTTGGAGCCAAGTATACTTTTTTTTTATGGCCACAAATTCTATTCCATACCATCAATGGGAAGCAGAAAGACAGCCTGGTATAATGGAAAGATTCTTGGACTTAGACTCAGAAGCTCTGGGTTGTCTTACTTTGCTTCTTGTTTGTGATTAAGGAAACTTATTTCATCTTTTTGATTCTCAATTTACTTACCTCAAATATTAGGAGGGATAGTAGTAATTATTTTTAAGAGTCACTGTGATGAGAAAACAAGATCATATAACTAATGCACTTAGCCTATATTAATTTCTTGATAAATTGTAGCTATCATTTCCAGCACACTTTCTTACCATATAATTTGTGCATGTTAAATATTAGTTCTCCCTCTCACAAGGTTGTGATTATTAAATAACAATGCATTAAGAAACTGTAGAGTGTTAAACAAAGATTAGTTGGTTAGGATTTAAATATTAAATTAAATGAAAATGCAAAAATGTCAATATTTCAATACCTACAAGTATGACAGCACTGTGAAAACGATTACGAACTAGGTCTATATTTTAGAATAGGATGTGTTGTAAGAAAGTAAGTATCATCTGACTGACAGCCTGAGCTGCTTCTAAAAAGATTAATAACAAATTTTGAACTGACAATCACATTCTGATTTTCTGATAGAATCATTAGGCAAAATATTTTCTTTGAATAAATGTCCCATGTTAAATTATTTAAAACTACTTCAGAGTAAGCTATAGAGATAGATAAAAGCCTTTAAAAGAGTCACAGCTACAATGAGACCATGCCCATCTAGCTATCTGGACTAGCCATATACTCTCTTAGTGCCTTATATCTTCCTTTGTTTGTAAATTCCTGCTTCTTTTGATTTCCAATTTACCCAGAGATTACAAATCTGACCCTCATTTTCTTATGCTCAAATTTTATTCATTTAATTATTCATTTAGCAAGCATTTAATGGGTACTATATGCCATGTAGTGAGGATGAAAAAACAAATAAGATTCAATTATTAACAAATGGACAAGGAGTCTGCATGAGGTTTCCAGATTAAAGCACTAGGAGATGCAAAGGCTCAGAAGACATAAAACCTACAGGTATTTCTAAAACAAAAAAGAAATCCTCAGGCTGAATGATGCAGGAAAGTTAGATAGAGGTTTATGTAAACCATAATAACCTGGAGCCTACAGTTATTTAAAGTCATAAGAAACTTATTGTTCTTGGATAATGCAAATTTGGTTATTAGCAAGTAAAATTACCTGTAATATACTATTATATAAAAAAATCAAATTATAAAAATCAATTATAAAATACTAGATATAGTATGATTATATTCTTATAAAAAGAGGCATGTACATTGATACTTAGGAAGAATTCTAAAAAAAATCCGAATGTTAATACTGGTAAGATTATGTATGATATTTTATTTTCTCTGTACTTCTCTGTATTATTTCAATTTTTAAAAAAATAGCATTTATTTCATTTATTATTTTCTAATTTAATAATTATTTCTATTTTAGAAAACTTCAAGTAGACATTAAAACATATTTTCTGTCAAAAAACGTAATTTAAGGAGGGAGAAAAGATGGCGGAGGAGTAGGGGACCTTATTCCAACTGGTCCCCGGAATTGAGTTGGATATCTACCAGACCACTCTGAGCACACACAAAATCAGCCTGAGATGTAAGAAGATCTGGATCTCTACAAACAGAATATCGCAGATGGTTGGTTTCGAGGTATGAAGCAGAAAGCCATGATTTCGTGGGCAGATATCAGAGGATAAATGGCAGCAGGAGGGAGCCTGGCAGTGGGGATCCTACACCACCAGGGAGCAATAGCTTCCCACGCTGGGGATAGGGCACAGCCTGCAGACCGGTAGAGGCAGGGAAAGGATTTTATGGCAGCCCCCGGGATGGAAACCCAGAGCATGACCCATGCAGGGTCATGCATGTGAACTAGGAGCAGCTGGTGGTTTTAGAAGCACAAAGGGCAGAGACATGCCCCGAACTGGAGGCAGGACTGGGGGCACAGCAGAAGGCTGCACAACACAGGATGCTGCAGTTTATAGTAACACGGACAGTAACGGAGATAGTGTGGCCTGGAGAGCCCACTGAAGAACAGATTGCGATCTCTCTGCTCTGAGGCAGAGGGTTGGAAATGGTCTTTTCTGCTCTGACTCGCTGAAGAGACGTGGAAAGCCACCAGGGAAAGCTGTCAGAGAACAAAAGCCCCCAAAACTGGTTCCCACTGAGCCCATCCCCTGATAAGGGGGGGGGGAAGCAACTCTGCCCAAACAGGGTTGCCTGAGTAACAGCGTGGCAGGCCCCTCCCCCAGAAGACAGACTGGGAGAACAAGAGGCCAGCAACCCTAAGGTCCCTAGAGAACAGGTGCATCTTGCTTGGGTTCTGGTCAATAATTTGGACTCTATACATTCCCTCAACCACCCATCAACAGAATGACTAGGAGGAGGAACCCACAAAATAGGAAAGACTCAGAGATTATGACTTATGTCACAGATTTACAAATGGATGCAGATATAACCAAGATGTCGGAGATGGAATTCAGGCTAGCAATTGTGAAGATAATAGCTAGAATGGAGAAATCAATTAATGGCAACATGAAGTTTCTAAGGACAGAAATGAAAGCTGAAATGGCAGAGCTTAAAAATGCTATCAATGAGATCCAATCTAATCTAGATAATCTAACAGCTAGGGTAAGTGAGGCAGAAGAACGAATCAGTGACCTGGAAGACAATTTAATAGATAAAAAGGGAAACGAGAAGGCCAGGGAAAAACAACTCAGAATCCATGAAAATAGAATCAGAGAAATAAGTGACACCATGAAGCATTCCAATGTCAGAATTATTGGAATCCCTGAGAAGGTGGAGAGAGAGAGGACTAGAAGATATATTTGAGCAAATTGTAGTTAAGAACTTCCCTAATCTGGGGAATGAAACAAACGTTCATGTCCTAGAGGCAGAGGGGACCCTTCCCAAGATCAAGGAAAACAGGCCAACACCCCGGCATGTAATAGTAAAACTCAAAAACTTAGAACCAAGGAAACCATCTTAAGGGCAGTTAGAGGGAAGAAATTCCTTACGTACAGAGGGAGGAATATCAGAATAATGTCAGACCTAACCACAGAGACCTGGCAAGCCAGAAAGGCCTGGCAAGACATAGTCAGGGTACTAAACAGAAGAACAAGCAGCCAACAATACTTTATCCGGCACTGTCATTTAGAATGGACAGAGAGAGGCAGAGCTTCCAAGACTGGCAGAAACTGAAAGAATATGTGACCACTAAGCCAGCCCTGCAAGAAATACGAAGGAGGGTTGTATAAAAGGAGAAAGACCCCAAGAGTGATATACAACAAAAATTTACAGGGACAATCTATAAAAACAACGTCTTCACAGGCAACATGATGACAATTAATTCATATCTTTCAATAATCACTCTCAATGTGAATGGCCTTAAATGCTCCCAAAAAAAAGGCGCAGGGTTGCAGATTGGATAAAAAAAAAAAAAAGGACCCATCCATATGCTGCCTACGAGAGACTCATTTTGAACCTAAAGATACATCCAGACTGAAAGTGAAGGGATGGTGATCCATCCTCCATGCCAACAGACCTCAAAAGAAAGCTAGGGTAGCATTTCTTATATGAGACAAATCAGATTTTAAACTAAAGTCTATAAATAGAGACACAGAAGGACACTCTATTATTCTTAAAGGGTCTTTCCAACAAGAAGATCTAACAATTGTAAATATCTATGCCCCCAACAAGGGAGCAGCCAACTACATAAGCCAACTGTTAACCAAAATAAAGAGTCATATTGATAACAATATGTTAATTGTAGGAGACCTCAATACTCCACTCTCGGCAATGGACAGATCATCTAAGCAGAAAATCAACAAGGAAACAAGAGCTTTGGATGATACACTGGACCAGACGGACTTCATAGATATTTACAGAACATTCCACCCTAAAACAACAGAATACTCATTCTTCTTAAGCGTACATGGAACTTTCTCCAGAATAGACCACATACTGGGTCACAAATCAGATCTCAACCAATACCAAAAGATTGAGATTATTCCCTGCATATTCTCAGACCACAATGCTTTAAAACTGGAACTCAATCACAAGAAAAAATTTGGCAGAAATTCAAACACTTGGAAGCTAAAGACCACTCTGCTCGAGAATGTTTGGGTCAACCAGGAAATCAAAGAAGATCTTAAACAATTCATGGAAATCAATGAGAACGAAAACACATGGGTCCAAAACCTATGGGCTACTGCAAAGGCGGTCCTAAGGGAGAAATACATAGCCATCCAAACCTCACTCAAAAAAATAGAAAAATCCAGAATTCACAACTAACTCTACACCTTAAAGAACTAGAGAAAAAGCAACAAACGATGCCTAAGCCATGCATTAGAAGAGAAATATTTAAGATTAGAGCAGAGATCAATGAATTAGAAACCAGAAACACAGTAGATCAGATCAACGAAACTAGAAGCTGGTTCTTTGAAAGAATTAATAAGATCGATAAACCACTGGCCAGACTTATCCAAAAGAAAAGAGAAAGGACGCAAATTAACAAAATTATGAATGAAAGGGGAGAGATCACGACTAACACCTAGGAAATAGAAACAATTATTAGAAATTATTAGCAACAACTATATGCCAATAAACTGAGCAATCTGGATGAAATGGATGCCTTCCGGGAAACCTATAAGCTGCCAAGACTGAAACAGGAAGAAATTGACAACCTGAATAGACCAATAACCAGTAATGAGATTGAAACAGTGATCAAAAACCTCCCAAAAAACGAGAGTCCAGGGCCTGATGGATTCCCTGGGGAATTCTACCAAACATTCAAAGAAGAAATAATACTTATTCTCCTGAAGCTGTTTCAAAAAATAGAAACAGAAGACAAGCTTCCAGACTCATTCTACGAGGCCAGCATTACATTAATCCCCAAACCAGACAAAGACCCCATCAAAAAGGAGAATTGCAGACCGATATCCCTGATGAATATGGATTCTAAAATCCTCAACAAAATCCTAGCTAATAGGATCCAACAATACATTAAAAGGATCATCCACCACGACCAAGTAGGATTTATCCCTGTGATGCAAGGGTGGTTCAACATTCGCAAATCAATCAATGTGATAGAACACATTAATAAGAGGAGAGAGAAGAACCATATGGTCCTCTCAATTGATGCAGAAAAAGCATTTGACACAATACAGCATCCTTTCCTGATTAAAACTCTTCAGAGTATAGGGATAGAGGGCGCATTCCTCAAGTTCATAAAATGCATCTATGAAAAACCTACAGCGAATATCATCCTCAATGGGGAAAAGCTGAGAGCCTTTCCCTTTAGATCAGGAACACATCAAGGATGCCCACTCTCACCACTATTGTTCAACATAGTACTAGAAGTCCTAGCAACAGCAATCAGACAACAAAAAGAAATAAAAGGTATTCAAATTGGCAAAGAAGAAGTCAAACCCTCTCTTTTCACAGACGACATGATAATTTATGTGGAAAACCCTAAAGACTCCACCCCCCCGAAATTAGTAGAACTCATACAGCAATTCAGTAATGTGGCAGGATACAAAATCAATGCACAGAAATCAGTTGTTTTCTTATACACTAACAATGCAACTGTAGAAAGGAAATTAGAGAAGTGATTCCATTTATAATAGCACCAAAAACCATAAGATACCTCAGAATAAACTTAACCAAAGAGATAAAGGATCTATACTCTAGGAACTACAGAACACCCATGAAAGAAATTGAAGACACAAAAAGATGGAAAAGTAGTCCATGCTCATGGATTGGAAGAATAAACGTTGTTAAAATGTCTATGCTACCCAGAGCAATCTATACCTTCAATGCCATCCCAATCAAAATTCCAATGACATTTTTCAAAGTGCTGGAACAAACAATCCTAAAATTTGTATGGACTCAGAAAAGACCCTGAATCGCCAAAGAAATGTTGAAAAAGAAAAACAAAGCTGGGGGCATCACATTGCCCGATTTCAAGCTATTATATTACAAAGCAGTGATCACCAAGACAGCATGGTACTGGCACAAAAACGGACATAGAGACCAATGGAACAGAATAGAGAACCCAGATATGGACCCTCAACTCTATGGTCAAATAATCTTCGACAAAGCAGGAAAAAACACGCAATGGAAGAAAGATAGTCTCTTCAATAAATGGTGCTGGGAGAATTGGACAGCCACATGCAGAGGAATGAAATGTGACCATTCTCTAATACCATACACAAAGATAAACTCAAAATGGATGAAAGACCTCAATGTGAGACAGGAATCCATCAAAATCCTAGAGGAGAACATAGGCAGTAACCTCTTTGACATTGGCCACAGCAACTTCTTTCAAGGTACATCTCCAAAAGCTAGTGAAACAAAAGCAAAAATGAACTTTTGGGACTCCATCAAGATAAAAAGTTTCTGCACAGCAAAGGAAACAGTCAACAAAACAGAGAGGCAACCCACAGAGAAGAGATTTGCAAAGGACACTACAGATAAAAGGCTGGTATCCAAGAGCTATAAAGAACTTCTCAAACTCAACACCCAAACAACAAATAATCAAGTCAAAAAATGGGCAGAAAACATGGAAAGACACTTCTCTGAGGAAGACATACAAATGGCTAACAGACACATGAAAAAATGTTCATCATCATTAGCCGTCAGGGAAATTCCAATCAAAACCACACTGAGATACCACCTTACACCAGTTAGAATGGCAAAAATGGACAGGGCAAGAAACAACAAATGTTGGAGAGGTTGTGGAGAAAGGGGAACCCTCTTACACTGTTGGTGGGAATGCAAGTTGGTACAGCCACTTTGGAAAACAGTGTGGAGGTGCCTCAAAAATTTAAAAAAAGAGCTACCCTATGACCCAGCAATTGCATTCCTGGGTATTTACCCCAAAGACAGAGATGTAGTGAAAAGAAGGGCCATATGCACCCCAATGTTCATAGCAACAATGTCCACAATAGCCAAACTGTGGAAAGAGCCAAGATGCCCTTCAACAGATGAATGGATAAAGAAGATGTGGTCCATATATGCAGTGGAATATTACTCAGCCATCAGAAAGGATGAATACCCACCTTTTACATCAACATGGATGGAACTGGAGGAGATTATGCTAAGTGAAATAAGTGAAGCAGAGAAAGTCAATTATCATATAGTTTCACTTATTTGTGGAACATAATGAATAGCATGGAGGACATTAGGAGAAGGAAGGGAAAAATGAAGGGGGGGGAATTGGAGGGAGAGATGAACCATGAGAGACTATGGACTCTGAGAAACAAACAGGATTTTAGAGGGGAGAGGGAGGGGGGATGGGTTAGCCCAGTGATGGGTATTAAGGAGGGCATGTACTGCATGGAGCACTGGGTGTTATACAAAAACAATGGATCGTGTATCACTACATTAAAAACTAATGATGTATTATATGGTGACTAACATAAGATAATAAAATTTTAAAATTAAATAAAAAAATAGAAACTTAATTTAACCAACTCATTGGTATACAATATCCAATTGGATAATATCAGAAGCAACCTGAACTTCTGAATACAAAACAAAATGTTGGCTTATATTCACTTCGATCCTATTTCTAATTATAGTGATTCTCTAATAAAATTATTATAATGATTCCATTTTTTCTGTATCATATTATTTTATTTTTTTCCATGCCAATTAAGCACTTCTCTCTCCTCTTACTCACTTTCCATGTAGAATGAATTATCCTCATTTTTCATCCTATCTTACTTTTCACTGAAGACCAAGAAAGTTAAAAGGCAACAGACTGCTGAATAAAAGAAAATGTTAGAAGTTGCTCCATTTAAAGTACCTTCCTTACAAGAGACAAATTTGTGTACTTTTTTCTCGGCATAAAGCCAAAATAGCACCAAAATTCTACATTATCAATTTTAAGCATTTTTAATGCTCTTACTACTTATATAAGTATAATTGAGCATTTTTAAAAATCTGTTCATCATTTTTGTAAATAAGGTATTTGCCAATGATCTCTAAAGAAAAACAATATACTAAAGAGGTCCAACATGGTAATGTAGGAAGACCCTGAGTTCATCTCCTCCACGAACATACCAAATATATTCTTATATATAGAACAATTCCTCTTAAAGAAGAACGGAACAGTTCCTGCAACACAATAGAGACCACATAGAGAAAATCTAGAGCGATGGAGACATGGTAATGAAGGGAAATCCCACCCCTAAGGCTGCAAACTGCAGTGGAGAAGAATTATAATGAGGAACCATGAGCAGATTCATCATGCCCAAGGGGCACAGAAAAAAGCTGCAATTTAAAAGTGCAACTAGAAAACAGAGGAACAAGCCCTAGAATCCTGCCAAATGGTGCAAGAGCTTCTGGAACTCTCTCCAGGTAGGGAGACTGGCAAGTTCCATGAATTATATTCCCCTCCACATTGATAAAATAGTCAGGAGCAGGTTTGGACAACCTAGCCATCCTGCCACTGCATTGAGTCCCAGACCCCTAGTCCACACCAGTCCCAGTCAACCAACCAAGACAGCATCAGCATGGTGCACATCAGGAAAGCCCCAGTCAGCATTCACTATAGAGCCAGCCAACTCACCAAGGTGATACAGGTGCAAAGCACCCTGTAAAATTCCAGGCTCACATCACTTTGTCTCCCCTGTGCAGAGCACCCCAGGCCCCATAGCCCATGCCTGCTTCACTCCAGCCACTCTGCCAGGGTGCCCCCCACACAGGGAACCCCAGGACCCACCACACCATGCCCACTGCAGCTTAAGCCTGTCCTGCTAGAAACCATTTGTGTAAAGAGGACCAAGACTAATTCAGCTTCAGCTATCTGGTCATGGTACCTTCTGTATGAAGAGCCCTGGGGCCACCCCAGCCCACACCCACTTCAGCTGTAGCTGCCTTGCCAAGATATTCTCTGTGTGGAGAGCGCCAAGACCACCACAACCTGCACCCACTTCACTTCAGCCATACCACTAGAACAGCTCCAATACTGAGTGCTTCAGGACCCCTAGACCCTACCAGACACAACCCCAACCAGTTACCCAAATTTACTAGGTGCATGTAGTCTACATAGGGCACAACCATACAAAGACTTCCTTCAAGATTAAAAGTAGCTAAGGACACCTGGGTGATTCAGTTGGTTGGGCATCTGCCTTCAGCTCAGGTCATGATCTCAGGATACTGGGATCAAGTCCTGCATCAGCGGCCAGAAGAGAGTGGAATGATATATTTAAAGTGCTGAAAGGAAAAAAAAATACAACCAAGAATAACTCTACTGGGCAAGGTTATCATTCAGAAATGAAGAACAGGTAGTTCCCCAGACAAACAAAAGATAAAGGAGTTCATCACCACTCAGCCAGCATTACAAAAATGTTAAAGGGACTTCTTTAAGTAGAAAAGAAAAGAGCATAATTAGAAGTAAGAAAATTATGAAAGGAAAAAAAATTCCACTGGTAAAAGTAAATGTATAGTAGAAGGAGTAGAGCAATCACTTATAAAGCTAGAATGAAGGTTAAAAGACAAAAGTAATAGGATAAACTGTATCTAAAAAATTAGTTAAGGGGATTCACAAAGTAAAGATGTGAAGTATAAGAACATATGCATAAAATGTGGAGGGGAGCATAAAAAAGTTCCCTAAGAATGTGTTTGGACTTAAGTGTTCATTAAATTAAAATTGACTGCTGTATACGTAGGATGTTATATATGAACCTCATGGAAGCCACAAACCCAAAACCTATAATAGATACACACAAAGATAGAGAAACAATGTCAAGCATAACACTAAAGAAAGTCAGCAATCACAAAAGAAGAGAGCAAGAGAGAAAGAAAGAAAGAAACAGAGAACTACAAAATCAACCAGAAAACAGTCAACAGAAATAGCAATGAGTACTTACTATTACTAATTACATTAAATGTAAATAGCCCCAATTCTCCATTGAAAAGACAAAGGATGGCAAAAAAAAAAGACCCATCTATCTAATGCCCACAAGAGACTCATTTCAGACCTAAAGACACACACAGACTGAAAGTGACAGGATGGAAAAAGATATTCCACACAAATGGAAATTAAATAAAAAAGCTGGAATAGAAAGACTTATATCAGATAAAATAAACCTAAGAAATAGACTGTAAAAAGAAGAGAAAAGGACATTATATAATGATAAAGGGATCAATTTAACAAGAAGATGTAACAATTGTAAATATCTATGCACCCAACATTGGAGCACCTAAATACATAAAGAAAATATTATTAGACATAAAAAGAGAAATTAGGGGGCAGCTGCGTGGCTCAGTTGGTTAAGCATCCAACTCTTGATTTCAGCTCAGGTCATGATCTCAGGGTTGTCAGATCAAGCCCCACTTTCGGCTCCATGCTGGGCGTGGAGTCTGCTTAATATTCTTTCTCTCCCTCTGCCCCTCCTCTCTCTATCCCTCTCTTTAAAAAAAAAGAGAGATTGACAATAATGCATTAATAGTAGTAAATAGAAAAAGGTACGCCACTTACATCAATGGATAGATCTTCCAGGCAGAAAATCAATAAGGAAACAGTGTCTTTGAATAACACATTAAAATAGATGAACTTAACAGATATATACAGAACATTTCTTCCAAAAACAACACAAAACACATTCTTTTACAGTGTACATGGAACATTCTCCAAGAAAGATCATGTGTTAAGCCACAAAACAAATCTCAACGAATTTAAGAAAATTGAAATCATGTCAAGCATCTTATCCAATTACAATGGTATGAAACTAGAAATCAATCACAAGGGAAAAAAAACAAAGCACACAAACATGTAGAGACTAAACAACATGCTACTAAACAATCAATGGGTCAAAAGAGAAATGAAAGAGAAAATACAAAAACAGATAGAGACAAATGAAAATGAAAACACAATGTTTCAAAATCTTTGGGACACAGAGAAAGCAGTTCTCAGAGAAAAATTTATAGTGATACAAGCCTACCTTAAAAAAACAAGAAAAATCTCAAATAAACAATCTAATCTTAGATCTAAAAAAATGGAAAAACAGGAACAGAGCCCAAGTTTAGTAGAAAGAAGGAAGTAATAAAATCAGAGCAAGAATAAATGAAATAGAGACTAAAGACAATAGAAAAAATAATGAAACAAAGAACTGGTTCTTTGAAATGATAAATAAAATTGATAAACCTTTAGTAGAATACCCAAATAAATAAAATAAGAAATTAAAAGGAAATGTAACAAGTGACACCACAGAAATACAAAGGATTATAAGAAAATACTACAAAACATTATATGTCAACAAATTGAACAACCTAGAATAAATGGATAAATTCCTAGAAAACTACAACTTCTGAAAATGAATCAGGAAGAAATAGAAAAAGAAAAGAAAAAAAGGAAGAAATAGAAAATCTGAACAGACCAATTACTAATAACAAAATTATATCAGTAATAAAAAAATAATTCCCAACACACATCTGGTCCAGAACCAGTAGCCTCATAGGGGAAATTCTATCATACACTTAAAGAAGAGTTAATACCAATTCTCCTCGAACTATTCAAGAAGAGAGAAGGGGGGGAAAGTTTCCAAATTCATTCAAGGCCAGAATTACCCTGATAACAAGAACCAGGCAAAATCAGACAAAGACACTAGAAAAAAAGAAAACTGCAGTCCAATACCTCTGATTAACATAAATGCAAAAATCCTCAAAAAATATTAGCAAGCCACAATCAACAATACATCAAAAAGATCACTCACCACAAGCAGGTGGGACTTATTCTGAGTTGCAAGAACAGTTCAATATTCACAAATCAGTCGATGTGATACCCATTAATAAAACAAAAAATAAAAAAATATATGATCATATCAATGAATGCATCTCCCCAAAATAAATTTGATGAAACTCAACATCCATTCATCATAAAAACCTTCAACAAAGTGAGTTTAGAGAAAACATATCTAAACATAATAAAAGCCATATATGAAAAACCCACATATAACATCATGCTTAATGTAAAAAATAGAAAGTTTTTCCTCTAAGATCAGCAACAAGACAAGGATATCCACCTTCACAACTCTTATTCAGCATAGTACTGGAAGTTCTAGCCACAGCAATCAGACAAGGAAAAGAAATAAAGGCATCCAAATTGGTAAGGAAGAAGTTAAAATGTCACTATTTGCAGATTGCATGATACTATACACAGGAAACCCTGACTCTACCAAGAAATAAACAAACCTCTCAAGTAATAAATTCAGTAAATTTGTAAGATACAAAATTAATATACAGAAATCTGCTACATTTATACCTAATAATGAAGTAGCAGAAAGAGAAATTAAGAAAATAATCCCATTTACATGAACATGGTGTAAATACCAGTAATGTAATTACTGGATCATAGTGTAGTTCTATTTTTAAGTTTTTGAGGAACCTCCATGCTGTCTTCCAGAGTGGCTGCACCAGTTTGAATTCCCACCAACAGTACAAGAGGGTTCATTTTTCTCTGCATCCTCACCAACACTTGTTTCTTGTGTTTTTTATTTTAGCCATTCTGACAAGTGTGAGGTCATGTCTCATAGTGGTTTTGATTTGCATTTTCCTGATGATGAGTGATATTGAGCATATTTTCATGTGTCTGTTGGCTATCTGTATGTCTTCTTTGGAAAATGTCTGTTCATGTATTCTGCTCATTTTTAATTGGATTATTTGTTTATATACACAATGGAATATTATTCAGCCATTAAAAAGAATGAAATCTTGCCTTTTGCAATGACACAGATGGAGGAAAAGAGTATAATCCTATGCAAAATAAATCAGAGAAAGACAAATACCATATGATTTCACTCACATGTGAATTTAAGAAACAAAACAAGCAAAGGGGGGAAAAGGAGAGACAGAGACAAATCAAGAAACAGACTCAACTATAGAGACCAAAATGATGGTTAGCAGTGCAGAGGTGGGTTAAGGGATGGGTGAAATAAGTGATGCAGATTAAGGAGTGAACTTGTGATGAGCACTGGGTGATGTACAGAATTGTATAATCACTCTATTGTACACCTGAAACTGATATAACATTGTCTGTTATCTATACTGGAATTAAAATATAAATAAAATAATTATAACAAAATATGAAAACTGTTACATATTTGAAAATGGCCAACACAAATCAGTTGCTCTTCATTTCAACTCCAGTACATCAGTACTTGCTCTACATCAAGTAACTTAAAAGAGTAGTTGGGGCAACTCTGCCATCTCTCATTGGGCTGGTGTGAGGGTTAAACAGAGCTTACTTCCAACTTCATTTTTGGCTCTAATAACTTGGTTTTGGTAACCTCTGCAGGTTCTGAAGCCACCATACCTCAGTTTGCCTGTTTGAGGAGAACTAAGAAAATGAAAATGCTACAGGCTTAGATCGTTGGGTTAGCTGACACATCCACTCCACCAACTAGCATTTGCTTCGGGGATTGTGAGTCTTCCCAAACCATTTGAAAGGGTCTCAAAAGTTTTATGGCACCATTAAGTCATCCTTCAAAACAAGAGGTGTCTCAGGAAACCAGAAGACATAGGCAGTTTTATATAAATTTAAACTGTGGGACCCCAGTAAGGAAGCAATAACTAATGGAAAAATCTTTCTGCTTTATTATGCTATATCATGACTACATTTGTACATACTCCATAGTATTGCTCAATTTCAGAATAGAACATAGCTTCCTTCTGTGGCCAATTTCAAGAAGCCCCTCAGATGGGCTGGCCTAGAGAAGCAGTCAATATCCTTGCAGACACTGATACTCATATATGCAGCTGATGTAGTACATTAGTATGTAATGAGAACTACTTTAACACATAAACCTAGCATCCCATATCTATACACTTGCACCTTTCCTCCAAACCCAAACCCAACATCAGACACAAATGGTCTTGCCAGAGATTAAATTTAGTATTGGGAACTTATGTAGATAATGATTAACAACACAAGATCTGAAGTCCACCTGCTTGAGTTCAAATTCTTCCCCTCACACTCCCTAGGTTTGTGACCTTTGGCAAGGTTTTCATTCTCATATAAAATGTGGGGATAAAATAATAGTACCTTTTTCAAAGCATTGTGAGGACTAAGTGAGATAAGCCATGTAAGGTTTGCCATAGTTTCTGACATATGGTACTCAGTTCATTTAGAGGTCTACTTTTCCTTGATTTGATCTCCTGTCATAAAAACCTAGTGAAAAAAATGGATGAAGTGCTCATTCCTTCACTGTGAACAAAATGTCCCACAGCATAAGAACTTCTCAATCAGGAAACTAAGATTCTCTTGTCCAAAGTAATTATCCCAGCTTGCTAGATAGTGGACACAGGACTACACCATCTCTCTGCCACCATTGTCAAATCATGTCCCTGGATTGCAACTAACAATCATTTTCTTTGTATATCCTTATCTATGCCTTCATGGACTTGGACATCTCTGAAAACTTCACTCAGTGCTTTGGCATTTTAAAACACATACCCTCCAACAGAGTTAAAGTGGCAGAGGAGGGACACTAAGCTGACCTCATCCCTCAAACACAGCTAGATAAATGTCAAATCATTCTGAACACCCAAGAAATTGACCTGAGGACTGAGAGAACAAACTGCACATCTATAGAAAGAAAAATGGCCACATCAGGAAGGTAGGAGCTGTGGAGAGTTGATTTGTGGTAGAAAATAATTGTGGGTCCTGTGGAAGGAGGGAGCCCTGATTGCTCCCTCCCTCCACAGGAATGAAAGAGAGACAGAGAAAGAGTGAAAACAGCATGCAGGAGATTGCACAATAAAAACCTTTGCCAAAACAATTGACTGGACAAAGGAGAGGGGCTGACTACCACAAGTTTTTATAAGCAGTGGAGTTCAACATCTGAAGTTTTAGAAGTCCATGCCATTGCCAGGGTCAAGCCTGGAAGGTTTAGCTGTGTTCCTGTGGGGAAGGAGGGCTGAGGCCTGGAAGTGGACAGCATGGTCTGAGGATCCCATGGGTTACACAGGGAGAAAGAGTTCCCCTTCTTGGAGTGCATTTGGGAGAGGTGACATGGCCTCTCCAGGGACAAAAAAACTGGTGGGTGCCAATGAGCTGCCCTGTTTATTAGCGTAGGAACACAGACACCTGCTGAAGGCAGCAAGTCTTGGTGCTTTTTGCTGTGCTTTACCATAAACTCCAAACCACTGTGCAGTCATGCAACTGCTTTTCTGGGACAAACCAGCAACAGTCACAGCACAGTGAGACCCTCCTCCAGAGGATCAGTGTGGGTCCATGCCACACCAGGTCCCTAAAATTTGGAATTCTGAAACCTGGTCACATACCTGAGATAAAACACAGGATACTGTGCCACCTGGCAGACAGACAGGTCAGACACAGACATGGTGAAGGCAGGGATCTAATAGAAGCTGAGGATACAAGGGGGGAGATTGTTTGCTCTTCTGTGAGGGCTTCCTGAAGAGTAACATGGATGAACTCCCTGCTCCAATGACAAGAGAGGGCATTCCATTTCCCTCCCACCCATCAGCACTGACCTACTTAGTGAGCAACACAGTATTCCCAGTGGAGGCTAGAGCTGCTTACACCACCCTGCCCCCTTGTACCCTGCAGGTACACCTTTTATAGGGCAAGCCTACCTGAGAAGCAGTGCAGCAAGACCCCAGAAGACCAGCACAAACTCCTTGCACACACCAAGTCTACTGATCGTAGAATGGTGCAAACTTCAGCTCTAAGGGAAATAGGATCTAGTTTCTTTCAACAAGCAGACCAAACACACCTAGTTAAAACTTGCCACACAGTGGGCAAAGTCCAAACACTTCCCACTACAGGCCAGAAGAAACTGCAGAGGACTGACCTGAAGGAGGGAACAGCCAAAACACAACAGAAGAGTGCACACTCTGAAATACTTCCTGGAAACATCAGGCTGAAGAGAATATAGAACCTCTTCTTAATAGAGCCATTACTCTCAGGAGCAGGAATATAACAGGGTTTCCTAACACACACACACACACACACACACACACACACACACACACACACCCAAAAAAAACAAACAAACAAACAAAAAACAGTGACCTAGACAAAATGACAAGATAGAGGAATTCACCCAAAAAGAAAGAACAGGAAAAAGTCAAGATCAGGGATATAATTAAAACAGATATAAGTAAGGTGCTTCAACCAGAATTTAAAACAACAATCATCAGGATACTAGCTGGGCTTCAGACTATCATAGAAGACACTAAAGAAACCCTTACTGCAAAGATAAAAGAGTTAAAACTACTCAGACTGAAATAAAAAATGCTATAACCAAGATGGAAAACCAGATGGATGCAGTGACAACGAGGATGGACAAATAAGGAGAATGAATCAGTGATATAGAGGATAAAATTATGGAAAATATTGAAGTTGAAAAGAAGAAGGAAAGAAAAGTATTGGATCATGAATGTAGATTTAAGGAACTAGGTGACTCCCTAAAGCATAATAACATTTGTATCATAGGAGTCCCAGAAGATGAAGGGAGGGGAAAAAAGGCCAAAAGGTTTACTTGAGCAAATTATAGCTGAAAACTTCCTTAATCTGGGGAAGGAAAGAGACACAAAATCCAAGAAGCACAGAGAACTCCCATCAAATTCAACAAAAGCCAGCCAACAACAAAACATATCATAGTCAAAATCGCAAAATACACAGACAAGGAAAGAATCCTGAAAGCAACAGGAAAAAAGTCCTTAACCTATAAGGGAAGACAAATAAGATTTGTAGCAGATCTATAAACAGAAACATGGCAAGCCAAAAGTAAGTGGCATGATATATTCAAAATACTGAATGAGAAAAATATGCAGCCAAGAATACTTTATCCAGCAAGGCAATCATTCAGAACAGAAGGGGAGAGAGTTGCCCAGAAAAACAAAACCTACAGGGGTTCATAAGAACTAAGCCGGTCCTGCATGAAATATTGAAGGGGACTCTTTGAGTGGGAAAAAAAGACCAAAAGCAAAGATTAGAAAGGAAAAGAGAATATCACCAGAAACACCAACATTACAGATAACACAGTAGAACTAAATTCATATCTATCCCTAGTCACTCTGAACTTAAATGAACTCTAAATGCTCCAATCAAAACACATAGGGTATAAGAATGGAAAAAAAAAGACCCATTGATATTCTGCGTACAAAAGACTCATTTTAGACCTAAGTACACATGCGGATTGAAAGTGAGAGGATGGAGAACCATCTATCATGTTAATGGACAAAAAAAAAAAAAAAAGAAAGCCAGAGTAGCCATACTTATATCAAACTAACTAGATTTTTTTAATTTAAATATAATTTAGGTACTATATACTGTACTATTAGTTTCAGGGGTAGAATTTAGTGATTCATCAGTTGTATATAACATACAGTGCCTCATTACATCAAGTGCCCTCCTTAATGCTCATCACCCAATTACCGTATCCTCCCATCCACCACCCCTCCAGCAACCCTCAATTTGTTTCCTACAGTTAAGAGTCTGTTATGATTTGGCTCCCTCTCTGTTTTTATCTTATTTTATTTTTCCTTCCCTTCCTCTATGTTCATCTGTTTTGTTTCTTAAATTCCACATATGAGTAGAATCATATGGTATTAGACAAATTAGATTTTAAACCAAAGACTGTAACAAGAGGTGAAGAAGGACACTATATCATAATTAAGTGGTCTATCCATCAAGAAGACCTAACAATTATAAATAGTTATGCCCCCAGTTTGGGAGCACCCAAATACATAAATCAATTAATAACAAACATAAGAAACTCATTGATAATAATACAATAATAGTAAGGGACTTAACACCCCACTTACAGCAATAGACAGATCATCTAAGCAGAAGATCAAGAAGAAAATAATGGCTTTGAATGACACACTGGACCAGATGGACTTCACAGATATATTCAGAACATTTCACCCTAAAGCAGCAGAATACACATCCTTTTTGAGTGCACATGGTACATTCCCCAAAATATGTCACATACAGAGTCAAAAACAATCCTCACCAATTACAAAAAGATTGAGATCATACAATGCATAAGTTCAGACAACACTACGAAAATTGAGGTTAAGCACAATAAAAAATTTGGAAAGACCACAAATACATGGAGGTTAAAGAACATCCTACTACAGGATGAATGGGTTAACCAGGAAATTAAAGAAAAAATTTTTTAAAAAATACACAGAAGCAAATGAAAATGAATATATGACTGTCCAAAAACTTTGGGATGCAGCAAAGGTGGTACTAAGAAGGAAATACATTGCAATACAGGACTACTTCAAGAAGCAAGAAAAGTCTCAAATACACAACCTAACCTTACACTTAAAGGAGCTAGAAAGGAAACAGCAAATAAAGTGTAAAGCCAGGAGAAAGAGGGAAATAATAAAGATTAGAGCAGAAATAAACAATATAGAAACAAACAAAAAAACTAGAACACATCAACAAAACTAAGAGCTGGATCTTTAAAAGAATCAATAAAATTGATAAACCCCTAGCCAGTCTTATCCAAAAGAAAAGAAAGAGGATCCAGATAAATAAAATCATGAAGGAAAAGGGAAATATCAGAAACAACACCACAAAAATATAAATAATTATGAGAATATTATAAAAAATAATATGCCAACAAACTGGGCAATCTGAAAGAAATGGATAAACTCCTAGACATACAAACTACCAAAACTGAAACAGGAAGGAACAGAAAATTTGAACAGACTCATAATCAGCAAAGAAATTGAATCAGTAATGAAATGTCCCAACAAACAAAAGTCCAGGACCAGATGGCTTCCCACGGGAATTCTACCAAACATTTAAAGAGTTAATTCCTATTCTTCTCAAACTGTTCCAAAAAATAGAATGGATAGAAACCCTCCAAAGTCCAATGATGCCATCATTACCTTGATTCCAAAACCAGACAAAGACCCCACCAAAAAGAAGAATTGCAGACCAATATCCCTGATTGATCATGGATGCAAAAATTCTCAACAAAATATTAGCAAATTGAGTCAGACAGTACATTAAAAGAAGTACTCATCACCATCAAGTGGGATTTCTTCCTGGGCTGCGGGGGTGGTTCCAGATGCACAAATCAATCAATGTAATACACCACACTAATAAAAGAAAAGTTAAGATCCATATGATCCTCTAAATAGATGCAGAAAAAGCATTTGACAAAATGCAGCATCCATTCTTGATAAAAAAAACCTTCAAGAAAGTGGGGATAGAAGGAATATACCACAACATCATAAAGGCCATATATCAAAGACCCACAGCTAATACCATCCTCAGTGGGGAAAAATTGAGGTCTTTTCCTCTGCAGTCAGGAAAAAGACAGGGATGTCCACTCTTACCATTGTTATTTAACATAGTACTAGAAGACTTAGCCTCAGAAATCAGACAACAAAAAGAAATAAAAGGTATCCAAGTCAGCAAGGAAGAAATCAAACTTACACTATTTGCAGATGACATGATACTTCATATAGAAAACCCAAAAGACTCCACCAAAAAATTGCTAGAATACATGAATTTAGCAAGGTTGCAGGATATAAAATCAATGTACAAAAATCTGTTGCATTTCTATATACCAAAAATGAAGTAACAGAAAAAGGAATCCATTGCATTTACAATTGCACCCAAACCACTAAGATACCTAGGATTAAACCTAACCAAAGAGGTAAAATCCGTACTCTGAAAACTGTAGAACACTTATGAAAGAAATTGAAGAGAACACAAAGAAATGGAAAAACATTCCATGCTCATGGATTGAAAGAGAACCAAAGCAATTCATGAAAAAGAAAAGCAAAAGTGGAAGCACCACGATTCCAGATTTCAGCCATATTAAAAAGCTGTAGTCATCAAATAGTATGGTACTGGCACAAAAACAAACACATAGATCAATGGAACAGAATAGAAAACTCAGAAATGGACCCACAACTATATGCTCAAGTAATATTTGGCAAAGCAGGAAAGAATATCCAATGGGAAAAAGAGTCTCTTCAAAAAATGATGCTGGGAAAGCTGGACAGCAACATGCAGAAGAATGAAACTGGACCACTTTCTTACACCATACACAAAAATAAATTCAAAATGGACGAAAGGCCTAAATGTGAGACAGGAAATCATCCAATTCCTAAAGGGAACACAGACAGCAACCTCTTTGACATGGGCTGTAGCAAATTCTTACTATACACATCTCAGGAGGCAAGGGAAACAAAAGCAAGGATAGACTATTGGGACTTCATCAAGATAAAAAGGTTCTGCACAGTGAGGGAAACAATCAACAAAACTAAAAGGCAGCTTATAGAATGGGAGAAGGTATTTGCAAATGACATATCTGATAAAGGGTCAGTATCCCATATCTATAAAACTTTATTAAACTCAACATCCAAAAAACAAATAATCTAGTTTAAAAATGGGCAGAAGACATGGACAGTTTTCCAAAGACATCCAGACGGCTAACAGACATGTGAAAAGATGCTCAACATCACTCATCATTGGAGAAATACAAATAAAAACTACAATGAGTTACCTCCTCACACCTGTCAGAATGGCTAAAATTAACAACTCAGGAAACAACAGATGTTGGCAAGGATGTGGAGAAAGGGGAACCCTCTTAGATTGTTGGTGGGGATGCAAACTGGTGCAGCCACTCTGGAAAATATTATGGAGGTTCCTGAAAAAAGTTAAAAATTGAACTATTCTATGACCCAGCAATTGCACTACAATAGCTAAACTATTGAAAGAGCCCAAATATCCATCAACTGATGAATGGATAAGGGAAAGGTGGTATATATGTGTGTGGGGGGGGTGTGGGTGTGTGTGGGGGGGGGGGGTTACTCAGCCATCAAGAATGAAATCTTGCCATTTACAACAATGTGGATGGAGCTAGTACGTATTATGCTAAGTGAAATAAGTCTGTCAAAGAAAGACAAATACCATATGATTTCATTCATATGTGGAATTTAAGAAACAAAACAGATGAACATACAGGAAGGAAAAAATGAGAAGGGGAAGCAAACCATAAGAAACTCTTAACTATAGAGAACAAACAGGGTTGATGGAGGGATGTGGATGGGGAATGGGATAAATGGGTGAAGGGTATTAAGGAGGACACATGTTATGATGAGCACTGGGTGTTATATATAAGTAATGAATCACTAAATTCTACTCCTGAAACCAATATTACACTATATGTTAACTAACTAGAATCTAAATAAAAATTTGAAATAAGAAAAAAATAAAAATAAATAAAACATATACACTCCAATGTTATGCCTGTTTGTTTCTGTAATACTGAACACCATCACTGGGATCCCTCATTGGTAAGACTCATATCTCCAGTTCCCAAGCACTAGGAATCAGTATTGAAGATCTGTTGAAATTCTACAGTTTTACTTTATGCTGCCCCCTCCATTTCCCCCTTTGCACAGGATTTTGGCCTGAAATATATGTGGAATACTTGGACTGTGACTTTTACATTCAACTAATGCTACTCTATTGCCTGTACAGCCTAAATTGGAACAAGTATAGGGAAAGCCATCCAGTATCTCCCTGTTCTGGGCTGCTCTACAAGTATGCACTATTCAGTGATGCTTTCAGTGAGTGGGAATGTGATTTTAATTGCACTATCCTGCTGAGTCCCTGAGTAAAGATTTTTGCCAAAAGGGTTTGATTCTTTTCCAAAGCCAAAGCATGAGCATTTTGAAAGCTTTCTAAGTACAGCTTTCAGGAAGCAACATTCTGGAAAAAAATTTGAGTACAGACTCTTGGGAGGTTGGGTAGTAGGAACCCCTTTTATACCCCCCACAAACTCCAGGTACTTCATGCTACCTGTGCTTTTCCTATTTATCAAAAATATTGCTTTACTGGGACCCTTATTCATAGTTGATTTTATAGATCTAGGTGTCCTCTACTTTCGGCACTTCCTATTCCTAGAAGGAATCTTTCTCTGTCCAAATAAATAGGATCCAATGAACATGGGCACCTTTGTGCTCTGTTTCTATCATTTTGGAGATATCAGGCCTGCCTGCTGATTCTAGAGTAGAATAATAGTATGTATTCAAATGGGGAGAATCAGCATCTGCAGCCCCAAAGCACCATAGCAGTTTTCCATTCTTGTAACCTTCACAGAGCTCCAGTCCTGGCCCAATGGAGACAGAAAGAGTATGAGATGCGCAAAGTTCAGAAAACTGTACCCTTAAGCTTGGTAGAAAAATGTCACCACCACTACCACCACTGCGGGATGTCTTTCACAGACACTTGTCTAAACTGATGACCAACTGCTCCAAGTTCCTTTGTCAAGCTTCCCTGAAAACTCCTGCTGGCTTGGATCACAGACTTGCCCACAGACTGACTCTTACACTTTCCACACTCCAAATTTGTTATCTCTTTTTCTTGACCTGGTAGCTGAGCCTGGCAAACCCTCAACTCTATTTTGGCTCCATATCCTGAGTTTCAATATCCTGTCCATGCTTTCCCAGGACTTCACCTATTTTTTACTTTAACACTCCCAACTCTGCAGCTGGTAAAAACTTTAGCTCACTATGTATCTGAGATATAACAGGATAAAAATAAATCCCTGCAAGATTTAGGAAATCACCTGGAAGTAGAGGCAGTGACTAAAGGACCTTTTATAGACCCCTCTAGATCTGATAGTATTTTAATGTGTGTGAGTGTGTGTATTCAAAGTATATCTGCAATAAGTCCAAAAGATTGCAAATGTCTCATTTGTTGTCATAACTCCTTTATCATACCCACTGCAGTCCATTATGGATTTATAAAATGTTTTGTCTATTCTTAATTATAAAATCTATAAAGGCAAGAATCATGGTAGCCCACATTTATCTGACTATTATTTAGTATTGGAGTAATTACTGCACATTTCTCAACTTCATACAGTATCTCTCTATGGTAATTAACACAGATAATCACACCCTTCTTCTGGAGTTTTTTATTTTCATTTCCATGGCATCATTCCTCATGGTTCTCCACCTTACACTCACAGACCTAATGGTTTTTCTTTTGATGAACATACCTTAAATATTGCTGTTCTTGAGAATTTTGTCCTTGGCCCTCATTTTTATACTCTGCTCTTGCTCTAGGTGATCTCATTTATTCTGTGGCTTTAACTACCACCAACATAAAACTGAGTCTTATATCCAGCCAAGAGCTCATTCCTGAACTCCTTACACATCAAACCAATATCTACTGGACATCTCCAATTGTTTGTCCCACAAAGATATCCATGTCAAGTCAACAAGTCCAAAGTTGAATTCATCATCTCCCATCCCCACCCCAAATTAACCCTCTTTTAGGCTTTTTTATATCAGATAGTACCAACCATCCATAAACTCAAGTCAAAAATCAGTATATAGTTTTTTATTCTTTCTGATCATTCAATAAGTTCTTTTGTTTGTTTACTTTTAGTTTAGTGTAGGTTTTTAAAGTTTTTTGAGCTAAATGGCATACAATAAACTGCACATTTATAAAGTGTATTAGATACATTTTGACATATAAAAATCTATGATGCCATTACCATAATCAAAATAATAAACATATCCATTACCCCCAAAAGTTTCCTCATGCACTTTGCAATTCTTTCCTCCCATCCCTCTTCACATTGCTCACATCCCCACAACTAATTTTTTTCTGTCACTATATATTAGTGTATGAGCTGTACTGAGGCCCCCCTCTACCAAATTCATATGTTGAAATCCTAACCCCCAGTACCTCAAAATGTGAAACTATTTGGAGATAGGGTCTTCATAGATGTAATTGATTTAAGATTAGGGTGGGTCTTAATCCAACACAAATGGTGTTCTCATGAAAAGGAGAAATTTGGACATAAACACACATACAGGAAGAATGCCATGTGAATATTAAGGCAAAGAACAGTGTGATGCTTCAAAATGCCAAGGAGTGCCAAAGATTGCCAGCAAACCAACTAAGGAAAGGGTAAAAAATAAATGTTTCTGCATAGCTCTCAGAAATAACTAATCTTGCCAACACATTGATCTTGAATTTCTAGCTTCCAGAAATGTGAGACAATAAATTTCTGTTGTTTAAACATTCAGTTTATGGTACTTTGTTATGGCAGTCCTAAGATTTACTAGAATTTATGTGAATGAAATCATACTCTGTGCACTATTTTTATAAGTTTTTATTGTCTTTTTTGTAGTTTCTTTCAAAGCATAATTATGTTATATACATTTATATTAAATCAACAGTCGATTCTGTTTTATTGCTGGGTAGTATTTCATTGCATGCATATACCACAGTTTGGTTGTCCACTCACCTGATGGTGGACTTTTGTGTTCTGTCCAGTTTGGGATTATTAAAAATAAAGATGCCACAAGCATTCATGTACAAGTCTAACAAAATAGGTTTCATTCCTTGAGTAAATACCAAGAGAGAGTAGAATGCCTGGATCATACATTATGTATATGTTTAACTTTTGAAGAAAGTGCCAAATTATTTTCCAAAGTATTTTGCAAAGTACCATTTTACATTCTCACCATCAGTATATGAGAATTTCAGTTCCTCCAAATCATTGCCAATACTTAGTATGGTAAGGCTTTTTAATTTTAGCTATTCTAATAGGTGTGTAGTGATATTTTATTATAACTGTGAATAAAGAGAATTTTACTTCTTCCTTTCAATGTGGGCACTTTTTATCTCTTTATCTTGCCTTACTGTACTAACTATAAAATCCAGTACACAGCATGGAGGTCATTAGGAGAAGGAAGGGAAAAATGAGGGGGGTTGGAAATCAGAGGGAGAGATGAACCATGAGAGACTATGGACTCTGAGAAACAAACAGGGTTTTAGAGTGGAGGGGGGAGGGGGAGGGGGGATTGGTTAGCCTGGTGATGGGTATTAAGGGCACGTACTGCATGGAGCACTGGGTGTTCTACTAAAACAATGGATCGTGGATCACCATATCAAAAACTAATGATGTATTGTATGGTGACTAACACACATAATAAAATTTAAAAAATCCAATACAATTTTTAATAGAAGTGGTAAGTGTATACATCCTTGTCTTACTCCTGATCTTGGAGGGGAAAGTATTCAATTTTTCCCCATTAAATATTATGGTAGCTATAGGTTTTTTATAGATCCCTTTTGTTGTTTTGTTGATTTTAGACATGTAGGTAAATCCTGTTCATGTTACTCCATCTTGGCCAGAGATTGAAGTCTATTTCCTGCCACCATAATTTCTTAGTTGGGCTTATAGAACAGTCTTCTGACAGGTTTCCATGCCTCCAGTCTTTCCCTCTTCTAATTCAATCTTTATACCAGAATGAATTCTTAAATATGTAAATCTAATAATGGTATGTCCCTGATTAAATCCTTTAATTCTCTTCTCCCCATGGTCTCCCCACCATGGCCCACATCTCTTTAACATGGTATCCAAATCCTTTCCCAACTAAACTCCCTGCTTCATTTTTCAGCCTTCCTTTTATTCTCCCCCCAACTACAACACTGTATGTTCCCAAAACCCCAAACTACAGTTTATTACCCACAAAACCACATAATTTTTCCAAACTGTGTGCCTTTGCTTATACTGCTCCTTCTGCCTTCTTTGCCTATTTAAAATCTACTCAAGGTTCAACTTGAATAGCAACTGCTCTATAACATTAATTGAATTAAGTATGCACTCAAATTAATATTCATATCAAAAATATTCGTCTATGTACAACCTATAATCAAATCATAAACCTATCAGGGGTACACATTACACATTTTAGGAGCCACAGAGCCATATAACTCTGCAATTCTATCACTTTCTCAAGGTCTCATAACTAGTGACAGAACTAGTACTGTAACCCAGGTCTTCCAAACTCCTGTATTGAATGTATTCTAATAGACTGGGTTTTATCTACATGGATACCAATCCAAAAGACAAATAGAAGGATAGAAGTAGATCAAGAAATCAGATGGAGATAATAGTAAAGCCTAGCTTACTGCAAAGCAGTGAAGGTCAACACGAATATATGTGAGATACAGAAAATAGGGTGGAGCACATTGGCTGAGAAAAGAGATTCATGTTCCTTTCAGAGGTTCTAATGCCTGATGACTCAGAAACCCACAGCAGCTTTCATATCCAGCTTCAGGGAATTTTCCCTCTGTAGTTCATCCCTGGGTCTTGTCACATAGTATAGCTTATACCCAGCCATTTAGCCTAAGACTCTTGTCTACTTGCTACACCCTATGCACAAGATTGCTCATCAGGCAAAGAATCCCCAAGGCTGAATTTCTCAGTTATCTATTTCTCTTAGGAAATTTAAAGGACTATATTTTAAAAAAAGATAGAAAATATAGATGGTGGGAAACACCTTAATTATACTGAGTACAAATCTGGGAGTCAAAGTTTCTGGATCCTCATTTTCTCCCACTGATTCAGATTTAGAAAAACAAGTGTTTCAAGAAGTTTCCAGAATAAACATTTACCCTGGTCCAATTCAGAGCTAAACTCACCATTAAGGCCGATTTTTATTTGCAAAGGAGTGACTATGTTGGCATTCGTGTAGAATAGACACCCCTTAATGAATTATTTCAATGGATCAGCCCAGCAGAAACACTGGTTTTGGACCAATTCCTTTCCAAAAACTACCTTGTAGAATTCCTTCCCCTGAGATAAGTTACTGCATATTTATGATGTAGGTTTAATGAGTACTGCTGATTCCAACAGAGCTGTGATGATCCAAGTAGAATGACAGCCATCTGAATTATGGAGTAGTAGACTGGACTCTGCTGAGAAAATTACACTACAGAAGCCATAAATCCCCCATAAAGATTTTGCTTTGTCTTAGTTATCAGGGAAAGGAGAAGAGAAATTTATTTATTTATTCTGATTTATCCAAAGAACTTCAGAAAAATCAAGGTTGATCCTTGACTGACCTGCTGACTCACATTATACATCCCCCCACCACAACTCATACACTCCCACATTTTCCCCTAATATTAACACTTACTTCTTTAAATTTCATTGCAGTATTGTTAACATACAGTGTAATATTAGTTTCGGGTGTGCAATATAGTGATTCAACAATTCTATACATTACTCAGTGCTCATCATGATAAGTGTTCTCTTTAATCACCATCACCTATTCCGCTCTTCCTCCACCCACCTCCCCTCTGGTAACCAACAGTTTGTTCTCTATAGTTAAGAGTCTGATTCTTGGTTTGTCTCTCTTTTTCTTTTCTTTTCTCATTTGTTTTTTTCTTAAATTCCACATATGAGTGAGATCATATGATATTTGTCTTTCTTTGACTGACTTATTTCACTTAGCATTATACTCTTTAGCTCCATCCATGTTGTCACAAATGGCAAGAACTCATTCTTTTTATGGCTGAGTAATATTCGACTATATATATACCATATCTTTTTTCCATTCATTGATCAGTGAAAAATTGAGCTGCTTCCATAATTTGGCTACTGTAAATAACGAAATAAACATAGGGATTCATTTATCCCTTTGAATTAGTGTTTTTGTATTCTTTGGGTAAATACCCTGTAATATGATTACTGGATCATAGGGTAGTTCTATTTTTAACTTTTTAAGGAACCCCTATATTGTTTTCCACAGTGGCTGCACCAGGTTTGCATTTCCACCAATGATGCAAAAGGGTTCCTCCACATCCTTGACAACACTTGCTTCTTGTGCTTTTTATTTTAGCCAGTCAACAGGAGTGAGGTAATATCTCATTGTAGTTTTGATTTGCATTTCTCTGATGATGGGTTATGTTGAGCATCTTTTCATGTATCTGTTGGCCATCTGTATGTCTTCTTTGGAGAAATATCTGCTCATGTCTTTTGCCCACTTTTTAATTAGATTATTTGATTTTTGGATGTTAACACTTTTTTAGTATATTTTTGAGATTTAATTGACATTAATATTATATTAGTTTCAGGTATAAAACAATGATTTTATATATATATATAGTGGCTGAGTTATATATATATATATATATAAAATAAACACCACAATAAATTTAGTTAATATCCATCACCACACATAGTTACATATGTGTAACCACGCATAGTTACAATTTCTTTTTTTATGGTAAGAACTCTTAAGATCTACTCTCTTAACAACTTTCAAATATGCAATACCGTATTATTAACAATAGTAATTATGCTGTATATTACATCCCTAGACTTTTTTATAACTGGAAGTTTCTACCTTCTGACCACCTTTACCCATTTCACTTACTTTTCTACCCCTCCCCCACCACTGGCCACCACCAATCTGTTCTTTCTATCTATATTTTTTGGTTTGTTTGCTTCTGTTTTTTGTTTTAGGTTCTACACAAAAGTGAGATTATATATTTGTCTTTCCCTGCCTGACTTATCTACTTAGTATAATGGCTTTGAGGTCCATTTATGTTATTGCAAATGATAGTATTTCCTTTCTTTTCTATGGGTGAATAAGATTCCATTGTGTATATATACCATATTTTCTTTATGCATTTATCTATCAATGGATGCTTAGGTTGTTTCCATGTTTTGGCCATTGTAGATAATTCTGCAGTGTACATGGAGGTGCAAGTATCTTTTCAAGTTAGTGTTTCTGTTTTCTTCAGATAAATACCTAGAGATGAAATTGCAGGATTGAATTGTATTTCTATATTTAGTTTTCTGAGGAATGTCCCTATTGTTTCCACAGTAGTTAGACCAATTTCCATTCCCAGCAATAACGCACAATGGTCACTTTTCTGCTACATCCTCTCCAGCACTTGTTGTCTTGTCTTTTTTTTTTTTTTTTGTCTTTTTAATAATAGACATTCCAACAGGTGTGGGGTGAGATCTCATTTTAGTTCTAGTTTTCATTCTCCTCATAATGAGTGATGTTGAACAGCTTTTTGTGTACCTGCTGGCCATCTATATGCCTTCACTAGAAAAATGTCTATTCAGATCCTCTGTCCATTTTTTAATCAGATTGGTGTGGATTTTTCTGGATTTTGTTTTTTGTTTTGTTTTGTTTTTTGCTGTTGTATGAATTATTTATGTTTTGAATATTAACTCCTTACCAGATATATAATTTGCAAATATTTTCTCCCATTCTGTAAACTGGGTTTTCATTTTGTTGATTTCTTTTGCTTTGTAGAAGATTTATTTTGATTTAGTTATGCTTGTTTCTTTCTGCTTTTGTTGCCTTTGCTTTCAGTGTCAAAACCAGAAAATCGCTGCCAAAGCTAATGTTGAAAAGCTTACCAGCTGTTTTCTTTTAAAAGTTTTATGGTTTTATATTTCAGGTCTTACATTAAGAATATATTCCATTTTGGGGCGCCTGGGTGGCTCAGTTGGTTAAGCGACTGCCTTCAGCTCAGGTCATGATCCTGGAGTCCCGGGATCGAGTCCCGCATCGGGCTCCTTGCTCAGCAGGGAGTCTGCTTCTCCCTCTGACCCTCTTCCCTCTCGTGCTCTCTGTCTCTCATTCTCTCTCTCTCTCAAATAAATAAATAAAATCTTTAAAAAAAAAAAGAATATATTCCATTTTGATTTTTTTGTGTGTGTATGATGTGAGTTAGTGGTTCCGTTTTTCCAACACCATGTATTAGAGACTGTTCTATCCTCATTGTATATTATTTGCTCTTCTGTCATAAAGTAACTGGCCATGTATGCATGGCTTTATTTCTAGGCTCTTTATTCTTTTCCACTAATCTGTGTGTTTGTTTTATGCCACTACCATACTGTTTTAATTACTGTAACTTTCTAAGATAGTTTAAATTCGTGAAGCATGATCCCTCCTTCTATGTTCTTATCTCTCAAGATATCTTAGCCTTAGCAGTGTCCTTTCCTGGCTTTTGTTATTCAGGGTAATGCTGGACTCATAAAATGAGTTTGGGAGTTTTACCTCCTCATCATTTTTTTTTGGAAGGGTTGGAGAAAGATTGTCATTATTTCATCTGTTTAAAAAGATTTATTTGTTCATTTGAGAGAGAGAGAGAGTGAGTGAGCATAGGGGAGGGGCTGAGGAGAGGGAGAGAGAATCCCAAGCAGACTCCATGCTAAGCACAGAGCCTGATTCAGAGCTTGATTTCATGACCCTGAGATCATGACCTGAGCTGAAACCAAGAATCAATTGCTTAACTGACTGAGCCACCCAGGTGCCCTGGAATTATTTCTTCTTTAAATGTTTGGTAAAATTTACCAGTGAAGCCACCTGACCCTGGGCTTTAATGCACTGGGAGATTTGTTTTATTACTGATTCAATCTCTTTACTAGTAATTGTTCAGATTTTCTATTGCTTTCTGATTCACTCTTGTTGCATTGTATGTTTCTAAGAATATTTTCATTTCATCTAGGTTGTCCAATGTGTTAATTTACAGTTGTTCATAATAGCTACTTATCATCTTTTCTTTTTCTGTGCTATCATAATCCCTCCTCTTTCATTTCTTATTTATTTAATTTATCTCTCTTTTCTTCTTGGTGAATCTAGAAAAGTTTGTCAATTTTGTTTACCTTTTCCAAAACACAGCTCTTAGTGTCACTGATCTTTCCTATTGTCCTTTTAGTCTCTATTTCATTTATTTCTACTGTGATCTTTATTATTTCCTTCCTTTTAAAACTTAAGGCTTAGTTTGTCCTTCTTTTTCTAATTCCATATGTGTAAAATTAGGTTATTTATCTGAGATATTTTTGTCTCTTGATGTGGGCATTTATCACTATGAACTTCCCTCTTAAAACTGTTTTTGCTGCACCCATAAATTTTGGTATGTGATATTTCCATTTTCATTTGTCTCAAGGTATTGTTTAAATTTCTCTGATTTTATCACCGTAGTCAGAAAAAGATACTTGCTATGATTTCAATCTGAAATTTATTGAGACTTGTTTTGTGGCCTAACATATGCTCAATCTCAGACAATGTTTCATGTGCACTTGAGAATAATGTTGCTTTTGGATGGAATGTTCTATATATATTAAGCACATCTGGTCCAGTGTGTTATATAGGGCCAGTGTCTCCTTATTGATTTCCTGTCTGGATGATCTATCCATGAATAGTAGGGCATTAAAGTTGCCAACTATTATTGTATTGTAGTTTATTTCTCTCTTTAAATATGTTTATATTTGCTTTGTATATAAAAGTGTACCTATGTTCAGTGCATAAATATTTATAAATGTTATATCTTCTTGCTGGACTGACCCCTTTATCATTATATAATGACGTTCTTTGTCTCTTATTACAGCTTTGTCTTGAAGTTTATTTTGTCTGATATAAGTATAGCTACATTAGTTTCTTTTGGCTCCCATTTACTGGGATGGCTTTTTCTATCCTTTCAACTTCAGTTTGTGTGTGTCCTTATATCTGAAGTGAATCTCTTGTAGGTAGCATATAGATGGTCTTGTTCTCTTATCCATTCAGCCACTCTATGTTGTTTAGTTGAAGAATTTAGTGCATTTACATTTAAAGTAGTTATTGATAGGTGTGGACTAATTGCTATTTTATTCATTGTTTTCTGGATATTTTGTAATTTCTTTGTTCTTTTCTTCTCTTGCCCTCTTCTTTATTGATTCAGTGATCTTCTGTAGTGGTGTATTTAGATTCTTTCTTTTTTATCTTTTCTATATTTACTATAGTTTTTATTATTATTATTATTAATAATTTGTAATTACCAAGAGGCTTACATAACACAACTAATATTTATGGCAGTCTATTTTAAGTTATATTCTTAGTCTCAGGAAACAAACTGAGGGCTGCTGGAGTGGTGAGGGGTGGGAAGCATGGGGTAGCTGGGTGATAGACATTGGGAAGGGTATGTGTTATGGTGAGCACTGTGAATTGTGTAAGACTGTTGAATCACAGACCTGTACCTCTTGTTGTTTTCAAGATTCTCTACTTGTCTTTAAATTTTGACACTTGAACTATAATGTGTCTTGCTGTGGATTTCTTTGGCTTCAGTTCTAAATAAAGAACTCTGTAGAATTCCTGAATCTTGATATCCATTTCTTTCCCAAGGTTAAGGACGTTTTCAACTGTTATTTCTTTAACAAAATTTTCTGCCCCCTTTCCTCTTCTTCTCCTGGAATCCTTGATGTATGAAACACCCTTGGTGTTTCATACATCCTTTAAGCTGTTTTACTCTTTTTCATTCTGTTTCCTTTCTGATGTTCTGATTGGATATCTTCCACTGCCTTGTTTTTAAGTTCACTGATCCTTTCTTCTGCTTCATCTAATCTGCGTTGAACCCTTTTATTATATTTTTCAGTTTAGTTATTGTATTCTTCATCTCTGTGGTTTGATTTTTTTTTAATATTTTCTAAATCTTTATTGAAATTCTCACTTTGTTCATGCGTTGTTCTCCGAACTTTGGTGAACATCTTCATGACCATTATTTTGAACTCTATCAGGTGTATCATTTAGCTCTGTTTCATTAATTTCTTTTCCTGTGTTTTTAATTTGTGCTTTCATTTGGATTATATTCCTCTATTTCTTCATTTTCCTTGACTCTCTGTGTTTGTTTCTATGCATTAGATTAAAGAGCTACCTCTCCCAGTCTTGAAATAGTAGCCTTGTGTAGGAGATGAAATTTATTTTTCAACCTTGCCCTAGCTTGTGGTTGTCTCTCAAACCTTTGTGATTGTCCAAACACCCTACTTTGTTCTTAGTGGTTCCCAGTAGCTGAAAGTATGCAAAGACCTGTCATTGTCTCATAGCAGGGGACTCAGTCAGCAGCTAGATTCAGGTTGACTGGGAGCTGTAACCTCTGGCAGCACCCTTTAAAGTATTCAAATGTACCTTTTTCAAGGGAAAACTAGGAGATGGGCACTTTTTGTCTGCTCCTGTGCACTGAGCCCTCAGGTGATAACCAATTAATACCTATTTCTTTGTTTGTTACTTTCCTGTTGAACCTATGAACACAGCCCCACTGGCCACCAGAGGCAGGCTATGAAGAAATGTGTCCTCTGGATAGCAACATCAAAAACCAAGGTGCCCAACCTGTGTACAATGTCCTTTCTTGGAGATATCAGTGACTGGGGGTAAGGCTCAAAGAGAATGTAAAGATGGCACCTGCTGGCTTTCTGTTTCTGGAGTGGGTGCAGGCAGCCCTTATATGCAGGTTTAATGAGAAGACTGCCCCCTATGCCACAGCTATAAAAATAACCTAATAGACCTCTTTCTCAGAAAGACTGGGTGTTTTATCTGCTGCCTCTCCCGCTGTGCTCTGGGGAGTTTGTCAGTTAAATACTGTTTCTCCATTTGTTACAGATCTGTGGGCCTCAAAAATATAAACCCCAGTGGCCACCAAAGGCAGGCAATCAAGGGAATCAGCTGCCAAATCCAGGGTACAAGATGTGCATGCAAACTCCTTTCCAGAAGATACTGCTGCCCTGGGGTGTGGCAGAGGGAGAGCACAAAGATGGTACCTGCTGGGTTCCATGGTCTTTGGAGAATATTTCAGTAGGTCCTTAAATGTGTATTAAATTAGATGCCTGCCCCTCAGGCCAAACCTTTAACATAAGCAAATAGGCCTCTTTCACAGAAAGACTGTACATGTTAGTCAGCTGTCTCTGTCCTGGGCCCTGGGATGTAACCATGGTGAGTTTGCATGAGCCTTTAAGTTCTATTTCTTAGTTTGCTATATCCTTGTGAGTCTCATGAATGCAAGCACCACTGGCTTTCAAAGCTAGATGTTTTGGAGGTTTGTATCTCAGGTGCAGGTCTTAAAAGTTGTGGTGCTAGATATAGGGTTCAAACTCTTTGCTCCTTATGGAGAAGCTCAAAATTGCAAGCTCCTTTCCAATTATGGGTCACTATGTTGGTGGTAGGATTTATGGTAAGACTTTTTTCAGCCTTTCCCGCCCATTTCAGTAGGAGGGTTTTTTTGTTTTATTTTGTTTTGTTTTCTCATTCACCCAATGTATAAGAGTCATTCAACTACTTTTGGGTGTTGTTTCAAAGACACTTGTTCCATATGTAGCTGTAGATTCAGTGCATTTATAGCAGGGGGTGAGTTCAGGTTTAGGTTTCTCCTATGTTGCCCTCTTGAACTGGAATCCCATTAACACTTCTAATTTGGAGAAGTGGCAGCTATAAAAATGTATGGGTACTAATAGCTTTGATAGGCCTGTAGGCAACTTTTCTCAATCATCCATGTTTCATCTGTGGTTAATATTGTGTATTTCAAAGTTCTCTGCATTAGATCAGTGGTTCTCAATGTCTGGTCCCCAGAGAAGCAACATCAGTCACTTGGAAATCTGTTAGAAATGCAAATTTTCTGACTCAACATAGATCTACAAAATTAGAAACTCTGGAAATCTGCATTTTAACAAGCATTATTACTGCCTTTTCCATTTACCTCACTTTATCCAATGGAGAGTATCTAGCTGTGACTTAATGATAATATCACCTCAGGGGTAAGAGGCAAGATAGCAGAGGAGTAGGGGACCCCATTTAAACCAGTCCCCTGAATTTAGTTGGATATTTACCAAACCACTCTGAACACCCATGAAACCAGCCTGAGATATAAGAATATATATCTGGATCTCTACAAGCAGAAAAACACCAACTGTCCTGGGGTAGGAAGGGTGGAGTCGTGAATCTTCAGGGAGATATTGGTAAATAAACAGAAGGGGGGAGCATCCATAAGCTGGCTCCTGGAAAGTGATATAACACCAGAGCACAAAAGTGTCCTGCACCAGGGACCAGGCAAAAACTCGCAGAGTGGTAACATCCAGGAAAGGGCTTTAGAGCAGTGCTCAGGCAGGATCAAGATGCTGCGGGTGCACGCATGCACGCAAGAGCCCCTGGGAGCCCAAAACCGCTCAAGGATTCAGAAGTACAAAGGGCAGGGACATGCTCCAACCCAGGGTCAACCTCTGAGAGAGTCACTGTGGGCGTGCACCATGAGAGGCGGTGGTTTTCAATGGCGCATACACAGAGACTGTGTGTTCTGGATGGTTTAGTGAAGAGAACAGACTGATTTCTTTGCTCGGGGACAGAGGTTTGGCTGTGGCCATTTTTGCTCTGACCTTCAGAAGAGGCATGGAAAGCCATCATAGAACAAAAGCTCAAAAAACCTGTTTCCATGGAGCCCCCCCCCAACCCATAGGGAGCAGGGCAACTCTGCCCAAGAAGGATTGCCTGAAAAGCAGGACAGCAGGCTTTTTCCCCAGAAGACAGGCTGGAAAAAAAAGAGGATGACAATCATAGGGTCTCCATAAAACTGTAAAATCCCAACACCAGGGGAAAATAGTATATTGAGCTCCATTAGGGGCCTCACAGCTTGTTTATTTTTCAGACACAACTCTCTTTTTCTTCTTATTCTTTCTCTTATTCTTCTTCTATGTTTTTTTCTTTTTTACCTTTTTCTCATTTAAACTAAAGGTTTAATATATCATATTTTATAGGAACTTTTTACCTTGTACATTTTCACACCAATATTTTTTTATAGATATATGCTTCAATGAAGTCCTTTTTCCTTATTCAATATTACCTTTATATATATACAAGTTTTACTTCCTTGTAATTTTGGGAAGTAGTGTCCTCTAACAAACAGAACAAAATACACCCAGGAACAACTGAAACACCCTACTTTGTCCACACTGAGAGATTATAGCCCCCGTGCCCCCACCCCCTTTTTATAAATTTTAATTTTTTTATAATTATTTTAATTTTATAAATTTTAATCTTGTGTTTCATTTTGCCTTTGTCTTACAGTGGTGGTTTCTGACAGCTCTGGATTTTCTAGGGTGCATCTTGCATAGACCATGGTAGATATTTTAGACTCTGTACATTCCCTTAACCAACCCTCAACAAAATGACTAGAAGGAGGAACTCCCAACAAAGAAAAGAACCAGAGACAATGGCCTCTGCCACAGAACTAATGGATATGGATATAAGCAAGATATCAGAGATAAACTTCAGGTAGCAATTATGAAGTCAATAGCTAGGCTTGAGAAAACCATAAGTGACAATATAGAATCTCTGAGGACAGAAATGAGATCTAATGAGACCAAAATTTAAAATGCTATGAATGAGATAAAGTCTAAACTGGATACTTTAACAGCCAGAGTGAAATGAGGCAGAAGAACAAATTAGTGATCTAGAAGATAAGCTGATAGAAAGAAAGGAAACCAAAGAGGAGAGGGATAAACAGCTAGAAGCCCATGAATCAGACTTAGATCAATGACACCATGAAATGTTCCAATGTCAGAATTATTGGGATCCCTGAGGGGTTAGAGAGAGAGAGGTCTAGAAGGTATATTTGAGCAAATCATAGCTGAGAACTTCCCTAATCTGGGGAAGGAAACAGGCATTCATGTCCAAGAGGCAGAGAGGACCCTTCCCAAAATGAATAAAAATAAATCAACACCCTGACATATAATAGTAAATCTTGTAAATTTTATAGCCAAAGAAAGTATCCTGACAATACCCAGGAAGAAGAGATTCCTTACATATGGAGGGAGGAATATCAGAAAAACATCAGACCTATCCACAGAAAACTGGCAAGCCAGAAAGGGCTAGCAACACATATTCAGGGTACTAAATGAAAAGAACATGCAGCCAAGAATACTTTATCCAGCAAGGTTGTCATTCAGAATGGTTGGAGAGATAAAGAGCTTCCAGGACAGGCAGAAACTGAAAGAATATGTGACCACCAAGCCAGCCCTGCAAGAAATTTTAAGGGGGATTCTATAAAAGAAGAAAGACCCCAAGAGTAACATAAAGCAGCAATTTACAGAGACAATCTATAGAAACAGTGACATTACAGGCAATATGATGGCACTAAATTCATATTTTTCAATAGTTACTCTGAATGTAAACAGGCTGAATGTTCTCATGAAAAGACACAGTGTTGCAGATTGGCTAAAGAGACAGGACCCATCCATATGCTGTCTGCAAGGGACTCATTTTGGAACCTAAAGACACATCCAGATTGAAAGTGAGGGATGGGGAAGCATTTATCAAGCCAAAGGACTTGAAAAGAAAGTGGGGGTAACAATTCTCATATCAGATAAATTAAAGATTTTAAACCAAAAACTGTAATGAGAGATGTAGAGGAACACACTATCATATATAAAGGGTCTATCCAACAAGAAAATCTAACAATTGTAAATATCTATCCTCCCAAAATGGGAGCAGCCAACTACATAAGCCAACTGCTAACCAAAATTAAGAATCATATTGATGATAATACATTAGTAGTAGGAGACCTCAACATGCTACTCTCAGCAATGGACAGATCATCTAAGCAGAAGATCAACAAAGAAACTTTGAAGGACACATTGGACCAGATGGACTTTGTAGATATATACAGAACATTCCACCCTGAAACAATAGAATACTCATTCTTCTCCAGTGCACATGGAACTTTCTCCAGAATACACCACATACTGGGTCACAAATCAGGTCTCAACTGATACCAAAAGATTGAGATTATTACCTGCATGTTTTTAGACCACACTTTGAAACTGGAATTCAATCACAAGATTGAATTTGGAAGGAATTCAAACACTTGGAATTTAAAGAACATCCTGTTGGGGGGGCCTGGGGAGCTCAGATGGTTAAGCGTCTGCCTTCGGCTCAAGTCATAATCTCCAGGCCCTGGGATCGAGCCCTGAGTTGGGCTTCTTGCTCAGTGGGAAGTCTGCTTCTCCCTCTCCCTCTGCCTCTCCGCCTGCTTGTTCTCTCTCTCTCCAATGAAAAATAAAATCTTAAAAAAAGAACATCCCGCTAAAGAATGATTGGGTTAACCAGGAAATTAAAAAAGAACTTAAACAATTCATGGAAACCAGTGAAAATGAAAACACATTGATCCAAAACCTATGGGATACTGCAAAGGTGGTCCTAAGGGGGAAGTACATACCCATGCAAGCCTCTCTCAAAAATGTAGGAAATCCCAAGTGCACAAGCTAACCTTATACCTAAAGGAGCTGGAGAAAGAAAAGCAAGTAAGACCTAAATCAAGCAGGAGAAGAGAAATAATAAAGATTAGAGCAGATATCAATGAACTAAAAACTAGAAAAACAGTAGAACAGATCAATGAAACTAGAAGCTGGTTCTTTGAAAGAATAAGATCGATAAACCTCTGGCCAGACATAGCCAAAAGAAAAGAGAAAGGACCCAAATTAATAAAATCATGAATGAAAGGGGAGAAATTATGACCAATACCAAGGAAATAGAGGCAATTATTAGAATGTAATACCAGAAGCTATATGCCAACAAATTAAGCAACCTGGAAGAAATGGTTGCCTTCCTGGAAACTTATAAATTTCCAAGACTGAAACAGGAAGAAATACACAATCTGAACAGACCAATAACCACTAATGAAATTGAAGCAGGAACCAAAAACCTCCCCAAAACCAGATGGCTTCCCAGGGGAATTCTACCAAATATTTAAAGAAGAAATAATACCTATTCTACTGAAACTGTTTCAAAAATAGAAACAGAAGGAAAACTTCCAAACTCGTTCTATGAGGCCAGCATTACCCTGATCCCAAAATCTTACAGAGACCACATCAAAAAGGAGAATTACAGACCAATATCCCTGATGAACATGGATGCCAAAACACTCAACAAGATCCTAGCCAATAGGATCCAACAGTGCATTAAAAGGATTATCCATCACAACCAGGTGGGATTTATTCCTGGGATGCAAGGATGGTTCAACATTTGTAAATCAATCAACAGAATAGAGCACATTAATAAAAGAGAAGAACCATATGAGCCTCTCAATCGATGCAGAAAAAGCATTTGACAAAATACAGCATCCTTTCCTGATTAAAACTCTTCAGAGTATAGAGATAGAAGGAACATACCTCAATATCATAAAAGCCATCTATGATAAGCCTACAGCTAATATCATTCTCAATGGGGAAAAACTGAGAGTTTTTCCCTTAAGGCCAGGAACAAGACAGGGATGCCCACTCTCACCACTTTTGCTCAACATAGTACTAGAAGTCCTAGCCTCAACAATCAGACAACAAAAAGAAATAAAAGCATTCAAATTGGCAAAGAAGTCAAACTCTCTCTCTTCACAGATGACATGATACTTTATGTGGAAAACCCAAATGACTCCACCCATAATTTACTAGATCTCATACAGCAATTCAGCAACGTGGCAGGATACAAAATCAATGCACAGAAATCAGTTACTTTTCTATACACTAACAATGTAACTGTAGGAAGGAAAATTAAGGAATAGATTCCATTTACAATAGCACCAAAAAACATAAGATGCCTAGGAATAAACCTTACCAAAGAGGTAAAGATCTATACTCTAGAAACGACAGAACACTTATGAAGGAAATTGAGGAAGACACAAAAAGATGGGAAAAGGTTCCATGCTCATGGATTGGAAGAAAAAGCATTGTTAAAATGTCTATGCTGCCTAGAGTAATCCAGTTTCAATACTTTCCCTATTAAAATACCATTGGAGGGGCGCCTGGGTGGCTCAGTCGTTAAGCATCTGCCTTCAGCTCAGGTCATGATCCCAGGGTCCTGGGATAGAGCCCCGCATCGGGCTCCCTGCTCAGCAGGAAGCCTGCTTCTCCCTCTCCTGCTCCCCCTGCTTGTGTTCCCTCCGTAGTTGTTTCTTTCTCTGTGTCAAATAAATAAATAAAATCTTTAAAAAAATAAAATATTATTGGCATTTTTCAAAGAGCTGGAACAAGCAACCCTAGAATTTGTATGGAATGAGAAAAGACCCTGAAATGCCAAGGGAATGTTGAAAAAGAAAAACAAAGCTGGGGGCATCACTTTGCCTGACTTCATGCTATATTACAAAGCTGTGATCACCAAGACAGCATGATATTGGCATAAAAACAAACACATAGATCAATGAAACAGGATAAAGCCTCCAGAAATGAACCTGAACTCTATGGTCAACTAATCTTTGACAAAGCAGGAAAAAATATCCAATGGAAAAAAGACAGTCTTTTCAATAAATGGTGCTGGGAAAATTGGACAGCTACATACAGAAGAAACTGGACCATTCTCTTACACCATACACAAAGATAAACTTAAAATGGATGAAAGATGAGACAGGAATGCAACAAATTGTGAGACAGGAATCCATCAAAATCCTAGAGTAGACATTAGGCAATAACCTCTTCAACATCGGCCATGGCTACTTCTTTCAAGACACATCTCCAAAGGCAAGGGAAACAAAAGCAAAAATGAACTTTTGGAACTTCATCAAGATAAAAACTTCTGCAGGAGTGCCTGGGTGGCTCAGTCGTCAAGCGTCTGCCTTTGGCTCAGGTCATGATCTCAGGGTCCTGGGATCAAGCCCCACACCAGGCTCCCTGCTCAGCAGGAAGCCTGCTTCTCCCACTCCCCCTGCTTGTGCTCCCTCTCTCGCTGTGTCTCTCGCTGTCAAATAAATAAATAAAATCTTAAAAAAAAGATAAAAACTTCTGCACAGCAATGGGAGAAGATGTTTGCAAATGACAGTACAGATAAAAGACTGGCATCCAAGATCTACAAAGAACTTATCAAACTCAACACCCAAAAAACAAATAATCCACTCAAAATATGGGCAGAAGACATGAACAGACACCTCTCCAAAGAAGATACACAAATGGCTAACAGATACATGAAAAAGTGTTCAACATCACTTGCCATCAGGGAAATTCAAATCAAAACCACAATGAGATACCATCTTACACCAGATAGAATGGCAAAAATTAACAAGGCAGGAAACAACAAATGTTGGTGAGGATGTGGAGAAAGGGCAACTCTCTTACACTGTTGGTGGGAATGCAAGCTAGTACAGGCACTTTGGAAAACAGTGTGGAGGTTCCTCAAAAAGTTAAAAATAGAACTACCCTATGACCCAGCAATTGCACTACTAGGTATTTACCCCAAAGATACAGATGTAGTGAAAAAAAGGGAAACATGCACCCCAATGTTCATAGCAGCAATGTCCACAATAGCCAAACTGCGGAAGGAGCCAAGATGTCCTTCAACAGATGAATGGATAAAGAAGATGTGGTCCATATATACAATGGAATATTATTCGGCCATCAGAAAGGATGAATACCCACCATTCACATCAATATGGATGTAACTCAAAGCGATTATGCTAAGTGAAACAAGTCAAGCAGAGAAAGACAATTATCATATGGTTTCACTCATATGTGGAACATAAGGAATAGCAGGGAAGACCATAGGAGAAGGGACAGAAAACTGAAGGGGTGGGAATCAGAGAGGGAGACAAACCATGAGAGACAATGGACTATGGGAAACAAACTGAGGGTTTCAGAGGGGAGAGGTTGGGGGAATGGGGTAACCGGGTGATGGGTATTAAGGAGGGCATGTGTTGTGATGACCACTGTGTGTTATACGCAACTATTGAATCTTTGAACACTACATCAAAAACTAATGATGGCTAACTGAACATAATGAAAAAAAGAAAATAACACCAGTATTTTTGTTTCCACAAGGGTGGTTTCTTTATAGTCCTATACACATTCTTTTGTCTATCTTCAGGTTTTTTGTTCATGCTATGCCTTTTTCCCCACCCCTATGTGGAATTTTATCATGACTTGCTCTGTATCTATCCAACTCCTACCCATCCATACTCAAGATCTAGTTACCTTCCTCCACAAAATCTTCTCTAATAATTCTACATTCAGATCTCCCTTCTCTTTATTCCAATTCTATTGTGATCAAGATTTAATTTACCTTCAAATTACTTACTGCCTGTCTATAGTCTGTGATAATCTATTTGACCTTCTCATTTTACCAATTTGATTATAAAAAGGAAAATTATTATTTTCTTGTTTCTCAGCCCCAAGACTGCTCTAAGACAATCCTGAGCTTATGGGGGATTTAATAAATTTAATCTACTCTGACCATTCTGATAATAACCCATGTATAGGAAATACAGTGAAATAGATGGATAACAGATGAAACAATTTTATTGATTCTGTTTCCACTTCAGCTGAGGTCAGCAAATGCATAGTTGAGGAAGAAGGCATACATTTAAGTGTAATATGTCCCTGAAATGGATTGTGAGAAGTAGCAGAAATCAGAGGATGGACTAGGGTATGCCTGTCTACCTGACTACAAGAAATCGAATCTGACTTTTGTTCCATACAATCTCTCTTTAACATTTTGGGGCTGATTCAAACTGTCCCTAGTTATCAAAAGCTGCTTTAAATTAATAACTGTCTAAAAATATATTAAATGGAAATAAACATTCAGCTGCACACCTGTGGAAGTTCTTTCCCTCTCAGAAGAGAAAAGTTAGCATATACAGATTTTGATTTCTATGAGGAATCAGCTCTGACAAGAAGTAGGAATAATGAGGTCAGAAAACTCTTAGTCAGTTGAATGTAGACAAACATCAAAGAAACCAAAATGAAAGGGAAACAACTTAGATTTTAAAGTTTTCCTCTTAGAGTCCCACTTGTTTTACTGAGTGTGTACCTCAGATCATAAGCCAATGCTGGCAAAATCTGGAAAATTCCACAAACTCAGTTGGGTGGCAAAAGTTTGTTTTCATATGAGAAGGGGAATTTTCTTACTCTCTGAAATCCCTAGGAGCTCTTTGAAGACCTCAGAAAATATCAGACCAACACAATTCCAATTTAAGTAAGATTAGGGCACCTTCTTTTTTTTAAGATTTTATTTATTTATTTGACAGAGAGAGAGAGAGAGAGACAGCAAGAGAGGGAATACAAGCAGGGGGAGTGGGAGAGGGAGAAGCAGACTCCCCACCAAGCAGGGAGCTCGATGCGGGGCTCGATACAAGGACCCTGGGATCATGACCTGAGCCAAAGGCAGACACTTAACAACTGAGCCACCCAGGCGCCCCTGGCACCTTCTTTTTATTATTCTTTTCCCAGGACATTTGGCAATTAGTACTTCCTAAAGTTAATCGGTTATTACCTGAAAATAAAGAAAAACATTATGGAAACCAAGTCTCCATGGTGAGAGCATATCAGGATGAAAAGTAAATAATTTAATAGAGCTAGGGTTTTGTGTGTTGCTTTCCTGATTTATTAAATGACCTAGCACTACATATGTAAGTTAGCAACTCAACTAATTTTTTTCAGTAATTAGAGCAGTTGCTTGATTGAATTGATTGTTTATCAAGAGAGGTAAGACCAAAGGCACAAAGATTGTGTTTGGTTCTGTCTATTGTCATAAACAGAGAACAAGAACTGCATTGTTAATGTTTTTCAAGGACTAGATTTTTTTAAAAAAGACAACATTTTTGAAGAAGAAGCATTCATTGTTAATTGACAAAATCAATTTCATAAAAGTACTGACCCATAAGACAATTGTGAAGTAGACAGTTTCTTCTAAGGCCTCTTACATCTTAGTCACTTAAAAATAGAAATGATTCCTGGAATCTGGTTATTTTATTAATTAATGCTTATTATTATTCCTTTATTAGCTAGTATTTATTGTGCCCAATTGTTTATGTTAATCCTTTCATTTTCATAATAGCCCTATAAAAAGATATTAATATCTCTATTTCAGATGTATAAACTGAGCATCCCTGAACTTGGATGACTTGCTTATTTGCATAATTACAAAGCAATGGATCAGGAATTCTGGTCCAAGCAGTCTGACTTCAGAGTCCATGCACTTAACTCTTATTTTGAACTGATTTACCTTATAACCTTCCTTCTTTGTTAATCTATTCAGGCCTATTAACGCAGAGATGTAGTTTGGAATAATTAAGAAGATGGACCTCATAGTCATCAGTCATCCAGTCCAGACCTGGATTTAAAGCCCAGCTCTACCACTTACTAGCTGTGTGACCTTAGGCATTTTATTTAACTTTTCTGATCTTACCTTCTTTTGCTTCAGTAAAATAAGCTTAGTAACAACCAATTGACAGAGTTGGTGTGAGGATTAAATTGGCATGATGAATATCACATGTCTGGCACAGAGTAGATGTTCAGTTCATTATCCTCTTTCCTCATAACAGCTTCCTAAGTAGATACCCATTGACCACCATGGATAGCCCTTGGATATTTAACCTGTTTAATTCCCCACTCTTATTCCCACCACTAGCACAAAAAATATTCAACTAGGCCTCTCCTTCCTTTGCCACCAAGTCTGGTAACACCTCATGTTCATGTTCACATTAGAGTTCATGCTTCAGATCATTTTTCTCTTTTCCCAAACTTCAAGTTAAACATTTCTGTACTCCACGAGTGATAACGGTTATAAATATGTTACTTTTCCAAAGCTCAATATTTATTTGCATTTTACTGGGACCACCTAAAGACCTTATCCCAAACATAGCATCTGCTTTCACCTTCCCAACACCATCGATCCACAGAACAAAACAATTAGTGTAAGTTAAAAAGGTACAAAATTAAGACTCATTGTATAGCTTCAGAGTGACAAAAAAGTTATAGATTGCTCTGGGTAGCATAGACATTTTAACAATGTTTATTCTTCCGATCCATGAGCATGGAATGTTTTTCCATCTTTTTGTGTCTTCAATTTCTCTCATGAGTGTCTGTAGTTCCTAGAGTATAGATCCTTTACCTCTTTGGATAGGTTTATTCCAAGGTATCTTAAAGTTTTTGGTGCTATTGTAAATGGAATCATTTCTCTAATTTCTCTTTCTACAGTTGCATTGTTAGTGTATAAGAAAGCAACTGATTTCTGTGCATTGATTTTGTATCCTGCCACATTACTGAATTGCTGTATGAGTTCTATTAATTTCGGGGCAGAGTCTTTTGGATTTTCCACATAAAGTATCATGTCGTCTGCAAAAAGAGAGAGTTTGACTTCTTCTTTGCCAATTTGAATACCTTTTATTTCTTTTTGTTGTCTGATTGCTGTTGCTAGGACTTCTAGTACTATGTTGAACAATAGTGGTGAGAGTGGACATCCTTGACTTGTTCCTGATCTTAAGGGAAAGGCTCTCAGCTTTTCCCCATTGAGGATGATAGTCGCTGTGGGTTTTTCATAGATGGATTTTATGAACTTGAGGAATGTTCCCTCTATCCCTATACTCTGTTTTAACCAGAAAAGGATGCTGTATTTTGTCAAATACTTTTTCTGCATCAATTGAGAGGACCATATGGTTCTTCTCTCTCCTCTTATTAATGTGTTCTATCACATTGATTGATTTGCGAATGTTGAACCACCCTTGCATCACAGGGATAAATCCCACTTGGTCGTGGTGGATGATCCTTTTAATGTATTGTTGGATCCTATTAGCTAGGATTTTGTTGAGGATTTTGGAATCTGTATTTATCAGGGATATCAGTCTGCAATTCTCCTTTTTGATGAGGTCTTTGCCTGGTTTGGGGATTAACATAATGCTGGCCTCATAGAATGAGTCTGGGTTCCTTCTGTTTCTATTTTTTGAAACAGCTTCAGGAGAATAGGTATTATTTCTTCTTTGAATGTTTGGTAGAATTCCCCAGGGAATCCATCAGGCCCTGGACTCTCGTTTTTTGGGAGGTTTTTGATCACTGTTTCAATCTCATTACTGGTTATTGGCCTATTCGGGTTGTCAATTTCTTCCTGTTTCAGTCTTGGCAGCTTATAGGTTTCCAGGAAGGCATCCATTTCATCCAGATTGCTCAGTTTATTGGCATATAGTTGTTGCTAATAATTTCTAATAATTGTTTCTATTTCCTAGGTGTTAGTCGTGATCTCTCCCCTTTCATTCATAATTTTATTAATTTGCGTCCTTTCTCTTTTCTTTTGGATAAGTCTGGCCAGTGGTTTATCGATCTTATTAATTCTTTCAAAGAACCAGCTTCTAGTTTCGTTGATCTGATCTACTGTGTTTCTGGTTTCTAATTCATTGATCTCTGCTCTAATCTTAAATATTTCTCTTCTAATGCATGGCTTAGGCATCGTTTGTTGCTTTTTCTCTAGTTCTTTAAGGTGTAGAGTTAGTTGTGAATTCCGGATTTTTCTATTTTTTTGAGTGAGGTTTGGATGGCTATGTATTTCTCCCTTAGGACCGCCTTTGCAGTAGCCCATAGGTTTTGGACCCATGTGTTCTCATTCTCATTGGTTTCCATGAATTGTTTAAGATCTTCTTTGATTTCCTGGTTGAACCAAACATTCTTGAGCAGAGTGGTCTTTAGCTTCCAAGTGTTTGAATTTCTGCCAAATTTTTTCTTGTGATTGAGTTCCAGTTTTAAAACATAGTCTGAGAATATGCAGGGAATAATCTCAATCTTTTGGTATCCATTGAGACCTAAAATTTGTATGGAATCAGAAAAGACTCCGAATCGCCAAGGAAATTTTGAAAAAGAAAAACAAAGCTGGGGGCATCACGTTGCCCAATTTCAAGCTATATTACAAAGCAGTGATCACCAAGACAGCATGGTACTAGCACAAAAACAGACATAGCGACCAATGGAACAGAATAGAGAACCCAGATATGGACCCTCAACTCTATGGTCAAATAATCTTCGACAAAGCAGGAAAAAATATGCAATGGAAAAAAGACAGTCTCTTCAATAAATACTGCTGGGAAAATTGGACAGCCACATGCAGAAGAATGAAACTCTACCATTCTTTAACACCATACACAAAGATAAACTCAAAATGGATGAAAGACCTCAGTGTGAAACAGGAATCCATCAAAATCCTAGAGGAGAACATAGGCAGTAATCTCTTTGACATTAGCCACAGCAACTTCTTTCAAGATACATCTCCAAAAGCTAGTGAGACAAAAGTAGAAATGAACTTTTGGGACTTCATCAAGATAAAAAGCTTCTGCACAGCAAAGGAAACAGTCAACAAAATAGAGAGGCAACCCACAGAATGGGAGAAGATATTTGCAAAGGACACTACAGATAAAGGGCTGGTATCCAAGATCTATAAAGAACTCCTCAAACTCAACAACCAAAAAACAAATAATCAAGTCAAAAAATGGGCAGAAGACATGAAAAGACACTTCTCTGAAGAAGACATACAAATGGCTAACAGACACATGAAAAAATGTTCATCATCATTAGCCATCAGGGAAATTCAAATCAACACCACATTGAGATACCACCTTACACCAATTAGAATGGCAAAAATTGAAAGGGCAAGAAACAACAAATGTTGGAGATGTTGTGGAGAAAGGGGAACCCTCTTACACTGTTGGTGGGATGCAAGTTGGTACAGCCACTTTGGAAAACTGTGTTGAGTTTCCTCAGAAAATTAAAAATACTGCTACCTTATGACCCAGCAATTGCACTCCTGGGTATTTACCCCAAAGCCACAGATGTAGTGAAAAGAAGGGAAACATGCACTCCAATGTTCATAGCAACAATGTCCACAATAGCCAAACTGTGGAAAGAGCTGAGATTCCCTTCAACAGATGAATGGATAAAGAAGATGTGGTCCATATATACAGTGGAATATTACTCAGCCATCAGAAAAGCTGAATACCCAACTTTTACATCAACATGCAGGGACTGGAGGAGATTATGTTAAGTGAAATAAGTCAAGCAGAGAAAGTCAATTATCATATGGTTTCACTTATTTGTGGAACATAAGGAATAGCATGGAGGCCATTAGGAGAAGGAAGGGAAAAATGAAGGGGGGGGGGAAATCGGAGAGAGAGATGAACCATGAGAAACTACGGACTCTGAGAAACAAACAGGGTTTTAGAGGGGAGGGGGAAGGGGGATGGGTTAGCCCGGTGATGGGTATTAAGGAGGGCACGTACTGCATGGAGCACAAAACCAATGGATCATGTCTCACCACATCAAAAACTAATGATGTATTTTATGGTGACTAACATAATATAATAAAATTTAAAAAAATTAAAAATTAAAAATAAAATAAAAAGCTGAAAAAAAAACCCAATGATGTATTGTATGGTGACTAACATAACATAATAACATAACATTAAAAAAGAAAAAGAAACTTACTTTGCCACACAAAATCATCACTTTTGTCTACATACAACTGTTAATATTCCTTTGGTTAAATAAAAATTATAGGCATAAAAAAAATCCTCAGTGAATGGAAGAGAATTTTACAAAATCACACAGTGTTAGAGCCAAGACTAAAAGTTAGATCCTTGAGTCCTAGTCGAATTATCTTTTCAAAATCCCATACTTCCTCAAAGTGTTTGGGTTTGTTTCATTCTAAGAACAAAATAAAACACCCATTTTACCCTTGTGTAAAGATGAAAACAGAGAAAAATAAATTCTAATCAAAAAATACCACAAATAATAAAGGTCAATATCAAATCTCTTTTACTGAGATAATTAACAAATCCTGAGTTAACTGGCTCTCTTGCAGTTTTGTCGAATAGTGGCTCTGGTTCCCCCACCCCCCAACCCCCAGCCCACATCTCTCCAGGGGTGGCGTTAGCAGTCTCTTTTCTTCAATTGCCATTTCCAGACCCAAACATTCCTCCTCTAATGTACCAAAATTTTTATCCTTTGGAACACTTGCCATCTAGCTCTACCATTCTTTCCTTCCACTTCAATGCCATTTGTTGACCGTTGCCCCAGTCCTTTAATGAGGCCTCTAGTTCCAAGCTATTTTACCATTTCAAATCACGACATCATCTAGAAAGATTCCACTGTCCACGTAAATAATCCACCTATTACCTTAGTTCTATGTGGTTTTTTGAGCTTTGTAACTACAATCAATTTTTTTTTTTTTTTACAAACTCTGCTCCCCTGGCCACATCTGAACATTACCGTAAGGCAAAACTACTTCATCTAAAAACATAAATGCTCTCAGTGTTATACGCAAACAATGAATCAGGTAACATTACATCAAAAACTAATGATGTAATGTATGATGATTAACATAACATAATAAAAAATAAAAATAAAAACATAAATGCAAATATCTCACTAATGGACTCCAAGACATTCTCCTTCCAGTTCTCGTACTTCTTTCTATATTCTTTTCTCTGACCTATAGTCATTTAACCCCTCCCTTTTTCCCAGTGTGCAACTTGTCTCTCTTCACTTCCTTCTCTATCTGGTTTGGACACTGTGGACCTCAATTTTTCCCTTTACCAGGACCCTCAACTCCTTTTGCCTTTTATCCAAATCATATCTGCCCCGTGAAACCCCAGTCCTGGGGCAATCTAAGCACCCTCCTTCTCTGCTCTTGAACCAAAGCACCTAAGAGCGGCAAGGGAGAAAACTACACAACCATACAGAGAGTGACCACAACAAATCCTGTCTAACAGGGCTTCAGTGTAGTTCAGAAATTCTTCTAGTCACCTCCTTATCCTATTATCCTCATGAGTAATTTCAAATTTCTTTCCTGAATCCCCTTCACAACTGCCCACCTCAAGAAAATTCTATCATCCCTTATGTACTAAGAAAAATAGAGGTCATCAGGTAAGAACTTCCATGACTTACTGTCCTCAACCCTACAAATTTGTCTGTATCTGTAGCTATCCTTAACTCCTTTCCTCCTGACATCTCAGTGGGAAGAAGTATTATTCCTTCTCCTGTTTATTGCTTATCACATTCTTTCCTGCTTTCTTGACAATCTTGCTATTTCCTTCCTATTATCTCTCTCCCTTCAGTATATGAACTTGTTCAAGTATCTCAACCTTAAAAACAACAACAAAATCAACAACAATAATTCCCTGGACCCTATTTTTCTCCTCTAATTTTCTCTATCTCTACTTCACATACAACTTTGTAAAAAGAAAAAAGATGAGTCTTTCTCCACTTCCTCACCACCAATTTACTTCTCAATGTACAGTAATTTGGCTTCTATTCCAACCACCACTTTCACAAGGGTCACTGCTGACTTGCTAATTTCTCAGGTCACTGAATCATTTTAAACCATGATCATACTTAATTTCTCTGGTCATTTACAATTAATTGAAACATACCTTCGTCCTTTGAAACTATCTCCTACCAACTTTCTAGAAACTGTTTAGTTTCCTTCAAGGGTTCTTCCTTCCTTTTCCTCTTTGTATTATTTTGTTATAACATTAAAAATATGTTCAAACTAGATGTAACTTCCTTACCTTTATGGTATATGATACACTGTGAAACCAAACCAAACTTACAAATTGAACATACACAATATTACAAAACTCAAAAAACTACATTAATTGCTGTGACAATATTATCTGTTTCATTTAGATAACATATTATCTGTTTCATTAAATACAAAGTTGTATTTGTTTGCTTTATGCTTGACTGGCCAATTTTATCCATTTCATTCTGAGCATAATGGAGTATCAGTTGAGTCACTGTAATTATCAATGTTGTTTATTTTTCTTTTTAACAATTGACTCTTTTTATCTACCATATGCTATTTTGATGAAACAGTCAAGTGAATGCTATCTCAAAGTTTCCAAAAACATAATTTCCCCTACTTCTGTCTTAAACTCAATTATCTTTCAATGTTCCCTACCTTTATAATAGCACAATTATCTACCCAGTTACCCAACTCAGAAATTTTGGTATCATCCTGAAAAACTCTATCTCCCTTTTTTTCTAAGAGGATATAATGTAATTGGTTATAAACAGAACTAATTTGCTCCCTTCTTTTCATTCCCCTTACCTTTAAGTCAACACCTCAGAACTGGTTATTTGAATTAACAAGAGCTCTCAAGTATTTTGCCTCTCTCTTTGCTTCCCTTTCTAATCCATTCTTCATAGAGCATTTAGAGTGATCTTCCTAAAGTAATCTTCCTGATGTCCCAAAATTATGTCATTTTATTGCCCAAACCCTTCAGTTGCCTATGGGTTAGGTACAGAAATTTCAAACCCCTTAGCATGGAATGTGAGGCCTGTGTCCAAATCATATTCATCTATCTCCTACAATGTGCACCTCTCTATAGGTGTTCAGAGAATTATTTTTGAATTGTATCCTTAAAGAAAGATATAATAACTTCACCAAGTATATTTCTTCCAAAAGACATTAATAATATGAAAATGCCAGCTATTTCAGGACAGAATCTTCTGAGATATGACCCATTTCATCATTCATGGATGTCCAGGTCAAGAGCACAAAGTTATCTGGGTTTTTTTAGCAAGTAAATGAATGTAACTAAGATTCTAAGCTCCAGATGGTTAAAGCTGTGGATGGACGTGACACATATGTCATGCTCCTGGCTTTGACTATCTTTGAAGACACTTGTAAAAATGTCATGGTGAAATCCCTGGCACTTTTTTTCCTTATCACTTGGGACTGTGAAGGTTAGCACTCAGAAAGCTGTACTTGGGCACCTGGGTGGCTCAGTCGTTAAGCATCTGACTTTAGCTCAGGTCATGACCTCAGGATCCTGGGATTTAGCCCCACATGGGGCGCCCCACTCAGTGAGAAGTCTGCTTCTCCCTCTGCCCCTCCCACCACTCAAGTGCTCTATGTGTGTGTGTTTGTGTGTGTCTCTCTTATGAATAAATAAAATCTTTACAAAAAAAAAAAAGCTTAACTTAAAATAATTTAGATTTGATCCAAAGTTGTTAAAGAAGGCCATGACTATTGGGAATGTACTGAATATTTGAAATCAGTGGGTATTGATGAATAAGACATTCTTTTTTTGGAAATATAAAAAAAGGAACATGGGCATTATTGTTAGACACACCTGTGTTTGAATCTTGGCAGCTTCCCTTTACTTGTGTCACTTTAGTCATTATTTAACTTTTCTGAACACAAATTATCTGCATATAGAGATAATAAAACATGTTATGCTTTTATCACAGGATTGTTATGATGATCAAGAGATGAAATCATGTATGTAAGAAACTACCTGGCCCAAAAAATTTCCCATACCTTCATTGTTATATTATCTTAAACTGACTACCATCTTCAACTACATTGGCATATCTACTGTAAAATAACAAAATAAAGAGATCGTCAAGAAACAAACAAGTAAAGGGGAACAAAAGAGAGAAGGAGAGAGAGAGGAACCAAGAAATTGACTCTTAATTATAGAGAACAAACTGATGGTTACCAGAAGAGAGGTGAGTGGGATGATGGGTGAAATAGGTGATGGGGATTAAAGAGTACACTTATCATGATGAGCACTGAATAACATATAGCATTATTGAATATATTGTATACCTGAAACTAATATAACACTGTATGTTAACTATACTGCAATTAAAATTTTAAAAACTTAATAAAAAAAAGATCCTGGGGAAAGCACATAAAATTGCTTTGAAAGAACTAAAAACTATAGAACTGATGTAAATTTAACAGAAACATATTAAAGATACTGAAGGAACAAATCCACTGTCTAGCACATAGTAAATTTCTAACAAATTCTTTTTTAATGAAAATGAAGGGAGAGAGAGAAAAGTAAAAAGCAGTCAGTCTAATAAAGTACTCCTAAATGAGTAAGCTATTAGTGGGTAGAATATTTCAGGTAGTCTCATAACAGTATGAATATTCTCAACTCCTGATCTCTATTTCTCTAGAATCTCATAGATTATGGTTTCCAAGATTTTTTTTCTTAGATAATTTGCCTCTGTCATCTGTCCCAACAACCTACCTATTACCTTGCCTTTTGAACACAAACTCTGCCCAGGTCTGGTGCCACATAATATTTGTGAGCATGACACAGGGTGTAAGATCTACATTGTACTTCTGAATTTACCTTTAACACATACTCTCCATTTGGGTCACTGCTATTAGACAGCAACTGATGCACACAAAAGGATATGAATAATAGATAGATAATAGTTAAATAGATTTTAATGGTATGAAAATGAAATACAGGAGGTACCTGGGAAAAAATATGTCCAAAAGGCTTTTCTTTTGGTCTTTTAAAATGTAATTTTTATTCCAGTTAGTTAAAATACACTCTTATATTAGTTTCAGGTGTACAATATACTGATTCAACAATTCCATACATCACGCGATTCTTATCACGACAAGTGCACTCCTAAATTCTAAACACTTATTTAACCCATCCCCCAATGCCCCTCCCCTCTGGTAATAGTTTGTTCTCTACAATTAAGAATCTGTTTCTCCTTTTTTAAAGATTTTATTTATTATTTAATTATTTATTTATTTGAGATAAAGAGAGAGCACAAACTGGGGGACAGAGGGAGAGGGAGGAGGAGGCTCCCCACTGAGCAGTGAGCCTGACATGGGGCTCAATCCCAGGACCCCGGGATCATGACCTGAGCCTAAGGCAGATGCTTAACCGACTGAGCCCCCCAGGTGCCCCAAGGATCTGTTTCTTGATTTTCCCTTTTCCTCTCTCTTTTTTTCCCCTTTGCTCATTTGTTTCTTAAATTCCATGTATGAGTGAAATCATATGGTATTTGTCTTTCTCTGACTTGTTTTGCTAAGCATTATACTCTCTACCTCCATCCATGTCATTGCAAAGGGCAAGATTTCACTTTTTATGGCTGAATAATATTCCAATATATATATATCATATATATTATATGATATATATGAATATATATCCATTATATATGAATAATTATTCATATATATCATATCATATATATTCATATATATCATATCACTTCTTTATCCAATCATCAATCAACAGATACTTGGGCTGCTTCCATAACTTGGCTATCATAAATAATGCTGCAATAAACATATCGGTGCATGTATTCTTTTGAATTTGTGCTTTTGTATTATTTTGGTCAATGTCTACTAGTGGGATTACTTGATCATAGGGTAGTTCTATTTTCAACTTTTTAAGGAACCTCCATGCTGTTTGCCAGAGTGACTGCACCAGTTTGCACTCCTACCAACAGTGCATGAATGTTCCTTTTTCTACACATCAATGTCAACACTTCTTTCTTGTGTTTGTTTTGTTTTGTTTTGTTTTTGTTTTGTTTTTTAATTTTAGCCACTCAGACAGGAGTGAGGTGATATCTCATTGTAGTTTGGGTTAACATTTCCTTGATGATGAGTGATGTTCAGCATCTCCCTATATGACTGTTGGCAATCTGTATGTCTTTGGGAAAAATGTCTGTTCATGTCTTCTGCCCATTTTTTAAATTAGATTATTTGTTTTTTGGGGTGTTGAATCTTTTAAGTTTTATTATATATTTAGGACACTAATTCTTTATTGGATAAGTCATTTGCAAATATCTACTCCCACTTAGTAGGTTGTTTTAAGTTTTGTTGATTTTTTTTCCTTTACTGTTCAGAAGCTTTCTATTTTGTTATAGTCCCTCCCAATAGTTGATTTTTACTTTTGTTTTCCTTCCCTCAGGAGACTTATCTAGAAAAAGTTGCTATAGCCAATGTCAAAGAAGTTACTGCTGTGTTCTCTTCTAGTTTCATGGTTTCAGGTCTCACTTTTGGTCTAATTCATTTTGAGTTTGTTTTTGTATATGGGGTAAAAAAGTGGTCCAGTTTCTTTCTTTTGCATGTTGATGTCCATTTTTCCCAATACCATTTGTTGAAGAGACTGTCTTTTTCCAATTGGATATTCCTTCCTGATTTGTTGAAGATTAATTGACCATAAAATTGTGGGTTGATTTTTGGGTTTTTGATTCTGTTCTGTTGATTTATGTGTCTATTTTTTGTGACAGTACCATACTGTTTTGATCACTACAGCTTTGTAATATAACTTGAAATCTGGAATTGGGATGCCTCCAGCTTTGCTTTCCTTTTTCCAAAATTGCTTTGGCTATACAGGATCTTTTGTGGTTCCATACAAATTTTAGGATTGTTTGTTCTAGTTCTATGAAAAAAAGCTGTGGGTATTTTGACATAAATTGCATTAAATGTGTAGAATGCTTTGAGTAGTACAGACATTTTAGCAATATTTATCCTTCTAATGCATGAGCATGGAATGTCTTTCCATTTCTTTGTGTCATCTTCAATTTCTTTCATCAGTTTTGTATAGTTTTCAAAGTACAGGTCTTTCACCTCTTTGGTTAGGTTTATTCCAAAGTATCTGATTTTTTTGGTGCAATTATAAATGGGATTGTTTGCTTAATTTCTCTTTCTGCTGCTTCATTATTGATGTACAGAAATGTAACAAATTTCCGTACATTGATTTTGCATCCTGTGTCTTAACTGAATTTGTTCATCAGTTTTAGCAGTTTTTTGGTGAATTGTTTCAGGTTTTCTATATAAAGTATCAGGTTGTCTGCAAATAGTGAAAGTTTTACTTCTTCATTACCAGTTTAGATACTTTTATTTCTTTTTATTGTCTGGTTGCTGTGGCTAGGACTTCCAGTACTATGTTGATTAAAAGTAGTGAGAATGGACATCCTTGTCTTCTTCCTGACCTTAGGGGAAAAGCTCTCAGTGTTTCCCCATTAAGGATGTTGTTAACTGTGGAGTTGTTATATTTGGCCTTTATGTTGTTGAAGTATGTTCCCTCTATACCTACTTTGTTGAGGGTTTTTATCATGAATGGATATTCTTTGTGAAACGTTTTTTCTGCATGTATTGAAATGATCATATGGTCCTTATTCTTTCTCTTATTGATGTGAGGTATCACATTGATAGGTTAGCAAATATTGAACCAGGCTTGAAACCCAGGATTAAGTCCCACTTGATTGTAGATAATTAATTTTTAATGTATTGTTGAATTGGGTTTGCTAGTACTTTGTTGAGGATTTTTGCATCTATATTCATCAGGGATATTTACCTGTAGTTCTCTTTTATAGTGGTGTCATTATCTGGTTTTGGTGTCAGAGTCATTCTGGCCTCCTAGACTGAATTTAGAAGTTTTCCTTCCATTTTGATTTTTGGGAATAGTTTGAGAAGAGGTATTAACTCTTCTTTAAATATCTGGCAAAATACACCTGTGAAGGCATCTGATCCTGGACTGTTGTTTGTTGGAAGTTTTTTTATTACTGGCTTAATTTCTTTGCAGGTTATCAGTCTGTTCAAATTTTCTATTCTTGTTTCAGTTTTTTTGTTGTTGTTGTTCATACGTTTCTAGGAATTTATCCATTTCTTCTAGGTTGTCCAATTTTTTGGCATATAGCTTTTCATAACATTCTCTTACAATTATATTTCTATGCTGTTGGTTGTTATTTGCCCTCTCTCATTTGTGATTTTATTTGAGTCTTTTCTCTTTTTTTCTTGATAAGTCTTGCTAGAGGATTATCAATTTTATTGATTGCTTCAAAGAACCATCTCCTGGTTTCATTGTATGTTCTATTGATTTTTTTTTTTTTAGTTTCTACATCATTCATTTCCTCTCTAATCTGTATTATTTCTTTCCTTTTGTTGGTATTAGGTTTTGTTTGTTGTTCTTTTTCTAGTTCTTTTTCTAATTCCTAAGGTTAGGTTGTTTGAGACTTTTCTTGCTTTTTCAGAAAGTCCTGTATTGCTATAAACTTCCCTCTTAGAACCACTTTTGCTGCATCCCAAAGGTTTTGGACCATTCATTGTATTTTCATTTTCATTTGTTTCCATGTATATTTAATTTTTCCTTTTATTTCCTACTTCACCCATTCACTGTTTAGTAGCATGTTATTTAACCTCCATTTATTTTTCCTCTTTCCAGATTTTTAATTGTGATTGACCTCTAGTTTCATAGTGTTGTGGTCAGAAACGGTGCATGGTATGACTTTGATCTTGAATTTGTTGAAGCTTGTTTTGAGGGCTAATATGTGATCTATTCTGGAGAATGTTCCATGTGCACTTGGAAAGAATGTTTATTCTGCTGTTTTAGGATGGAATGTTCTGAATATATCTGCTAAATCCATCTTTTCCAGTGTGTCATTCAAAGCCATTGTTTCCTTGTGTATTTTCTGTTTAGATAATCTGTCCATTGATATAAGTGTGGTGTTAAAGTCCCCTACTATTATTGTATTATTACCAATTAACTCCTTTATATTTTTTATAAATTATTTTATGTATTTGTGTGCTCCCATGTTGTCTAAATATTTACAATTGTTATATCTTCTTGTTGGATCATCCCCTTATGATGATATAGTGTCCTTTGTCTCTTGTTACAGTCTGTTTTAAAGTCTATTTTGTCCAATATAAGTATTGCTACTCCAGCTTTCTTTCACATCCATTTTCATGATAGGTGTTTCTCCATCCCCTTTCAATCTGCAGGTGTCTCTAGGTCTAAAATGAATCTCTTCTAGGCAATAAATAGATGGGTCTAAGTTTCCTTATCCATTTGGTCACCTTATGCCTTTTGATAGGAGCATTTAGTCCATTTACATCCAAAGTAATTATTGATAGAGAGTATTTATAGCCATTTTATTACTAGTTTTGTGATTGTTTCTGAAGATTTTCTCTGACCCTTTCTTGTCTTTCTCTCTTTCATGGCTTGTTGGTTTTCTTTACCTATATATTTGGGTTTCTTTCTCTTTATTCTTTGCATATTTATTAGCAGTTTTTGATTTATGGTTATCATTAGGCTTGTATATAACATTAAAGATGCCCATTTTTATTAGCTTTAATTGTTGTGCCCTGTTTTTAACTTAGTGAAAGGGTTTTTTTCACTCAACCTTTTTTTATTATTATTTCTTTCCTTCTGCTGGTATTAGGTTTTTTCCCCTTCTATAGCCTCTGCCCCTGCTCACTGCCTAGAAAAGTCATGCCATTTGTGACAGGCAAAGACAGCACACAGCTCATTGAAAATCTATTTTTTGGGGAACAGCTAATACCCAGGCATGCTCTGCTATAGAGGGAGGTGTGTCAAGCACTCCACATATGAATATCTGAACATGAAACCAATAATGGTCCAGAACAAACCAAAGCTGTGGACAGAAACATAACTGCAAGTGTTTTAGCAGGAAACAAGCAGGTGAATTAACAGTAAAATACATGTCTTCATAACCAACCAGACAACTTTCATTTTATTCTTGAGATGAGTCTGGGAGAAAATTGGGTACATTGGTCAGAAACTAAATAATTCTTGGTCAGTGTTCAAAACCAAAACACCTTCTCTGGTCTGCAGAAAGCCAATATGGAATTGAGAAAAGCCTCTGAAAACAGATTCAGTTTTGCTTAAACAAGATAGGATTTTTCTCTCCTTCAAGTCCTGACTATTTCACAATTCACCTCTGTTAAGAAACAGGCAGCTATACATTATCCTTATAAATTCCAAACAGCTACTGCTCATTTGCATCTCCTTCTTCAAATCCAGCCACCCCAGTTCCTCTGAGGTTAGCTGCCCAGAAGCTAAGAAGAAATGTTTTCTCTATGAATGCATAAATGGTCATTGATGAAGAAACAGGCACTCACTCAGTCTTAACTGACCTAGGAAAAAAGTTTCTAACCATATTTCCAGATGTCCATGTCAGTCAACACAATCTCCATATAATTTATAAGGTATTAAATATCAAAAATAATGGATCTTTTCAGTTAGCATCTTGGCAGATGATGATAGCAGTACATTTTATTTGAGAAGCCAGCACAGACTTCTCCCAGTGAAATTGCAAAGAGAAAACTGTGAGCATTGGCCCCAGATCCTACTAGAAAAAGGCTGCCATTATACTCCATTACAGTTAAAGCTATGTATGTACCTCCTGGTTGGCATCCAATCACATAGAACTTTTCCCTCTCTCTTAATTTTTTTCTTTTTTATTAAAAATATGTCCTCTCAATGGCTAGACAGTGGTTTCTAATAAAGAAATAACCTGAAAATCAACCAGGGGAATGTGTGTTGAAAGTAATGGGAGATTTTTTCAGAATCACCAGTAACAAGATACTTCTTTGTAGTCAACTTTCTGTGCTATGTGACATGCCATAGGGACTAAACGCGCCAGTCTAATGTATAACTCAGAAGTGCCAGTGAAGTGCCAGAAAGTACAAATTAAATGAGGGGAAACTGCAAAAGGAAAGGTGGAGTTATTTACTTAGGACTTGAATGTAGCTTAAGAGTTTTAAACATGCTCAAGTTTGTTTTCTCTCTCTGAGCTCTTCTTTGAATATCTATCTGGAAAGATATTTGGGCATCCTTACATTCTACAGGGAAAAAAAAACCCTCAAAAGTAAAAGATGATAAGGTAATTAAAGTAGCCTTTTTAGGAAATTAGGTATGTATTTTGCCGATTGTATTCTAAAAGTAAGACATTTTACTCCTCAATGTTCAGGTTCTGATGAAAGTCAATATGAAGCAGTTGGAAAAGATGTTGCACTTTAGGGAAAAGAGGAGTCTCAAAGATAAATAGAAGGTCAGTAGAGTATAGAGCAAGGGCCTTAAAGTCATACAAACTTGGTTTCCCATTTCAGATCTACCACTTTTGTTTATTCACAAATATCACTTGTGGCTACTATATGCTAGATACTGTACTGAAATAGAATATTATCACTGCCCTCATGGAACATACATCTTATGGATAGTGACAGACACTGAACAAATAAATTAAACAGAAGAATATCAGAGAGTGCCTTGAAGAAAATTATAATAGGGTACAGTGACATAGTAACGGTGTATCTATTGTAGATTGAATGATCAGGAAAGGCCTCTCTGAAGAGGTGACATCTGAACCTGAATGATAACAAAGAGCCACCCACATGACGACGTAGTGGAAAACTATTCTAAACAGAGTTAACATCAAAGGCAAAGGCCCTAAGACAAAAATGAGCTTCATTTATTAAAGAACGGAAAGAAGACTGGTGTACCTGGAGTTCAAGTATGAAAAAGAATAGTAAGAGATGAGGTTGAGCAATAGATAAGAGCCTTATCTTGGGAAGTCTTAACCATGGTTAGGTGTTGGATTTCATAAAGACCCACTTAATAACTATGAGACTTTGGGCAAGTTGCTTAACTCTGTGTCTCATTTCCTTCACTTGTAAAAAAAAGATAATAAAAGTACCTACCTCTTATGATTGTTGTAAAGATTAAAAGAAAAATATGTAAAGCACAATGCCTGACACATAGTAAATATTCAATAAATGTAATTGTTATTATATATTAGAATAAGTCTCTCTGTAACTGGGGGCTTAGAATCAGACAGGCTGTATGCAAGTCGTGGTTCTGCCAGTGATTGATTGGCTGTATGACTTTGACCAAGTTACTTAAGCTCCCTAAGCCTCAGTTTTATCATCTTAAAAATGAGGTTAGATTTTGTGTGCTACTTCCTGACACATATTGACCATTTGAAATGTATTAATTAATATTGTTATTGTTATTATTCAAACTCTTTCTGGTCTCATAAGTGGGAGTAGGCAGCCACTTTTGTGGAATGTTTTCAAAAAAACTTAGAAGGATTTCTTTTCCCCAAAGCCTCCCTCTTCTCCTTAATGGCAGAAGTTCCACCATTAAAAATGTTCCTTATGCTTAAGCCTCAGTCCTGGCTGGACAAAACAGTACTGGTTAAGAAAACAGGCTTTAATGACATACAGAAATGGGATCAAATCAATCTGCCACTTAAAGTTCTATGACTGTTTGTTCTTCAGCTTGTTGAGCCTCAGTTTTCTTATCTGTAGAATGTGGCTAATCATAAAATCTCTCTCATGTTATTGTTGTGAAATAATGCGTGTAAATTTCTTAGCACAGTATCTGGCACTTAGTAAGCACCATCATCTATATCAGTGTTATTAAGAAGTACTGTTAGTCCTGGCTCAGCGTCAAAGACTCTAGAGTTCCAGACTTAGAACTATCAGAGACCTCAGAGATAGCTGAGAACAACCTACTTATTTTACTTATAGGGGAATTCAGGCATAAAGGGAGGGAAGTACTTGCCCACATTTACACAGTGAGTAGAAAAGCTTAGTATGAAAACCAGATTTGAGCTTCCAGCCCAAACTTCTTTATTACAACACGGAGTTAGCATTTAGATCTTGCTCAGGGAGCACATTTTGCTGAAAAGAATGGTGGAGACAGAGACAGAAATAGAGAAAAAAAACAAGTGAGCCTCTTGCCGCAGGATGAAGCCTAAGGTCATGACATGATCAGCTTTGCTGACTGAAAGTTGCCTAGGCTTGGGTCTTCATTAGCCTTTTAAGGACTTTGTGGCTTGGACAAGAACATAAATGCCCAAAGGTAGACAGACTAAGCACAGAATCACAGAATTTTGACAATTCAGGGCTTTATAACCCCTTTAAAAACAAAAAAAAAATGTGATGTTTTAAAATCAGAATTTCCTTATACTTCCTTATATGCATTGATAAGTATAGCATAAACTTAATTAAAATAATTGTATTTATTTAGAGAGAGGCATCCTTCTCTTTTTAATGCTTATGATCTTTAAAGTTTTAATCCAGTCTTACTGTGGAGCCTGAGATTTGGTTCCAGGTACATATTCCCCTTTATTTTGCTCTGTCTTTTCTATAGCACTTATCATTACTTTTTAACTTGGTTATATGTTTGTTTTTGGCTTTCCCTGCTCTGACTCTAGAATAGAATATTTAAAACAGCTTTTTGTCTGTTATTGTTACCATTGCATCTTCAATAATTAGAAGGGTGTCTGGCACATCATAGTTGATGTTCAAGAAATTTGTTAAATAAGTAAATAATGAATTCTGGGTCCCTAAGAATTTCGCCAAATGAATTCCAAGAACTACAAACTGCCTTGAACTAAGGCTAGTCCAGAAGTCCCAGGATCTTCACTGAGGAAGGTGACCCTTATTTTCGGCCTTGATACTACCAACTTGAGTGAGGAAAGTAACAAGCTGAGCAGTTTACCCTGGACTAGCAAATGGGAGGAGTGGAGGCTTTCTGTAATAAAGTCTTCATCTATAAAGTTGGAGCTTCTCCATGATAAGAAGGAAAGCTAGTTGTTATGGCCATAAAAGTCATCCCAGTCTTTGAGCCTGCCTGGCTTCCCTCACTGCCACATTTTAGGCCTCACACTGGCTTTACTCTTCTATACTCCTGAACTTAGTACGTCTCTGGATGCTTGAGAAAGAAGAGCTTCATTCCCAAATACTCAGAGAGGGAAAGAAGTGAAGCAGTAAGAAGTACATAGCTTTTCAAAAATCTGAATACAGAGTAAATTTTTACTCAAGTAGTCTGTGCTTTGGCTTCCTTGTTAAAACAAACTGCTTCATATTTTAAGAAGCATTTCACCAAATCCTCTAGAATCAGGAGACATTTGGGGAAAGAATCCAAGCATATATGAAATGAGAACATAGATTTCGAGCTACTGCAGGCAGTTTTGGAAAACAGGGATATCTGGAAAAAGGCAGTGTATGTTTTGGACTCAGTGGTACACAAGGTAATGTTAGGAGTGGGACAAGAAAGTTGCAGTTGCCGAAGCCCTACTGTGAGTTGAAGGATGCTGATGCTCAAGAGGACAGTCATGTCTCCCTATCCCAACCCTGCTTTAGTTATTTTAATTAACCAGATTCCTTTCCTAAGATGCAAACACCAATGGGAGGAGTAAAACCTGTGGGTGGAGGAATCAATCATTTACACTTTAGTGTAAATCTATTCAACCTGTCATTGTCCTGACAGAGGTTTATGTATTGGTTTTGGTGCACAAAAAAGCAGTATTTCTGAAGAAGGTGAGGAGGGATGTTGGAGAGGGTCACAGGAAAGACAACGTTTGGGAAACCATAACAAATATAAGATGCAGTGGTTTAGGGATGGAGACAGAGAGGGAAGAAAGTTAATGGAGATATAAAACAAACTCTGTCTCCATTTTTTTGGAAGACTTGGCCTAGAAGGTCATGAACAACAAAATTCCTATAATTTTAAACCTGACCTAGGGTTGATCACACTGGTAATGCTTTTAGAAAAGGCAGTGTTTGCTGTCATTTCATGGGAACCAACACATAATATGGTTTGTGAGATCTTAGCATTGCTTTCCCTGAGAGTTAGAAGGTACGAGGGTGATAACTGGGCATTCCCTGGGCTGCCACACTGGGACCATCACCTATTCTAGTTATTGATCAGTCAGCTATCCAGCTCCAAAATCATCTCATTGTTGTCAGATGGTCTGTTTGCCCTGACTTTCTCCAGGACTCCTAGCTGTCCTAGGGAATTTAATCAAATCTTAGAAATCAGGAATCAGCTTGGCAAGAAGTCCCAAGTAAATCAAAGCCAAATTGGACAAATCAGAGAAGGTAGAAGTTAATCTTTCAGCTTGATTCCTGAAAAGTCACCCAAGGGTTTGCCATTTACAATTCTGCATTAGTCTTCAGACAGCCTGAAAAACAAAGTATTGGAATTTACTTGAGTACAAATATAACTTAATAAGTTCTTTCTTGAAGGATGGAGAGAAAATAAAGGAAAAATGGCTCTGGGTGCCTACAAATAAAGGCAAAATTTAATAAATAGTTGACCAAGTATAACTGCTAGATAATCCAAATATATTTATTACATTTGATGAACATTTGAAATCCAAGTGTAATTAAAGCTGAATTATTGCTTTTGTTTTTAAATGTAAAATAAAAATCAATTTTGTATTTAATTATACATTGCATTTTGTTGGTTACATTGTTCATATGACACAAGTTTTTATTATTAGCAAGTTATATTAACTATAAAAATTGAAATCACTTAAAATAAACTGAAATATGGAAAATTAAACAGAACTAAATATGGAAATTACACAAAAGGAAACTAATTTATTGATATATTTTATGTCAACCTGGTTAACATATCCCATTAAATTGTTTGGTGTCATCATCCTAAAATTTTATAATTTTGAGAGCCAAGGGTACAAACAAAAAGTTACATACAGTTTATACTTTACAAGTGGGAAAGAAAGAATACCAAAAAAAAAAAGATTACTCATACTTTGATTACTAATTTGATCTTACAACATAACCTAACAAATGAACTTAGCCTAACTTAACCTAATTTAATTGAACTGAACCTAATGCTTATACATTCTATGTATAATGTTTTCACAAGACAATATAATGCATGATTATTTTTAGGACTTTAGATAACAAGGAAAAAGTAATGCATTTTTGAAAGTTTAGTTTTATTATTGTTCTATGTTTTAGCATTTTTTTTCAATGATTCCTTAACCCAGGCTCAGATTTAGTCATTTTAGTCATTTGTATCCTGGTAAAGAAACAGATCTTACAAAAGAAACTAGGCAATTTACTGTATATCAAGCCTGGAATTTTTTTTTATTTCTTTCTTTCTTTAATATAAGACTCATCAACAAACAGTATTAAGTCAGGATTTGGTATTGGAGCATCCAAAAATTCTGTTCTGGGCCTGGATACTTTTGATTTACAGAATCACAATGAAAACATTCTCCTCATTCAGTAAGGGTTATAGAGTTGTTGGAGAATGTTACACTAGCAAATGTTAATACAAGGAGGAGAAAACAAGAATTCGTAATTAATCACTTAGCATAAAAATGTTGGATGGTTTCCATCAGCGATAGGGATTTATACATACGGTAACATTTGATTTAAAGGTTTCATGTAAGGGGAGTGGGTGAGGGTATGGGTGAAATAGGTGATGGGGATGATTAAGGAGTGCACTTGTGATGAACACAGGGTGATGTACAGAATTGTTGAATCACTATGTTGTATACCTGAAACAAATATAACACTGTATGTTAACTATACTGCAATTAAAATAAAATAAAATATAAAGGATTCATGTAAGAAAAAATAAGGTTACATTATGCTCATGTTTTAAACTTAAAAATCAGTATTTTTAAATCTATATATCATCAGAAAGAAAAACAAAGGTTAATGAGAATTTTAAGAATTTGATTATTGCTTAAAATTCTTACCTTTTCTATTAATGTTTTATGGTGTTTGGGGTTTTTGTTTTGTTTTGTTTTGTTTTTAATCACTTCCTGGCACAATTTAAGCAACTTAGAAGATGCATTGTTCCTGGAGGATTTACTTTAAAAGTCTTAGCATTTTTAAGTTGCCATATCATCCGAATATTTTTAAAATTAATTAATATAAGTTTTAAGAATGTTTTATTGTTTTGCAATGTTTTAATTGTTTTGTCTTGTGTGTGTGTGTGAAGAATGTAGATGAGGGAATATATTTCCATTCCTTCTGACAGGAACACCAGTGTAGCACCTTTCAAGCTATATTGTGCTCAGAAGCTCTATTTACATGTTTTAATATTCTTAAATCTACATTTCATCCAATAAACGGTAAAACGTTTTAAAGATTATTTATTTTGTTGTTTAAATGGGTTATAAAAATGTTTTATCTTCTTTTGTATATTTGTAAATATTGATTTTAATTGCTCCTGAACTAGGCACCAGTTTAGTAGCTTCCTAACTGCATTTTGATCCAAAGCATCATATGAAAGCCATGGTATTTTGCAAGTTTTACAAATGCTCAAAAAAATACAGGTTTTAAATTTTTGTGTGTTTTGTTTTGTAAGGGGTTGTTTTATGAATTTTTTCACTCAGTTTGGTCCTGATTTGGCCACAAATTTAGCAGATTTCTACCAGTATTGTACTCTAAAATTTCACACACAGGATACAGTATTTTTAAATTTTTGTTTTTATCAAAACCTCAAAAAATAAATAAAATATAAATGCAAATGTTAGGAATTATTTTTTGTTGTTTTTATTGTTTTGTAATTTTTTCTGAGTTTTATTGTATTGATTTGGGTTGGGTTTCAATATGCTCCTGACCTGGCCACAAATTTAGCAGCAATCTGGCTACATTGTGCTCCAAAATTTAATATGAAAGAATAAGTGACTTAAAGTTTCAGATCTCTACTCTCAACCCCAAAAAACATTAAGAAAGTTTTAAGAAAGATTTTTAAATGCGTTTTATTGTTTTATTTTTTGTTAATATTTTGTTTTTTTTTCAATTTGCTCCTGACCTGGGCACAAATGCAGCAGCATTCTGGCTGCATTGTGCTCCAAAGTTTTATATGAAGAGTATTTTATAGAATCAGTCTCTCAAAAGAAAGATAATTGGAAATTAAGAAAAAATATTGGTGTTGCTAGTTTTTTAATGGATATTTGTTGTTTTATGTGATTTTCTATTTTGTACTTATTTTGGGCACACATTTAACAGCTTTCTGGATTTAAAGTTTCATATGAAAATTTTAATGTAGTGTAAAAAAAAGAAAGATTTTTTTTTTTAAGAAATGACACTGCTGGGACCTACAAATGTGTAAATCCAGTTACTTTTGTTTCTTCCCATCCATATTCAGGCAAACACAAATTATGTTTCTACTTTCAAAATATATACAATAAATTTTGCCAGCTCTTTTAAATTTGACACATTTCTTATTAATAATGTTAGGCTAAAATATGTTCTTGAGCTAAAATATACTCTATGACAATACAAAAATGGAAAAAAAGACTCACATGTATCAGTAGTAACACAAAGTTTTTTTTTAAATAATCCCTGAATTTGTTCTATATTTATAGGCCCAACCTAATTACCAAATATTACCAGAGTGGAAATATCTTTTTAAAAAATTTTAAAATAATCTCCATATCACTAATGTCAAGGCCACTGGCTACTCATATAATGTGATACAATGAAATTAAAACACAGCAGAAGAGTTTGGCAATCTCTTTTGGTTGTTGTAATTAGACCTGACCTATAATTATTGAACAAAACAGCATATGCACAATAAACATTCAAATAAATGTATCTGACTGTATTCAGTACATTAATCTATTTTCAGTATCATTAGCTTCAAACTGTCTTGTTCATAGCATAGGAAAAATCATAAGAAAGACCATATCTGGACCTAAAAAGACAGTTCTCATTACCTAAAAGGTAGATTCTAACATCATTTCACCACCATTATGTGTTGTTTGATCACTAATCTCTTCTTGAATAGCTGGAAGGGAAGGCTTTGTGGTTAGAGGTGTTTCAGTCTTAAACAGGGACTCCATCTTGATATGGGTATTGATGTAGAAGGACTTCTGAAAAGACTCAAGGGTGAAGTAATAGATAAAAGGGTCAAAGCAACAGTTCAGAGTTGCAAGGCACAAGGTGATTGGGTACATAATCTTTGCAAATCTTTCCAACAAGCAATTGGTAATGGCTTGGGAGCGCACTAGGGCATACAGGAAGAGGACAGAGTTATAGGGTACGAAGCATACCACAAAGACTGCCATATGCACTGTGATCATCTTCAGCACTTTTTTCTTATTGGTCCCAATTTGAGACAGTGTAGCAGGCTTGCGAAGGGTTCTTAGCACCACAGAAGAGCAAGAGACATTCAATATCAGAGGAATGATGAAACCAACAACTTCAATAAATATGGTGATCTTGGACAGATAAGTCTTCCAGACACGTTTGGAGAAGCCCTCAAAGCAGGTGGTGGTTGCATTGTTGACATTAGTGGTGGAGAACAAAGAAGCTGAAATACCACCACTAAGGACTAGGATCCAGACTCCAGCACACACAATGGCAGAATTCCTCCTTGTCCTAATGGTACGAGATCGGAAGGGATAGACAATGGCCAGGAAACGATCCACGCTAATACAGGTGAGGAATAGCATGCTCCCATAGATGTTGGTGAGGAATGCAGTCCCAGAGATCTTGCAAAGGGTGTCACCAAAAGGCCAGTGACGGTTGAAATTGTAAAATATTTTGAAAGGTAGAGTGCAGACAAAGAGCAAATCAGAAAGGGCCAGATTGGTGATGAAAATAGCAGTCTCACTTCTCATTTTCATGCGGAAGCAGAAGACAAACAGAGAGGCACTGTTGGTTATCAGACCCAGGATGAATACAACACTGTAGACAGCACCATTTAGATTATACTTGAAGGAATCATCAACAATGCAAGTATTATTGGCAGTAGCATTGCCTAACCTGGGTCTGAAGCTTGAATTTAAATCTTGAAATTGAAAGTCAATGAATCTTCTGTCACCCATTGATTTTTTTTTTTTCAGAAGGCCTGCTGGCTGCAGGGTTCACCACTTTGAGACTAGAGACTGGTAAGAAATATTTTCCTCCTATGGGAGACAAGATGGAATGAATAATCAAATCTGCCTTCCATTCATTTCTATGGAGTAAAAGATACCCTGTCTACCCAGAATGGAAACAATATGCACATTCAACTGGTTTGACAAGTACATTTTGAGCACCAACCATATGTTAAAAGTTACTATAAGAGTATGTTGCAAGATTGGGAGAGATTATACTCAATATAATATATGCAATACCATATGTAGCATTGCAGTGAACAGGAATAAGAGACTAAACAGCAATGGGGGAGACTAACAGCAATGGGGGGATGGGGATGGAGGCTAAACAGCAATGGGGGATGGGGATGGAGAAACAGACCTCTGATAGTTAAAACAACACTAATAATTTGAAATGCATATGGCATTTTTTAATTTTCAAAAATGAGTTTTATTTGATTCCCATAAGAACACCATAAGGTAGGTAAGAAAGGAATTTATCACATTACAGAAGAAGAAACTGAAGTTTATGTGATTTAGAATTACAATGTCAGAATTAGAAGAATGTGTAAATGGTACTGTCAGAACCAGAATTCAGGTTTTTCATTCCTAACCAAAGAATTGTTAAACTTATCTAAATTATATTGTCTCTCTTCCAATACTAGTAAACTTCATTGTCTGAATATTAGTTCTATTGCACAAACCTACAGGTCAATATGGGACCTCCAGAACATGCTCTTAAAGAAGTTATGACTAAACTTCTGAAGTAAATTATTGATTCACCTTTTTCTTCTAAAACGTGAGTTCAGAGAGCAAGGATCCTTCAGTTGATTAAAGCTTCTGGTGAAAAGATTTTTCACGGTATTACATAGCCTTTCTAGGGTGATAATTCAAATAAAAATCTCAGCGTTTCCCTCTTACAGATTGTAGTTCCTCTCCAAGTTTTTTTCTTCCTAGATGCTTAGCCTAGGATGTCTTCTTCTACCCTTCCCACTGCCCAGTCCGTTACTTTCATGCCTTCAGCTCCTAAAATGGCCCTAATCAATAAAACCTTTCCTGGCTGAATACAAGTGAAGTGTGAAAAGTAGATCTGACTTAAATGCCTATCTCCCTGCCCCACTATATACTTCTGATCTGATCAGTAACCTGCCCTTTGCTTGCCACTGCTTATACATGTGGCAGTCATTAACTTAATCATCCTTGTTGGGTATCTGGGCCAACATTGTTCTAAATTGCATATAGAAATCTTACTAACTTTCTAGGTTAACAACTGTCATAGGAACTGTCTCTTGAATTCTAATACACTATGGACAAGTAACTGCTGAATGAATTCTTTTCAATGAGGAGGATATGGAGTAAAAGTGGTCTTCGCTCCCTGACATAACCAATAATGGATTTTCACATGATTATATTTTAAAATGTTAAAGGCATTTTTCTGAAGTGATTTCTCCTTACATTACCCTTTCCTTTCAACTCCCAGGGAACAGGTTAAAGGGCCACTCTATGTAACAGAGAAGGGAGTGGAAGCAGGAATCTGCCTGAGATATAGAGGCCTGAAGTTACGTCAACCAGCATTTGGATTGAGGGAAAAAAAATGGTTTGAGAAAAAAAAATTCATTCACTGCAGTGCCTAGAGGGAGAAATGGCCTTGGAGAGATGACTTACGGGATGTAAATCAAAGAGTTGTCACTTTTCTCAAGTTAAGATTGGAAACTTGCTATTCCTCAATTCTCATTCAAAAAATCTTTACGGAGTGCCTCCCCTGAGCCTAACACTGCACTAAGGTCATATTCTTTCTTGGCCATTTCATCCCACAGGCCCAGCTCAATGTTTGCCACAATCAACCTTGATATGTAAAAGCAAAGTATAGTAAGAACTTTGACCAAGTAAGGTCCAAGAGGGGAAAAAACCAGACAGGGAAGAAATAAAAATAGGTGAGAAGAGCAAAAGAGGAGATGGGAAAGAAAGTAGCAAAGAAATTACAACTGAAGAATTGAGAGAATGAGAAGAAAAGGTGAAAGAGGACCTTGCTGGGGAGAGGTCAGTACTGCTATCTAATTTGTACTTAGGACCTTGGGAGGTATTTCTGGTTCACAATTCCTCAAATCTTCTCTACTACTTTGCTTCATCTCACTCCTTCCAGTTTTCTCAGAAAGAACAGTATGCAATCACCATGTTTTAAGGTCACTGAAGCTGATCAGCAAAAACAGGAAGAGTCTGAAAAATCTCAGTTAATGGGGTTCATATCTCACTTGGGGAACTGTAGACCTAAGTTTCTGCAGATTCTTTCACCAATGGGATGGCAGAAGGAAAAAGAGAATGGCAAACTTTTCAACTGCTTAAACCACTTTATATACTATTTTAACACCTACCACTCACTACCCATTAGTCTGGATGCCATTTTTTTAATTGTTAAAAGAAATAAAGAGAGTCAAAAATATTCCTGTAATGTAATTACACAATTTAAAGAAATTAAGGGACTGAAAAATCCCTAATATTAAAGCCAAGCTTCATTCATTCTAATCTGCTTGCACCTGCCTTTTACAATAAGTACTGCCAATAAGATTATTTGGAAAATGTTTTCATAATAGATGTCTTTTCACCTGTACCCAGAGTCCCTCCACTCTGTCCACTGATAACCTTTTTACACAGCATGCTTCTAGCTCACTGGCTATTATTTTGTACTACCCAGGATGGTGTGTTTCAAATAGGTGAAATTTGTCTCCCTGGTTTTCCATTCAGTTTTATGTCTCCCAGAACATATACACTATACCAACAACAGGCAATCTGGCACTTCTGCTCTGCTGCTTTGAGGAACCAAATCCTGTGGGACAGAAAGGACCACAGACAAGAAAGCTTTACAGTCTCAATCCTGAAGACAGGGCATGGGAAAACTGTCACTAAGGCCCTATTCATAGCTTTCCTTTGCTTGAACACATAGCACCTTTGCTGTCTAGCAGTAAGGGTGTGGTGCTGGGACTTAACACAGCATTGGAAGCAAGGAGTTCTATTTCTGACCCAGACACTAGTTCACTCTGTAACTTGACTATACTGTTTCTCTTCCCTGTATAAACATTACCTCTGAGTCTCCCAGCTGAGGCTAAGAAGATTCAACAGGGCTTGTGAGTAGCTTTATGAGCTTGCCAGTATTCTGTCCTACCTAATCACAAAGAAACATTATAGAAGATCTTTTTTCCTTCTTTTCTCTGACACAACCAGACACTTATGTCTCTGTCTTTCTTGGTAAGCCGAATTTACCAAGCAACACATCTTTCTCCTAACACCATGTATACCTTATACCTCAGAAAGCCCCCCTTGAATTTCAACCTTTACACAATTTTCTCATAATAGAACAATCCAGGAGGGTGCCCTCAAAAGGACTATCTCCCTTTGAGCTATGGTTAAAAAATCAGAGAGGCATTTGACTCTCAATCTGATTCTAAAGGAGAATCAATGATATTCAAAAAACAAGTTCTCTTCTGATTGACTTCCTTTCTTTTGACTAAAAGAAACTTTTTTAACCACTAGATTTTCATAAATGGCTAATATGCTGTGCACTGAATGAAGGCAAGGGGCCAACATGAGCTTCAGATGAGATGAAGAAGAAAAAATACAGGCTGATTCAGTTAATTAACTATTCCACTGCAGGTAGCATGGGACTATTGTCTTGTAAAGACCTTTGCATCCAATCATTCCAATAACTAATCACTTAGGGGGTTCAGAGTACTGAGTGGATGTATTTTCACTGACAATGGGCAGGAGGCAGATCACCTGAAGGTTGACCAAAGGGAAATCTGACCCTCAATGAATTTTTAACTTTGACCTACACATATGGACCCAATTTGAACAGCTCATAGTAGTGTTCACATTTTTAAAAAATTTCTAATAATGATGAAATATACCATGTTTGGGGGCTTTGGGGCTTTTGAGGAAGTGGAGTTAGCTTTTTGGCCCTATAGAGATGAATACCTAAATCACTTCATTAAATGCTAAACTTTCAGACACTAAATGCTAAACTTTCAGATGATAACACTGAAAACAAAGTTCTAACTCCTGGCATATTCCCAGTAGCCTAGAAAGCCTGGCTTGCTTTTGTTCCCTACGGAAGACAGTCCAAAGTTTAGGAAGACAAGGCCTTGAAGGCAGAGTATACTCAAATTCTCTTACGTTGCTCCTTATTTTTTAAGATTTTATTTATTTTTGACAGAGAGAGAGAGTGTACAAGCAGGGGAAGCAGCAGGCAGAGGGAGAAGGAGAAGCAGGCTCCATGGGGCTCGATCCCAGGGTCCTGGGATCATGACCTGAGCCTAAGGCAGACGCTTAATGGTCTGAGCCCCCCAGGCGCCCCACCTTGCTCCGTTTTTATTGAGCTTGGGTCAGGTCAGAGTGCTTCTGATCCTCAGAGAATTTCCTCTTTCTACTCTGGTTGAAGCTTAGGAACACTGACAATAGTTTTCAGAGGAAGCCAAAACCTATTGTGTCCTTGCCTATAAATATCTAGCAGTGAAGCAAGCTAAAAAATACAAAAATGTTGCAAAAAAATACAGATCAAAACCATTCTGCTGGAGTAATAGGGAATATGTCCAGACTGCTGCTTCTCAGATGAGAGTGGCTGCTAACAGATAAGACCAAGTCACAGGCGAGGGTTTTAGAGGGGAGAGGGTGGGGGGATGGGTTAGCCCGGTGATGGGTATTAAGGAGGGCACGTATTGCACGGAGCACTGGGTGTTATACGAAAACAATGAATCATGGAACACTACATCAAAAACTAATGATGTACTGTATAGTGACTAATATAACATAATAAAATTAAATTAAATTAAAAAAAGACCAAGTCACAGGCATAGGTCACCATCATACACATGGTTCTAATTGATGTTCCTATGCATTGGTTGATGTTTCATAATAGTTTTTAAAATACAACTTAGTTCTTATGGCATTAATAATATGGAGGAGACCATAAGTAAATATTTTACTCCAGAACTAAGCTGGGAAATTGATCTCTATCACATTTCATGCCAAGCAAGCCAGCCCGTGCATCAAATGTTCAGATTGATAAGCTTCATTTAGTTTTGATGAAAGAAATATCTTTTTAAAAATCACATCTCTATGTTGACTTTGATTTGCACTGAGATTATTATGGCCGTTTTGTCTTCTCACTTTGAGAAGAGCAGGAAGTTGACACAGGCCCTAATCTGAGCAGATCCTATCCTCAGTGATTAACTTGATTTTTTTTCACTAAAATAATCCAGTCTCCCACTAACCCTTCACCTAATGACACAGTCTAATCTTTGAAAAATAATACTGTTTAGTCCTCAACATGATGGGGCCAAAGACTGCATCAACCCTACTAAAGTAGAATTTTCCCTAACAGTTATAGAGTAAGATAACTGCAGAGAAATTGCTCAACCTAATATTATGAAATTGTCTAGAGTCTTGAGATTCAACATCATCTCAGAAGAAGCCCCAGACCATTTGGGAAACATTCTGGGTGGGAGCCTGGGTGGCTCAGTTGGTTAAGCTACTGCTTTCGGCCCAGGTCGTGATCCTGGAGTCCCGGGATCGAGTCCCGCATCGGGCTCCCTGCTCGGCGGGGAGTCTGCTTCTCCCTCTGACCCTCTTCCCTCTCGTGCTCTCTATCTCTCATTCTCTTTCTCTCAAATAAATAAATAAAATCTTTAAAAAAAAAAAGAAAAAAAGAAACATTCTGGGTGCTCCTAAAAGAGTGCATTTCCAAATTCTGTGAGGTTCATACATGCCAACTGGGAATTTGGCTTTATTACACATATTTAAACAGGCAAATTAGTTATCAATTTGCATACCAATTCATCTGACATACTTGGATACTGATTTTGATAATATGAGTAAAAAATATGTCTCCTATCTCTAAAGGTATATACCAATGGCACAGAGGGCTTAAATCAAAGGAGCTATATACATCTACACCAAAATTATCTGAATTACAATAAACAATTACAATGACTCCATTCATTCTGGAGTTTTGGGTCTTATCATCTACAATAAATTGGAAGCATTGGTTACAAAAAAAGAAGTTGGAGAATGAAATTAAGAATTTTGGAGAAAGTTATTACCAGGAGAATAGTATATATCAGTTCAATATGAGTTCAAACCAAGATGTAGCACCAATTTTATCCAAGACTTGGATAATCAATGAACTTTCTGAAGATACTATTGTTAGGGATTTCCTCCAATGAATGCTATGAAATAGAATTAGTCACAATACTGTGTCATGGAGAGACCTTTCCAATAACATATATACCAAAATTATAGGTAAAGAAATTTATTATATGATATAAATCAGAGTAAATTAAAGCCAACATATTTTAAAATGGTACCTAAATATTTTGGATTTTTTTATTACAGAATTACAGATAACATTTTATTTTTCACACTTGTCACTGATGAGCCATATTTTATTAGTTATATCAACAAACATAAAGTCCATGAGTCTGTATTACCTATAATCATTAAAGATAACTAGTGACATAAGGCATAAAAATACCTCATCCACTTCCATAAGGCAATACATTACATTAAAAATAATTGAACAAAGGAGATTTATATTTTTTGGCCTGAAAGTATATTGGTTCTTTTTTTTTTTCTTTTCTTTTTCTCTGGCAAAAACTGTTACTATTGGACAGGGGCCTTGATAGGGGAAGAGGAAAGAAGAGTGGAACAACAGGTGGAGACCACACTGCCTTGGCTCTAACCTGCTGGATTTCTTTCTCCCCTAAACTACAGTGATATGAGCAAGGCTTCAATTGCTGGGTATTAGCACACTGACAACCACTGCTGCTTCTACTAGAATGTCCTAGGCCTAGCATATTCTGTAACATCTTCAAATCACAGCTCTGCCCAAATTACTGGTATAGAACTAGAAATACTCAGCAAAGGAATTCTTACAAGTAGCACATGCATTTGAACACTACTCATTTACTGCCTATAAAGTAGAATCATCTGCTAGTGCCAAACTTACATCATGGTCACATCTCACCCTCTTCTGAACAAAAGTGGCCTAAACAAAGCAGACTGGTAAATAAAACTCTTAACTCTCCTGAAATAATTTTTCCTTAATCTAAGAGAACCAAAACAAAACAAAAAAAATGAAGTCATTAGACAATCTAAAATATATTTGAAATCACCTTAATATTAAGGAGAATTGATTTTCACACTCCTCCAGAAAGCAGTATTTTTGAAATAAAATAAATATCATTTTACTGGCTTATGTTAAGGGAAGACAAAAATATTAACATTCCTTTCTTTTATGGCTTTCACAATTGATACAGATTTTTAAGAAAACTTCTTTTTATTTGGAATACAAGCAAACTAGGAAGTTCAAATACCCAGAGGTTCTCATATTTGCTATTAATTCAATATGGCCACATCCAGCCCCATCACTAACTGTGTGATAGCAAGTCACAGTCCCTTTCTGGACCTCAGTTTCTATTCTCCTTCCACCTTCAGCTTTGATTGACAGCAGCCTTTAACTGATGCTATTGTCAGTGGCCTTACAGGCTACTCTCTCCTATCAGTTGTTTCCATCTGCTCCCATTTATTTCTGCAAAAAATAACAATAATCCCTCAAAGTCTGAGATAAAGGAAATTAATATTTATTAAACTCAATGAAACTATTGCTAGGTTTATTTCATTTATTTTTCATTGAAGTATAATTGACATACAACATTGTATTAGTTTCATGTGTACAACATAATGATTCGATATTTGTATATATTGCAAAATGTTCACCACAATAAATCTAACATGTGTTACCATACATAGTTTAGATTTATTTTAATTTCAGAAGCAAATATTGCTAATTAGTGCAAGGAGCTAAGAATTACAGATCAAGATGTCATTATATCTTAAAGTCTTCCTAATGCCCTCTTTTTCCTCATTCCCTTTGTGCCCATATCAGCAGGCATATTGACTCTAGTTATGTAGGTTTTAATCCTCGACCTTTTCCACCTGTCCCCCAGTTATCTCTCTTCTCTGCCAAAGTACTTTAGAACATAACTATATAGAATCAATAGACTACCTAACCTATGCATTGTTCTAATAACCAATTACTTACCTACTAAAAGTGAGGCTGGATTTCCAGTGGTAGGTGGCCTCCTATTAAGTTCTCAATTTTCAGTACTAAAATTCACAAATATATTATAGGGTTTTTTTCCCTCCCCCTTAAGAAGGCCAAGATCAGACTATACATGATAACCATACACAGTTAAAAAAAAAAAAAGACAACTACACAATTAGGCCCTGACCACACCATAGCAAGGGCAAAAATTATCACTGTATTTTCTCTCAAAGGAAACTGAATAAATGAAGCCTTAGCTAAGCTTGGCCTGAGTGTTCTTGCAAGGCATCTTCCCATTCTTCTCTTTAACTCACAGAGGGTACAAATTCTGAAAGTCTAGTCTGATTGTTCCAGTAGGACATTCATTCACATCTCTGACTGGCAGGAAATGCTTTAGAGTGTAGATGCCATCAAATGTTTCAGCTGAACTCATCCTTTTTAGCAAAAGTGTAACTTTTCATCTGTGACATGGCAAAAGGATTAACAATCTATGTTAATGGGGTATGTTTGGAATTTTGTTCTGAAAAATAAACATGTTTCAAAGCCACTGGATAATCTGGAGCTTAGGCTATTGTTGTCTTCATGTTACTCAAATAAAAAGAAAAATGGTATAATTTGGTAAAATAGCAAAGTGAATAATCCCACCAAGCTCTAAATATTCTAATCTTTGGATTCATCTGGTCTTTTCCATGCTTAAATAATGATGAATTACACTGCTATATATCCTAAAGCAAAATAACTAAAACACAATATTTATCAGTTCAACAAGATCTTGTTACTAAAAGTCTTTAAAATATCCAACATATACAAAAAGTTTTAAATGACACATTATTGCATTTGTTCGGAAAACAGTGATTAATTTCACATATAATATCAAATTCAACTTATGCCAGAATTAGTTTTTCATTTAAACATGTTTCTTCTTTTATGGTCAAGTTCATGAATTATTCAGCATAGCAAATGTCACATTTTCCATAAATCAATTAGGAATCAAAGGCATACCGCCAGATAGTTTTACTAAAAGAAACCTCATCATAATAGAAACCACATTAGCTCACAATCAATTGTAAACCAAAGAAATATAAAGCTAGCCAAAAGAATTTCTAAATTATTCTGATTTTAAAGACGCTCTTTAGGACAACTGTATTTACATGAAACAACAGCCTGAAAATCCAGTATCTCTTCCACTGAAGCAGTATTATTGCCAAAACAATAGAAATTATTGCTTTTTTTAAACCATTCAACACAAGGATCCCTGTTCAGCACTTCAGAGTTGAAGTCTAACTTCTTTCCCCAAACACTCAAAGCATCAGTGATTCTGCAGAAGTTTGTTATGCCGTCCCCCCGCCCCCAAACGCCCAAATCAAATCTTTCTCAAAGAGACTTACCCCAAGAAAGAGTGTGCAAGATGAAAGAATGTGCTCATGCCTGTAGACAATTAGCTAATAAACATGTAAATGAACAACTTGCACTTTAGAAGTGCATATTTTAATCCATATTTTTTTACAGGGAAAGTTTCGCCCAGCCCAAAGTAACAGACTCTGGGCTGCCGAAGCTTCTTACAACAAACCGCTCATTCTGAAAATGTGAGCTTATTTACATTTATCTCTTTTCTTTGTTAAGGAATGTCTCTCTTGAATGCGGTAGCCGGCATGCCTTTAACAAACAGGACACAAGAAAAGGCCCAAAGTCCGGGCTGGAGCGAGGGCTGGGGGAACTCTTGGGGGTCTCAATAGGAAATGCTTTTCATTGGATAAGGAGGCATTATTAGGAGCCGAGATCCCGCCCAATCCCCTGTGCTCCATCGTTTCCTTAGTCACCAATCACTGGACTGAAGAAGTTTTTCCTTAAAGAGCATTGCCCAGGAAAAGCAGTTTTCACAGTCAAGAATTAGCAGCTTAAGTGCCACTTAACAATATAAAAAGTGTCTTTCCTGACCAATTAATCCACAGAGAAAGCCTGTGTGCCTGTTTTTGCAGCAGGACGGCTATCTCTTTACAATTCTAATGGATAGGAGGAGACAAAACTTCAAACTGGGAGGAGTGTTTTAATTACGAGCAGCCCATGTTTGCTCCAACTTTAAAATAATTACGACAATATTAATAATAATAAGCAGGAGGTGGGGAAAGGCAAAAGTGAACAATACCATTAATGTATTCCTATTATACTATGCAAAATTAAACCTACCACAAACACATACACAAAAACAATACTATACTCACTTAAGCCAGTGAAGCGTCCTCAGTTGGAGATGTGCTGGGGTCCCCAGAGCTCTAATACCCACCTTCCATGGACTTCAGAGTGTTCTGCGGCAAAAGGAGGGTCTACATTTCTCTTAAATAACTGCCTGGCAGGAAGTCTAATTACCATGAAATTTTCAGAGGTTTTCCTTAAACCAAAATAAATAGTACAGATGCAATCTGTTTATAATGGGGAGTTATCTTCAACTGTATACCTCCTCCCCCTCTTGGCAAGTTCTTTCCCTATAGGTTGACTGCCTTGATCACCCACCCTTTTTTTCTTATCTTTTTCCTCCTTCCTTTCTTCTCTCTGGTTTGAATTTGTTGCAGAAATTCAGTCATCCATATGTAACTTCACTGCTAGCCCTTCCCCTCCACCAACGCCCCCCTTCTATCCTCCACTTCCACCCACTGCCAACATTACCACCAACAGCAATGAAACTCTTGGGTCAGGGATAAGGTGCTTTCTATCTCTGGCAGAGCAATGCCCCTGGAGATTTGAGTGATCCTGTGCCTGCTTCAAAACTTCAGTCTACATAATTAGCTGCCTCCCAAATAAGCCATGCTTCAAGTTTGTTTATTCTACCTCTCCTCAGCTCTATTGTTGCTATTCTCACTAACAGTCAAGGCCAGTAAACAAGTAAGTGTGAAGCTGATACTAGCCTTATTACTGTGACTGAGTCTAAAAAACACATCTCTGTTCCTCCCCCTCTCCCCCACCCCTAGATTCTGTTTTTTCTGTTCCCCTCTCCACTTATCTCAGGTATGTCTATTTCTGTCAGTTGCTAACATCGGCTGAGTCTCCACAAGAGGTCATTCACCCACTCTGGACTTAGATGAGCTCTTGGTGCGTTTGTCAGTGTACAGAGTCTTTTCCCTCACAGTCTAGCTGGGGATACAAGACACATTAAAGAGATACCAAAGGCAAATTTTGAAAAATACTAAAGCAGTTATATGGAGATGAAGTTCTATAAAGGATCAGAAAATGGAGATAAATTCCCATGGATAAGGCCAGGAAGACTTCCTGGTTGAAAGGGTGGGGAGGATTTGGAGCTGGACCATGATCCATGATTACTATTTAAATAAGCCAAAAAAGGAAGAGGAAGTCTTTCCAGGTGGCCAGACCCAAGTGATCAAATGCAGGAGGTGTGAAGTGAGAAGAGGTGAGAAGGAAGATTGTGAAGAAAAAAAGAAGGGTAAAAAGAAGAGCTTTTGGGAAGAGTGGTCAGTTGTAGCAACTCAGTGAACAATGGTGATAAAGTCAACCTATATCCATGGTCACTGTATGACCAGCTCACTATCTTTCTTCTGTTTGTGTTAGTATCACTCAGTCTCCTAATTCATTTCTCCCTGAAGTACTTAAGTACTTTTCTGATTAATCTCACAAAGGATTCGAGATCTTTTACCGTATCAATGGGTTGCATGTCCTTCTAGCATCACTCTTCCTCTAGCTGAGCTCCACCCTCACTGACCTACTTTCAACTTCCTAGAATGAAATTGATCACTCATACCATGGACATTTCCACATGCTATTACCCCTGCCTGGAACATTTCCCCCTCTCCTACCCCCCCTTCGCCAAATTAATTCTTATTCTTCCTTCAGAAATTATACCAGTAACCATGTCTTCAGAAAACCCTTCCTTAATCCCTAGTTCAGGTCATATCCACTTATTATATGCTCTTATAGAATTGTGGACTTCTTCTTTATTGCATTCATCACAGATAAAATTTTACATGCTGTTGTATAATTTTTCATTTGTGTGGTAATCTAATTGTCAGTCTCTCCCAACTGTAAACTCCAAGAGGATAGGGTCTATATCTGCTTAATCCAAAATTAATATTAATAGTGTTTACAAAAACTCTTCTCCCAGACCTTCTCTCTTCTTGAGTAAAGCAGCAGTGTACCTTTTTTTTTTAACTCCTCAGCTGAAAACACGTGCCATTTCATTCATTTACCAACAAGTCCACATCAAGGTGTATTTTAGAACAAAGAATGTACACACATAAAAAAAGTCCCATGAACAAGAAAGTACTGAAGTTTATCCACTACTGTTCTCCTTTGTCCTCATCTCACTCTTCTCACTCCTCACTGCAAACATTCTAGTTTTACTTCCTCTAATATTTGGAAGGTAGAAGGGGGAAAATGAAAGCTTTTTTATGGTGTTCTCCAAACAGCCAGTTTATAGTCATACAACTTAACCCAAAAAGTCCTCAAAACTTTTTCATTGAGTTGCTGATGTACTTGCCACTGGGGGTGGAATGAATATGCAGCTGAAAAAGTGCATTCAGAACTACCTGGGGGAATGAGTATACATTTCCTCTTTAATCTGTTTGAAAAGAAAGTAACAAATATGACTAACTTCTAACTGGGAATTTACGCACTTGAATAAGAACAGCCAGATGCTTGGGATCTTCACACTCCAAACCCAACTCATTTTTTTTTTCTTTCTGCCAACAATATCAAAGGACTGGGTGAATTCACCTCAAGTACCAGGGACCCAGCACTATGCTAATTTCCTTAGAAACATTACAAATGTAACTAAAAACTTTTCACTATGCTTATGGTTTAGGATCCAGTTAACAGTTTTGGTAAATCTCATATTCTCTAAATGAACACAGTGCCTGTATACACTTGAGCAGTGTTCTAAGAAGGAAGACCATTTATTTACTAACTTTGGATTAATTATCAGATGTCTTGAAGCCATTCAGAAAACAAAAGAACAAAAAAAGTTGAGATCCTGAATCTTACAGCCTTTCCTTTAAAATATGGTCTTCTTTTGCTTCAGTGGGAGGAAGGGACCACAAGGTCAGGTTCCAAATCAGTTCATAACACTGGACATTACATTTCTGAAAGGGCAGAAAACATGTTTCCAAGCACAGTCCCTGGAAAATTTTTAGCTCATCCTTCACACTGGAACACCATCACCTCTTAGACATTTCTCTAGATCTGAGATTTCCTTCTCATTAACTAAACAGTCTTGGATAATAGCAAGTTCCCATTGCTACAGGCAGGGTTGGTAGTTAGAAAAAATGAATGTTTTTGCCAAAGAGTTTTGTAAAGTACCCAGAAGCCTTGAATTCTTGCTATAGATTAGAAAAATGTCAAAGTAATAATAATCATGACAATAAAAAATTTTTGTGAGCATAATATATGCCAGGCAATATTCTAAATGCTCTTCCTATATTTATTTACCTAATCTGTACAACTCCATGAGGTAGATACTGTTATTACTCCTATTTTATACTCAAGAAAAATGAGGCAAAGAAAGGTTAAGTGACTTGCCCAAAGTCACACAACTAATTCCAATATTTTTTATCATTTCTGGACTAATAGTTATAACCACATCTTCTTTTGCTACAGTGCTTACAACTCTGTCTAAATTATCTTGTTGGGGCGCCTGGGTGGCTCAGTCGTTAAGCGTCTGCCTTAGGCTTGGGTCGTGATCCTAGGGTGCTCGGATCAAGCCCCATGTCGGGCTCCCTGCTCCGCGGGAAGCCTGCTTCTCCCTCTCCTGCTCCCCCTGCTTCTGTTCCCTCTCTCGCTGTGTCTCTCTCTGTCAAATAAATAAATAAAATCTTTAAAAAACAAAAATAAAAAAATAAATTATCTTATTAATGAGCAAATACAAGGATCTGCATTTTGTAATGAAAGCTACTCACTAGAAGCTGACAAATCCCACTAATAAAATGTGTGGCTTTTGAACCATTCTAAGGTTTAAAAATCTCTGGATCTGATCTATAAATATGAGGCCTAAAGTCAGAAGCTAAGTCTTAAAGGCATAAGGGAAAAGTGGCTTACTTAAGACAACAGAGCTAATAAATGGTAAAACCAAATCAAAATGCTAGTGTTTTGGAATTATGTTATTATAAATTTGAAGGAAATTTTGATAAGTTAAAATAATATTGGAAATCCAAGTGAAACCACTAAGAAAAATACCTTAAAAATATAGTTCAAAATCATTAAAGGAGTGAAAAAAAAGTACAATACAAAATAGGCACTCAAGACAAAGAGATAGTAAAAGCAGAACATGAGATAAAAATAGACATGAAACATAGAAAACAAATAGTAAAATGGTATAAAAAATTACAACCATATCAATAGTAACATTAAATAGGATAAACAATTCAACCAAAAGGCATAGATTATAAAATAATTAAAAAAAACAAGATCAAACAATATGCTATCTATAAGGCATACACTTTATTTTTTTCTTTTTGTTTATTTTTTATTATGTTCAGTCAGCCATCATATAGTTTTTGTTGTAGTGTTCAACGATTCATTAGTTGCATATAACACCCAGTGCTCATCCCAACACGTGCCCTCTTTAATACCCATCATCTGGTCACCCCATTCCCCCACCCCCCTCCCTTCATACACTTTAGATTCAAAGGCAATAATAGATTGAAAAAAAAATAGAAAAAGATATACCTTACAAAAAATAACCAAAAAAAGAGCTACAGTGGCTATACTAACATCAGACAAAGTAGACTTAAGACAACTACTTGTTACTAAGGATAAAGAAGGACATGTTATAATGATAACATGGTCAATCTGTCAGGAATATTATAAACATATATGCACCCATACACAGAGGCACAAAATATATGAAGTAACAACTTACATAATTGAAGGGAGAAGTAGATAATTCAACAATAATAGTTTGAGATGTCAATACCTCACTTTCAATAATGATAGAATGACTAGACAGAAGATCAAGAAAGATATTGAAAAATTGAAAAATGCTGTACATCAACTAGACCTCATAGATAGACCTAATTGTCCTATAAAATATTCCAGTCAACAACAGTAGAATATAATTCTTCTCAAGTGCCCATGGAATATTCTCCAAGAAAGATCACATACACATAAAATATATTTCAATAGATTTAATAGGATTAAAATCATGCAAAGTATGTTGATAACCTACAGTGGAATTAAATCGCAAATCATAAACAGAAAGAAATTGAGTTTGTTTTCTGTTTTTTGTTTTTACTGTGGAAATTAAACAATACATTCCTGAATACCAGTGTGTCAAAGAGGAATCATAAGGGAAAACAGAATACTGTAAGATGAATAAACATTAAAAACACAACATATTAAAACTTATGTAATGCAACAAAATCACTTCTCAGAGGGAAACTTATAATGGAAAATAACTATATGTAAAAAAGATTAAAAATCTCAAAACATTGTCCTATCATTTCATCTTAACAAGATAAAAAAAAGAGCAATGTAAACCTAAAGCAAACACAAGGAAGGAAATAATGATGATGATGATGTGACGATGATGATGATGATAATGATGACAATTAGAGCAGACATTAATGAAGTATAGAATAGAAAAAGAGCAAGAAGTAGATGAAACCAAAGTTTGTTTTTTGACTAGATCAACAAATTTGACTAATCTTTAGCTAGACTGACCAGGAAAAAAAGATAGGAGGCTCAAGTTACGAAAATTGGGAATGAAACAACAAACATTATTGAGGACCTTACAGAACTAAAAACTATTATAAGAGAATGATATGAATGATTTATGTTAACAAATTTAACACCCTAAATTAAATGGACAAATTCCTAGAAATATACAAACTACCAAAACACTCAAGATAAATGGAAAATGTAAACATCATATAACAATTAAAGAGACTGAATTAGTATTCAAAAAGCTTTCCATAAAGAAAATTCCAGGAGTAGATGGTTTCACTGATGAATTTTGTCAAACATTTAGGGAAGACTTAACACCAATCTTTTGCAAACACTTCTTAAAAATAGAAGAGAACACTTCCAATTTATTCTATAAGTCCAGTATTCTACTGATAATAAAACAAAGACCTCCCAAGAAAAGAAAAAAAATAGACTAATATCCCTTGTGAATACAGATGTAAAAATCCTTTAAAACTACTAGTGAACCAAATCCAGCAACATATAAAGAGGATTTATATACCATGACCAAGTGGGATTTGTCTTAAGAGTACATGGATGCCTCAACATATGAAAAATTACTACATTAATAGAATAAAAGACAAACCACATTATCATCTCAATATAAGCTGCCAAAATCCAATACCCTTTCAAGATAAAACCAATGAATAAAATAGGACTAGAAAAAAAATCCTCATCATGATAAAGGATGGCTATAGGATGCCTGGGTGGCTGTCAGTTAAGTGTCTGCCCTGCTCAGCTCATGATCCCAGGATCCTGGGATCCAGTCCCACAACAGGCTCCTTTCTCAGTGGGGAGCCTGTTTCTCCCTCTGCCTGCTGCTCCCCTTGCTTGCTCAGTCTATCTCTCTCTCTCTCCCTCTTCGACAAATAAATAAATAAAATCTTAGAAAAGGATACTTATAAAAAATTCACTGCTGAAATCTTATTCAAAGTGAAAGACTGAAAGTTTTCCCACTAAAATAAGAACAGTCAAATAAATGTTTCATTTCACCACTTTTATTCAGCATAGTACAAGAAATTCTAGTCAGAGCAGTTAGCAATAAATAAATATAAATAATAAATAAATAAATAAATAAATAAATAAATAAATAACATCCAGATTGGAAAGAAAGAAGTAAAACTATCTCTATTCACAGATGGCATAAACTTGTATATAAACAATTACAAGAAGTCCAGAAAATAACCATCAGATATAGTAAACAAAGTCAACAAGGCTACAGGATATAGGATCAATATACAAAAATCAGCTGTATTTCTAAATACCAGTAATGAACAATCTAAAAACATTTTTTTCTTTTTTAAATTTTTATTTAAATTCCAGTTAGTTAACATACAGTGTAATATTAGTTACAAATGTACAATTTAGTGACTAAACACTTACATATAACACTGGGTACTGATCACAAATGTACTCCTTAATCCCCATCACCTATTTAACCTCTATCTACACCCACCTCCCCTCTGGTAACTACCAGTTTGTTCTCTATAGTTAAGAGTATGTTTTTCAGTTTGTCTCTTTCTTTTTCCCTATACTCATTTGTTTTGTTTCTTAAATTCCACGTATGAGTGAAATCATGGTATTTGTTTTTCTTTGACTTATTTTGATCATTATAATAGTCTCTAACTCCATCCATCATATATATATATATAGGTATCTATCTATCATCTATCTATCTATCTATCTATCTAACCTCTTCTTTATTCATTATTCAACCTATTCTCTATTAATTCAACAGTTAATGGACATTTGGGCTGTTGCCATAATTTGGCTATCATAGATAATGTTGCTACAAACATTGGGGTGCATGTATCTCTTTGAATTAATGTTTTTGCATTCTTTGGGTAAATACTTAGTACTACAGTTGCTGGATGATAAGGTAGTTCTATCTTTAACTTTTTGAGGAAACTCCATACTGTTTTCCAGAGTGGCTGCACCAGTTTGCATTTCTACCAAAGGTGCAGGAGGGTTCCCCTCTCTCCACATCTTCACCAATACTTGTTTGTGTTGTTAATTTTAGCCATACTGACTGGTATGAAATGATCGCTCATTGTAGTTTTGATTTGAATTTCTCTGATGATGAGTGATGTTGAGCAACTTTTCATGTGTCTATTGGCCATCTGTATGTCTTCTTTGGAAAAATGTTTATTCATGTTTCTGACCATTTTTTAACCTAATTATTTGTTTTTTTGGGTGTTGAGTTTGGTAAGTTCTTTATAGATTTTTGATACTAACCCTTTATCAGATATATCATTTGCAAATGTCTTCTACCTTTCTGTACATTACCTTTTAGTTTTGTTGATTGTTTCATTCACTGTGCAGAAGCTTTTTATTTTGATGGAGTCCCTGTAGTTTATTTTTGCTTTTGTTTCCCTTGCCTCAGAAGACATATCTAATAACAAGTTGCTATGGCTGATGACAAAGATAAAATACTGCCTGTGTTCTCCTCTAGGATTTTGATGGTTTCCTGTCTCACACTTAGTTCTTTAATCCACTTTGAATTTGTTTTTGTGTATGGTTTAAGAAAGTGGTCCAGTTTTATTCTTTTGCATATCACTGTCCAGTTTTCCCAACACCATTTGTTGAAGTGACTGTCTTTTTTCCATTGGATATTCTTTCTTGCTTTGTTAAATATTAATTGACCATATTGTTTTTTAAAATCCCATTTGTAATAGTATCAAAATAAATAAATTAAAAAAAACACTTGGGAATACATTTAACAGAGAAATGCAAAACTTGTATACTGAAAACTACAAAGCATTGTTCAAAGAAATTTAAGAGTATCTAATAAACTGAAAAGACAGCCTGTGCTTATGAATTGGGTGACATAACATTTTTAGAATAGCAATACTCCTCAAATTGATCTACAAATTCAAAACATTTCCTGTCAAAATCTCAGCTGGCTTCTTTGTAAAAAATGACAAGCTAAAATTCATTTCGAAATGTGAGAGACACAGAATAGCAAAAATAATCTTTAAAAAATAACAAATTTGATAGACTAACACTTAAACAATTTCAAAACATACTACAAAGCTATGGTAATCAATACTGTGTGGTACTGGATTAAGGATAGACAGGCATAGATCAATGAAATAGAAGTGAGAATCTAGAAATAAACCCACGCTTTTATGCCAATTGATTTTTGACAAGTGCACCAAAACAATTGTATGGGGAAAGATAGTCTCTTCATAAATGGTACTGGGTCAACTAGATATAAACATTCAAAAGAATGGCTTTGAATTTCTACCTCACACTACACACAATGCAAAACTTAATCTAAAGTGGACCATCTGCCTAAAATTAAGAGCCAAAATTATAAAACTCTTAGAATAAATAATCACAAATCTTCGAGATTTGGGGTTTAAGCAATGATTTCTTAAATACAATATAAAACCCACAAACTATAAAAAAGATTGAAAAGTTTCACTTCATCAAAATTTAAACTTTTGTGAGCCATAGAACACCATCAAGAAGGTGAAAAGACAATTTACCGAATAGAATAAAATATTTGCCAATCATATCTGGTTGGGACTACTAGGCACAGTGTATAATGAACTCTTACAAGTCGATTATCATATGGTTTCACTTATTTGTGGAACATATGGAACAGCATGGAGGACATTAGGAGAAGGAAGGGAAAAATGAAGGTGGGAAATCGGAGGGGGAGACAAACCATGAGAGACTATGGACTCCGGGAAACAAACTGAGGGTTTTAGAAGGGAGGTGGATGGGGGGATGGGTTATTAAGGAGGGCACATATTTCATGGAGCACTGAGTGTTATACGAAAACAATGAATCATGGAACACTACATCAAAAACTAATGTACTGTATGGTGACTAACATAACATAATAAAATTAAATTAAATTAAAAAAACTCAATAAGATAAAAAAACAAATGCCCAATTTAAAAATGGGCAAATGACTGGAAACCTATATCCCCCCACTCCCTTCCACCCATATTGCCCATTTCTCCAACCCCTCCCCTATGACAATCATCAGTTTGTTCTCTGTATTTATGGGTCTAATTCTGCTTTTTGTTTATTTGTTTCTTTTATTCTTTTTAGATTCCACATAAGTGAAATCATATGGTATTTGTCTTTCTCTGTCTGACTTATTTCACTTAACACAATACCCTCTAGGTTCAGCTATGTTGTTGCAAATGGCAAAAATCTTATCCTTTTTCATGGCTGATTAATATTCTATCATATATATAAAAGGTACTGCATAGGGAACACAGTCAATGGTATTATAATAGCATTGTATGGTGACTGACAGTAGCTATGCTTATGGTGAGCATAAATGTATAAACTTGTTGAAACTATGTCATAGACTTGAAACTAGTGTAACATTGTCTGTCAATTATACCCAATATTTTTAAGTGAGCAAATTATTAGAATAGATGTTCATTCAAAAAAGATAAATATATGACCAATAAATACATGAAAAGGTGTTCAACATCACTAATTATCCAGGAAATGCAAGTGAAAACCATAATGATATATCACCTTGAACCTTTAGGATAGTTATTATCCAAAAAAAAAAGAAAAGTAGTGAAGAGGATGTAGAGAGATTGAAATTTTTGTATATTGTTGGTGGAAATGAAAAATCGTGCAGCCACTATGGAAAACTGTATGGAAATTCCTCAAAAAATTAAAAGTAGAACTACCATATGATTCAGCAATCCCACTTCTGGGTATATGTCCAATAGAGAAAATAATTGAAATCATAATCTCAAAGAGATCTGGACCTCCATGTTTATTGCATCATTATTTACAATAGCCAATATATGGAAACAACCCAAATATTCATTAACAGATGGAGATAAATAGATAGATAAATACATAAATACATAGATATAGATGATAGATGAAAGATAGATGATAGATAGATGATAGATGATAGATAGGTAGATAGATAGATAGATAGGAGATAGATAGACCATGGAATTTTATCCAGCCTTAAAAAAGAAGAAAATCTTACCATTTGCAACAACATGGATGAACCTGGAAGACATTGTTAAGTGAAGTAAGCCAATCACAGAAGGACAAATACTGTATGATTTCATTTATATGAGGTATCTGAAATAATTAAACTTATAGAAGCAGACAACAGAATGGTGATTACCAGAGATTTGGGGGAGGAAAAAATGGGGAGTTGTTCAATGGACATAAAATTCATAAAATTTCAGTTATAAAAGATGAAACAGTTGTACAGATCTGATGTACAACATTGCGTTTACAATCAACAATATCATATTATGCACTTCAAAATTGGTTAAGAGGATAAATCTCATGTTAAATATTCTTACCACACACACACACACACACACACACACACACACACACACAAAAGAGGTGCAAGTAAACTTTGGTGATAATATGTCTATTTTCTTGATTGTGGTGATAGTTTCATGAGTATATGCATAAGTCTAAACTCATCAAATTATATACGTTAAGTATGTACAGTTTTTTGTATATCAGTTATACCTCAATAAAGCTGTTAAAGATAAAAATATATTGATTATAAAAATATTTATTGAAGGATAATAATATTTTTAAATTAGGTTACTGTGTGGTTGCATAACTCTTTAAATATACCAAAACCACTGAATTATACATTTTAAACAGGTGAACATTAATCATATATAAATTATATCTCAATAAAAGTCTTTTTTTATTATTATGTTCAATTAGCCAACATATAGTACATCATTAGTTTTTGATGTAGTGTTCAACAATTCAATAAAGGTCTTTAAAAAGATGAAAGTGTTGAACCAAATGGTCTCAAAGATCCTTAGGGCTCTCACATCTAGGACTCTATAATGTTAAATCTAATCTATTTTATCCATGTAACCACTTTCTGTTGTCTGCTTTCTTTACTACGCACTCTACTGGATTCCTTTCACCTCTGAACTCAAAATGAAATGACTATTTTAAAATTCCATTACAGTCTTATCAATAGTTATTAATAAATGCACTTATCTGGCATTTTTGAGATACCCTTAATGTACAAAGCACAGAACAAAGTGATATAACTGATACAGAGATAATTAAGTTTTGGCCCCTGCCTCCAAGCATCTGACAGATATGAACTCAATGAGCTGTAAATCAATGCAGAAAGAAGTCCTGCTGAATATACCAGGGAGAAAAGGCTTGACAAAGTAGGAAGAATTCAAGCCTTAAATAATGAATAAGCATTTAGTAGGTGGACACAACAGTACTCTAGGCTAAGAAAATTATGTGAACCAAGGATACAAACTGAAAAGTCTGTTCTTAATGCCATTCCCCCAAGGACCTCATCTATACAATACCCAGTCTAAATTCAGTTATCATAAATATTTGAATGCCATAAATTACATTCCTTTTGGAAATATTGTATCATTCATACTGCTTACCTCTATCCTCCAACTAATGTAAACTGGTAAGGTTTATGGCATTCTTACCCATATTGCTTCACTTAATGACTACAAAGCAGTTCAATTTTTTATGGTCTTCTGTGGATTAAGAAAGTAACACATTTTTTTCTTTGAAGTCAGAACTTGTACAGGACGCAGTCCAAAACTAAAATAAAGAAATACTCATTCTTTTCATGACATCAATAAAAATGTGTATAACAAAAGATTCCCCAGAAAATTTTGCATTTGAAGATTTTTAAATATTATTAGACTTTATTATTTAGAGGAGTTTAGGATTTACAGAAAAATTGAGAAAAAGTACAGAGTTCTCATACACTTCTCTCACTTTGCACTCACACACAGTTCCCTTTACTATGAACATCTTGCATTAGTGTGGTACATTTGTTAAAAGTGATGAGCAAATATTGATGCAATATTATTAACAAAAAGTCATAGTTTACATAAGCGTTCACTCCGTGTTACACAATTTCATGTTCTTTTTTCTTCCAAGATTTTATTTAAATTCAAGTTAGTTAACATATAGTGTAGTATTGATTTTAGGAGTGGAATTTAATGATTCATTATCACATATAACACCCAGGCTCACCACAACACATGCCCCCCTTAATGCCCATCACCCATTTAGCCTATCCCCCACCCACCTCTCCTCCTACAACCCTCAGTTTGTTCTCTATAGTTAAGAGCCTCTTATGATTTGCCTCCCTCTCTGTTTTTATCTTATTTTATTTTTCTTTCCCCTCCCCTATGTCCATCTGTTCTGTTTCTTAAATTCCACATATAAGTAAAATCATATGTACAATTCCATGGTTTTGACAAACACATGTTATGTGTCCACCATTACAGTATCATACAAAATAGTTTCCCTGCTTTAAAAACTTCCTGTGCTCCTTCTACTTATTCATCCCTCCTTTGCTTTCCCCGAACCTCTGGCAAGCACTGATCTTTTTACTGTCTCAATAGTTTTGCCTTTTCCAGAATGTCATATAATTAGAATCACAGAGTATGTAGTCTTTCAAACTAACTAATTTACTTATCAATATGCCTTTAAGGTTCCTTGATGACTTTTTATAGCTTAATAATTTATTTCTTTTTATGACTAAATAATATTCCATAGTCTGGATGTACCACAGTTTGTTTATCCATTCACCTACTAAAGGACATCTTGACTGCTTCCAAAGTTTGGCAATTATGAAAAAGGCTGCTATAAGTATTTGTGTGCAGGTTTTTGTGTGAACAAAAGTTTTCAACTCATTTGGGTAAATACCAAGGAATGAAATTGCTAAATTGTATGGTAAAACTGTTTAACTTGGTGATAAACTACCGAACTGTCTTCGAAAGTGGTTCTACCCTTTTCCATTCCCACCAGCAAGATGTTACTACCATTTCAAAATTATTTTAATGAAAACTATTTTTAGTATTGAGTTATGTGACCTTCTCAACCATTGTGGCTAATTTCTGTATCTAGAAAATAGGTGATAAGAGGGAAAACCAGAGTGTGACTTCCAATTATCCATGTGGCTTTCTGGAGATCACAATTCCTTTCAAAAATCCACTGAGCATTATAGTGCAGATAGTACCAAAGCCTGCCTAAAGGGGAAAGGAGAATTTCTGCAAGACTGGATTTTTATGCAATGAAAATGAGTTTGAAAATCTGTTTTCCAATTCTGTTGATATTTTCTCAGTGGTGTTTACCCACTGAACAGCTTCAGACAGTCAAGGGTAGAAAAAACCACACACGAATCTTGTATAGTTTGCAGAACTTCAAGGGTCAGTATTTCCAAACCAATCTTTACCTTTCATTGAGCGTGCTGTCATTATTCCTTCAACAGGAACTGGGAACATAGTGTCTGTTATATTAGTTATTTTTGATCTAGATAACCTATCTTTCCAATTAGATTGCTAACTCTTTGAAGGCAGGGATCCTATTAATCACCTTTATATTTCCATCTGCAGTATCTGGTATGACAGTTTGCTGTTTTGGTTAGCTCTTTTTTGGTTACAAGGAGAGAGACCCAATAAATCCAACTCAAGTAAATGAGGAGGGGTGGGTTAAAGATATAAAGGACTCTCAAAGAAAGTGAAGAACAAGAACTGATATATAACCAGGCTTCACAGGAACTGGAACTGGGATAGAAGTAGAGTATTTATGAGTGCTAACTCTGAAGCCAGACTGTCTGGGTTCAAATCCTTATTACCTCTGTGACTTTATATGTCACTAGGCAATCTGTGCTTCAGTTTCTATATCTTTAAAATAAGGATAATGATCATATTTATTTCATAGCAAGTATGTAAAGATTAAGTGAATTAGTATAGGTAAAGAGGTAAGTAGAGTGGCTGGCATATAGTAAGTAAATATTAAATATTGTCACCAGGTGCTAAGACAAACTCTCTCTCTCAGTTTCATAGTCTTTTTCTTTACATCTCTAGTTTTATTTATGGACCATCCCTGTTGTGCTTTTTTTGCAAATCACTTTCCTCTGTCTCTATATTTTTTCTGCTCTCTTAAAATTTCAGCTTGAACGTTGTCTTCTACCTTATTTTCTTGGTCAGTCTACCTAATGGTTTGTCCTTTGGCTTACTATACTTCAAACTGAAGGCCATGTAGTGTAGTGGCTAAAAGAGCATAGACTCCGGATTCAGACTGCTTGGGTTTCAATCTTAACTCTACCACTTACCTGAGTGTCCATGAGCAAGTTACTTAGCCTCTTTGTGATTCCATTTCCTAGTTTGTTAAAGGGTGATGATAATAATAATAGAATCTATCCCATAGTCTGTTGCAAGGAATGAATGAGTTAAGATTTTGCCTGGTATATATAGCAAGTGCTTCATGAGCATTTGCTTTTGAGTTTTGTTTCTGCTGCTAACTGCATCAGAATAGAGTTTGTTTGGCTTAGCTCATCTTTTGTAAGCTGGGATTCATGGATTATAAGTTGGTGCTAGGCCTAGGAACCAATTTCCTTTGTTTAGGTACCCATTTATGGTCCAGTCAGTCATGACCAGAGCAATAGGGCCAAAGAATACAAAGAAGACATCATTACTACCCTTGGTGGGACTGCAGGGGTGGGCAGTTTACATTTCCTTTAGAATGTGAGTGAGCAAGTGCTGTAAATATACCTAGGACACATAGAGTTCTCAATAAATATTGCTAATGTTGAGTGAGCTGGATGACAAATTCAGATATAGATTGGCCTGAGTATGTGTGAGGTCCATCCAGATCTCTTCTTGGAAATATGCTTGAAACTAAATCCTAGAACCACAGAATGCCAGAGCTGACTAAGGTCTTAAAGAGATCCTCCAAGTACAAACTCCTTACCCATGATTTCTGCCCCATGTTTCGGCTTAGAAAACTAAAATCCATAAACTGGATACAATAGCTCAAATCATATAGTAAATTATCAAGAAATCTGTTATGCTGTAATTGCTGATGTACCATTTAACTCATCACTTAATCCAAATACTTGTATAAAACCATTTTCTACAGATCTCTAACCATATGTCCCATCTATTTTGTCAGTTTTATGGCCAAACCTTGAGCCAATGGCTATTTTTATTTAGGTTCTCATATTCCTTCTTAGCGGTTCTACCTAAAGATGGCAACTCACAATATAATGTTTTTGAATGGCTTTCCCACAAGACTCCCTGCCACATAAAGGAACTACAGTCAGAAATATTGGAGGAAAAAAAAACAACTTATAGCATGGTCTCATCCATAATCCAACTTTACTGCATAAGGCACTTATGTATAATATATTGTTATATCCACCAAAATATCAATATTTTAAAGGAAAATATAAAACATATAATAAAAATAACTGTATATCAACAAAAAATCCAAGCTTGAGGTCTTATTATTTCAGACATTACTCACAAAACAAGATGTCTCCTGATTGGCAAAGCCATGGAAAGCAACCTGTAAGACCTGAAGCAAGACTATAAGCAATCAGGAACATAAATACTAACCAAAGATACATTGTGCAAGACCAATTTAATCACTTTACATTGGAAAAAATTAGAATCGTTTTCAAATGAAGACCCTCATCAGACATCCCTGAAATTAAGTAAAGCAATCAATAAGGGCTCTCTGGGTTGTTGTTGGGGATAAAATTGACTTCAAGACTGATTAGCTTTGAAGGCCATATGTATGCTTTGCAGCATGAGAAGAAAGGGTATTCTTATAATGGTTTTAGGCAACACAGAGTCAAATAATGGACAGGGATCATGGTCCATTTATAAAGAAAAATAAAAACCCTGAGGTGCACAAAAGGACTTCTCCAAATTCAAATCTGGCCATATTAACAGACAGTAACAGCAAATAAAGCCATTAAAAGACCACTGCTGCCTGGCCCAGAACTTTGGAGTTGGCTCAGTTTTTATTCATTGGCCATACAATACTGTTTTCTGTTTCTCTCTTTTTGTGCTACCTGTCCCTCCACAGTTTCCCCAAGTTCTGTATGGTTTCACACTGCCCCTTGGTGACCCATGATCCCCTACTGTAACCCTCTCCCCCGATAATGAGGGCTCTTGACTTCCCTTTTCTCCTGAACTCAAAATTGCCCTGCCCTATCTTCTGCTCACCACAGTATTCAGTCCTCAAATGGCTCCATGGATCTGGCAGTACATAAGAAGAACCTGAGAATTTACAACATCATGAATTAGATACCTCTTCCAAGAAGATCAGTATATTAACACAAAATAACTAAATCCAAAAATCTGAACCCCTAATAGTGGTGATTTTCACATCAGCAAGCTAGGAAAGAGATCTGAATATAAATAATTTGAGAAGTAAATCAAAGATGAAGAATTGGAGACATCAAATATGAACTATTCCTTCAAGAGGTTTGGTTATAAAAGAAATGAGGCAGATATAGCTTGAGGAAAAATATAAGAAATATGTTTTGATGTCTATAAAACATTTTAGACTGGAATGCATTTGTAAGCAGTGAGGAAAGAGAAGAAGAGTTAAAATGAAGTTCAGTGCTATAGGAGAGGAGGAAGAAAAGGATGAATAACTACCGGGTCATTGGATGGGTGAGTAGGAGAGAATTGTTACCTGGTGGCATTTTTTAGTGAAACAGAAATGTAGGTCATCTGCTCAAAGTGAAGGGGCAGATGTAGGGGCTTGAGAAGAAGAATGAAGTTTTAGAACAGCTGCAGTGGGAAATGGAAGAGCCAACTACAGATGAGAAAAGGATTAAGGATGAGAGTTAAGGGTCCAGCTGAGTGAAATTAGAAAGCATACATTTGTAGTGGAGCCAATGAGTATGGATATGCACTTTTTCCCAGATGAGGCTTCAGCAGACTAGGAACAACAATAAGCAAAGTATACCACTGAACTGAGCCAAGACTGGGCAGGGATTGCCAAAGGTATGAGATGGAAGGTGAAGAAGTCAAAGAATGGAAAACGCTTGTGAGTGTGTCATTGAAATGGGGTCTAAAATAGGGTAGAAGGGAGAAGACAGGATGTGGCTGCTAGCCGAAGAGATTAGGTAAGAGAGGAGGGAATGAAGATCACAATAAAGAACAATTTGGTTGATCACAAAGCCATTCCTCAGCATTTCACATACAAGTTCGGGTAACTGTATTACCTCTGTGATGTGACCAAACCTCTGAACCCTTTTAGTTTGATAGCTGTTGATTTTCCAGGAAGTGTAGTGTTAATGAAACTTAAATGACTGCTTTCTATCATGAGTTACTTCACTGTGGTGATCTTGAGTCCAGTTTTCCCATTGTTTGCAAGGAATTTCTCTCAACTAGTCTTAGCCAATTCAGCCTGGGTTGAGGAGAGGACTTAGGCACAAGGGAGAGAAGTATGTATGTGTATGGCTCTAGGTTTCGTTCTGCCTCAGAAACACTTTACTGTGAGGAACACAAATAACATTTGGAAGTTATCAATTTTCTGAAGGTCCCAAACAGCTGCCTGTTCTAAACAGAAATCCTGGCTAATCCCCTTCTCAGTCCTCCTCTAGAGGGCAGTTTGGAAGCACGTTGCCAGATAGTTGTTCACCATTTGCAGGTTGTGATTTTACAGCAGTAGGGAAGTTGGGTATGAGTGGGGAGGGATGTTTGTTTATCAGAGAATGCAGAGGACTTAAGGCCTATCAATTCCCAACCCATAAAGTCTTCCTCCAGCCTTCTGGATCATGTCACCAAGGTTCAGGAAAAACTTTTCTTTCTGACCACAAAGTTGTGGTAGATTCAGACATATTTACATCAGTAATAATTGCCCCTGACTAGCAAAAAAAAAAAAAAAATAGGAGTAACTCCTTCAGCCTTCCTCCAATTATAGGAAAATGTCCCATACCTCTGACTCTATTTCTTCATTATTGAATGGTTTACTTAAGATAAACACTTTTGAGGGAAAAATGTTTCCAATTGTTTTTTTTCCTGTCATTTAAAAATTTTTTTTTATTATTATGTTCAGTTAGCTTTAAGATTACCAGCTCTGGTGTATGACAACATAACTTTTAATCAGTGTGCCTTATATTTTCAGGGACAAAAGTTTATGCTCATAGAAGCTATAAAATACTTACACTCCATCATGTTGGTCTCCTGCTCCTTGCCGTTGGAAAATAGCAATTTACTGGAGTCACTCAAATAGGTACTAGATATTCTGTTCTCCTGCACATTATTCATCAAATGAAAATCTCCACAGAATTTGATATTCTATCATTTCTCTCAATACAGTCCTGTTATTTTTATGCCCAAAGGCATAAAAGTTCTAAATGTCTGTCTGGCTGTTCAATTCTTATTGAAACTTTGCAATCAGTCTTAAAAGTTGCAGCATAACTATTATTTATACAATTAAAAAATAAAATCCACTAAGATAGCCTTAAAATGCAACATCAATTATTCATAGAACAAATGTTCATGAGTTGTGTAAAATAGTTGTTAAAGAAACAGACAAACTAACATAGTTTTGACTGTAGCTCTTCTCAATCTTTGGAATATGAAGAACCAATTTTGGTACCAATATATCAGTTTTGTTGACAAAAAAAGCTTTCAAAGAAAAACTTGTAAGAGTAATGCAGCTGTCATAGACTATATAAGTGTGCTAGACATTTTTAAGAGTCTGTAATTAAAGAGGCAGAAATATGACTGTAAGTCTGCACAAAAGTAGCAATATTTGCAGTTTTATAAGTTTAAACAAATCCAAAATAATCTAGTCCTGTATAAAATGAAAAAAAAAGGCTTTGGCTTAGCTTGAGGCTAAATTATACTTGCTGAAAAAGCCCTTCTAAGATCTAATTTAATATCTTTCAGAAGAGAAGTCAAAACTGTATATATGTATATACAAATATATAATGAATTCATAGAACTCAATAGCAAAAAAACAAATATTCCAACTTAAAAAATGAGCAGAAGATATGAATAGACATTTTTCCAAATAAGACATATGGACGGCCACAGGCAAATGAAAAGATGTTCAACATCACTACTCATCAGGGAGATGCAAATCAAAACAACAATGAGATATTACTTCATACTTGTTAGAATGGCTATTATATATTAAAAAAAAAGAAATAACAAATGTTGGAGAGGATGTAGAGAAAAGGGAACCCTTGTACACTGTTGGTAGAAATGTGAACTGGTACAGCCACCGTGGAAAACAGTATGGACTTACCTCAAAAAATTAAAAATGGAACTTCTACATGATCCAGCAATCTTACTTCTGGATATTTACCCAAAAAAGTGAGAACATTAATTCAAATAGATATGTGCACTCCCACATTCACTGCAGCATTATTTACAATAGCCATGATATGAAAACCACCTAAGTGTTCATCAATAGATGATGGATAAAGAAGATGTGAGATATATATAAAATACTATTCAGCCATAAAAAGAAGGAAATCTTGCCATTTGTGACAACATGGATAGACCTTGAGGGCATTATGCCTGTGAAATAAGTCATACAGAGAAAGCCAAATGTTGTATGATCTCCTTCATATGTGGAATCTAAAGAACACAACACAAGAAAACAAAAATAAGGTCATAGATACAGAGAACATATTGGTGGTTGCCAGAAAGGAGGGGAGTGGAAGTGGGAAAAATAGGTAAAGGGGGTCAAAAGGTACAAACTTCCACTTATAAAATAAATATATCATAGGGATGCAATATACAGCATGGGGACTACTGTTAATAATACTGTATTGAAAGTTGTTAAGGGAGTAAATCTTAAGAGTCTTTATCACAAGAAAAACATTATAACTGCATGGTGATGGATGGTAACTAGACTTATTTTTGTGATCATTTTACAATGTATACAGATATCAAATCATCATGTTATATACGTGAAACTAAGATAATGTTATATGACAATTATACCTCAACTAAAAAAAACTGTACATGCAAGTGATTTCAACCTGCTACCTAGATCTTAGCTACTTCTATCTTGTATTCATTTTCTAACCTCACTTTCACTTTGCAAAAGAGGATCGTGTAAACTATGCTTGATGAATCTTAAATGTAAGACACTTGTTCTCTTTTAGGTTTAAGATGGAGGAAAACATGTGCTTTTGCCATTCCTCTGGAATATTTTAGCACTGACTTTAAATGAACTCAGCCCACTAAAAACTATCCACAGCAACTTTTATTTCACTTTTGACTCATATCCTGTTGCTTCTTTCAGGTAAATGACCTTGGCATCTCTCCATACCAGAGCCTTCGGTTTACTGGCTTTCATTCCTCAAAGTACAGCACACCAAGAAGAAAAAGGTCTTTCAAAAGTCTGGCATATAGTGTTTGACTATAGGGAGGTCTATTCTAGGACACAGTCATTAAAAAACTTTTCTCTATCATAAACCGAAACATATTCTCTGTTGGGGGTGGGTGATAGAAGCTCCTCAGCTACAATTTTTATGAGTAAAGAAATAAAGATGAGTCACTTTTAGATACATATATATGCATGTCTGCTTTTGTCAGGCTGACTTGACAGCTCAAAAAACTAATCAATATGTTTATTCTAATATGTAAGGGGGAGTACAAGACTACTACATTTCAAAATGTTTATAGGTTAGTTTTGCAGGAAGAAAGAACAGCTTTATCTAATGGATCAAGGACATTTACTGCAAAAGAAGCCAAGAAGTCTGTTTTTCAAAATATTTGTAGTAGGAAAAAGTACCCCTAAGACAGCCCTTTTTGTGAAAAGGCTGGAAACCTTTTCTGGGTGATTTAAACTGCTCTCCAGTGAATCATGGCCAACCTGTGATTAAAAGCAGAAATAAAAACTAAAATAAAACTGCAAAGTGTCCTTTTGGTAGGGTTCTATTTTTCAGAAATCTGTAATATGTCTGATTTATGTATTATCCAAATCCAATGCGCTAGTAAGTCACTGAAATTGTCTTTAAAGAGGCAATTTATGAGTAAGGACCAGGCCCTATGAGGCCACAGTAAATGAACACAAAATAACTGCCAGTACAGTTAGTAGCAGGCCATTTTAATACCTTGAAGGTGGAGAAACCAGTATATCTTAACAAACAGCAACTCACTGCTCAGACCAAGTAGGTACTCATGCACATTGTATGATTTGGAGAAACCAATAAAGACCATCCTAACCCAAAATATCTCCCCTTAAGCCTGATTTGATGATCAAAATTTCTACCACAACCATCTCTTTTTTTGGGTTAAGGGTGCTGTTCAATAGGTCTACCCTTGAGAGCTAACATATAAGTTAACATGAACAAATTAATGTGGCTTCATTATCTATTCCCTAGAAGAAAGAAAAGCTCTGACAATGATAGAGAAAAACTAAGGATGTGCATGTAAAGTAAACCAATGGGTAAGAGAAAGGTCTGAGTTTGTTGTTGGGTTTCACTTGGAAGGGTAGCCTAAATGCTAAGGACATGGGCATTAAACGAACTCTAAAAGAAAATATGGAACATGAGAAACACCATGATGTGGTGGAAAGAGCACTAGCCTGGGAGTTAAAACATCTAGTTCTAGTACCTCTTCCCAGAAATTTCATCCTATGACTTTCAATAAATCCTATCCTGGATTGAAATTTCTCCATATATCAAAAGGAAATGGGATTGATGGAATATGAGATCTCTGAAGTCCTATAGAGCACCCTTCTAATCAGAAAGGGTATGGGCAGGATGTATCTGAGTACAAACTGGCTATTTCACTATTTTGCCTCACCCCACCCTTAAGCTCTAGGCCCCAAATAACCTTCTGTGGAGAAACTATGGAAGCCATAAGAAGCAAAATGGATTACTCTTTAAAGAAACCAATTTCAATGAGTAACAACATTCTTTATCAAAGAAATTATTATTTTCTCCCTTTGCTCCTTCTTTTTTGTCATTGCTTTGATTGCTAAAATTAATTGGCTGCCTATTAACAAATTTCATGCCAGTTTTCTTCATCTGACACAACGAATTCGTGACACTTTTTTTTCTATCTTCATTTAACCACATTTTATTTATTGAAGACCTAAGGCTTACCAAGGGAAATTCTCTGTTCATTTTCCTAGCTGGCCTTTCAAATATGTGTTGTAACAAAACAATAAAAACATGAAAGTGATCATAAGAGACACCAAATGAAGATTTAGGAAATATTTTAAAAGCCTCTTGCCAGTACAGGATTGTTTTCTATGATTAGTCTTTAAAAATATTGCACAGTTGGAGGCACTTGGGTGGTCCGACTCTTGATTTCTGTTCAGGTCATGATCTGAGATCATAAGATCGAGCCCCACATTGGGCTTCCATGCTTAGCGGGGAATCTGCTTGAGATTCTCTCACTCCATCGCCCTCTGTCCCTACCCCCACTTGCATGTGCTCCTCTCTAAAATAAAATAAGTCTTTTAAAAAATATTGCACAATTGATGTTGAAATGCCTTAACAGATGCTAGTATATCACCTTGGAGACCATACTTTAGTCCAAAAAGATGGTACTATAAAGAAATTTTTAACTGATACTAAATCCAAACTCTCCTTTTACTTCCATGCCTTCTCATTAAACGTTATGCAACAGTAAAAAGGAAGTCCCCCCACCACAACCACTTTCTTTTCTACAATTTCCACAGTTCCAAATCAGTTGAATACACTTTCTTTAGCATGTATCCTCCCAGCTCTTTAGCCCAATCTTATGACCAACTTGTTTTGCTTAAATTTGCTTGGGCCTCTCCTAATAAGACAATAATAAATTACACTACTGGATATTTATCCCAAAAAAGCAAAAACACTAATTTGTCCCTTTTGCCAGTGGAACCTGTAGTTCAATTTCAGCAAAGGCATTCCTCAGGTTAAACTAATAACTCTGTAAATCTAATTACCCAAACTGTATAAGAAAGACACCTGGAGTATTCTCTTTATCAGAATGGAGGCTTGATGTTTTAGGAAAGATATATCTTTAAAAAATTGTTTCATCCTTGATATCTTACTGTCCATTTAACACAGTGGTATCTTTGGACTATTTGAAATCTTGATTCTAATTGCTCATATTGTTGTGGTCATAACCGCTCAACAAACTGGAAATTTGTTTTGGAAGTGTTATTTGTGTGAAATACAAAACATTTACAAATGTCTAATTCTACTACATGTGGACTTCATGAGACAGTCATTCACCAAGGTATCTGGCCATGTTTGATACAGTAACTCTCTTGGCATATTCTGGAAATAATAAATCTGAAACAAGGGAAATAGGGAAGTTCTGGAGCTCCTCAAGGGCACGGAGATCATCTAAAAATAAATACCAACTATGTTCAGGTCATTGTTAGTTTAGGTATATATAGATAAATAAACATGGTTTCTGCCTTCATGGTGCTTATGAAAGATAAATTATTTCTCATAAAAATCAGTTCAAATATGGTAAATGCCATTAAAAATGTACAAATTGCTGAAAGGATTCAGAGCACATAAGTTGCTTAAAGCTGTAGAAATCTACAACAGCTGACTCAGTAACAAAAATAATTAAATATCTCTAGACTGACTGAGTGAATGAATGAATGAATGGGTGAATGAATGATTACAAGATATGGCAGGTATGTGAACTGAATCTTGAAGAATATATAGGAGTCATGGTTGTTTCTACATGCTAATAATAAAATAGCAGAAAGAGAAATTAAGAAAATGCTTCCATTTACAATTAAACAAAAATAATAAACATATAGGAGTAAACCTAACCAAGGATGTAAAAAACCTATACATGGAAACTATAAAACACTGATAAAAGAAATTAAAGACAACACAAACAAATGGTAACATATACCATTGGATTGGATATAACTTGGCTTGGAAGAATTAATATCATTAAATGTCCATATTACCCAAAGCAATCTAGATTCAATGCAATATCTAACAAAATACAAATAGTAATTTTTTAAGGAACTAGAAAAATAATTCTAAAATTTGTACAGAACCATGAAAGACCGCAAATGGACAAAGCAACGATGATAAATGAAAACAAAGCTGGAGGTATCACAATCCCAGATTTCAAGATACACTATGAAGCTATAATAAAACAGTACAGTACTGGCAAAAAAAAAAAAAGACACATACATCAATAGAACAGAATAAAGAGCCAAGAAATAAGCCCACAATTATATGGTCAATTAATCTATGACAAAGGAGGCAAAAATATACAATGGGGAAAAGACAGTTTCTTCAATAAATGGTGCTGGGAAAACTGGACAACTGCATGCATAAGAAAGAAACTTAATCACTTCTTACATCATACAAAAAAATAAACCCAAAATAGATTAAAGACCTAAATGTGATACCTTAAACCATAAAAGTCCTAGAAGAAAAACATAAACAGTAAACACTTTGACATCAGCCTAAGCAACATTTTTCTAAATATGTCTTCTCTTGCAAGGGAAACAAAAACTAAACTACATTATTGGAACTACACACAAAGCTTTTGCAAGTCAAAGAAAACCTTCAACAAAATAAAAAGGCAACTTATTGAATGGGAGAAGATACTTGCAAATAATATGTCTGATATGGGGTTAAAATCCAAAATATACAAAGAACTATAACTCAACACCAAAAAACAAACAAACAAAAAAAGAAAAAACAATCTGATTAAAACATGGGCTGAGGACTTGAATAGACATTTTTCCAAAGAAGTCATATAGATCACCAATAGACACAAGAAAAGATGCTTAACATCATGATCATCAGGGAAATGCTAAGCAAAACCACAGTTAGATATTACCTTACACATATCAGAATGGCTAGTATCAAAAAGACATGAAACAACAACTATTGGTGAGGATGTGGTGAAAAAGGAATCTTCTTGCTTTGGTGGGAATGTAAATTGGTGCAGCCAGTGTGGAAAATAGTATGGAGGTTCTTCAAAAATTAAAAATAGAAATACCATATGATCCAGTAATTCCACTAATGGGTATTTATCAAAAAAAATGAAAACACTAATTCAAAATGATGTATGCTCCTCCATATTTATTGCAGTGTTGTTTACAACAGTCAAGATATAGAAGGAAACTGTGTCCATTAATAGATGAATGGATAAAGAGGTTGTGAGATATACATATATATATGTGTGTGTGTGTGTGTATTTCCACAGTTGTATATATCCAAAACAAATTTCCAGTTTGTTGAGCAGTTATGACCACACCAATATGAGCAATTAGAGTCAAGATATACATACATAACATAAATACATATGGTGGTCGCCATATGGGAGGGGGTGAGAATATGAGCAAAACGTGTGAAGGGGAGTGGGATGTACAGGTTTCCAGTTATAAAATGAATAAACCATGAGGATGAAAGGTACAGCATAGCAAATATAGTCAATGATATTGCAATAACATTTTATGGTACATATAGTAGCCACACTGGTGGTGAGCATAGCATAATGCAGTCATTGAATCACTATGTTGCACACTTAAAACTAATGTAACATTGTGTGTCAACTTGATTTAATTAAAGATAATAGATAGATGATAGATAAATAGATAGATGATAAATAGATAGACGATAGATAAATAGATAGAGAGATGGATTTAGATGGAAGAGATGGGGATGGTACTTTCCAAAGAAAGGAAAAAGCTTGCTGAATGGAAAGTTAAGATCATATCATGGAGAGATTAAAATGCAAGGGTAAATGCAGTCAGTCTGGAAAACAGTATGGAGGTTTCTCAAAAAGTTAAAAATAGAACTACCTTACAACCCAGCAATTGCACTACTGTGGATTTACATAAAGGATACAAAAATACTGATTCAAAGGGAAACATGTACCCTGATGTTTACAGCAGCATTATCAACAAAAGCCAAACAATGGATACAGCTCAAATGTCCATCAACTGATGAATGGACAAAGAAGATGTGGTATAATATAGCAATGGAATATTACTCAGCCATCAAAAGCATGAAATCTTACCATTTGCAATGACATGGATGGAGCTAAAGTGTATTATGCTAAGTGAAATGTCAGTAAGAGAAAGACAAATACCATATGATTTCACTCATACGTGGAATTTGCGAAACAAAACAAATGAACGTATTGGAAGGAAAAAAAAGAGAGGGAAGTAAACCATGAAAGACTCTCAACTATTTTTGTGTCAGTACCATACTGTCTTGATGATTACAGCTTTGTAATAGAGCTTGAAGTCCAGAATTGTGATGCCACCAGTTTTGGTTTTCTTTTTCAACATTCCTTTGGCTAATTCAGGGTCTTTTCTAGTTCCATACAAATTTTGGGATTATTTGTCCCAGCTCTGTGAAAAAAAGTTGATGGTATATTGATGGGGATTGCATTGGATGTGTAGATTGCTCTAGGTAGCATAGACATTTTCACAATATTTTTTCTTCCAATCCATAAGCATGGAATATTTTTCCATCTCTTTGTGTCTTTCTCAATTTCTTTCATGAGTGTTCTATAGTTTTCTGAGTACAGATCCTTTGCCTCTTTGGTTAGGTTCATTCCTAGGTATATTATTGTTTTGGGTGCAATTGTAAATGGGATCAACTCCTTAATTTCCTTTCTTCTGTCTCATTGCTAGTGTATAGAAATGCAACTGATTTTTGTGCATTGATTTTATATCCTGCCACTTTCCTGAATTCCTGTACAAGTTCTCGAAATTTTGGGGTGGAGTCTTTTGGGTTTTCCACATAGAGTATCATGTCATCTGCGAAGAGTGAGACTTTGATTTCTTCTTTGCAAATTTGGATGCCTTTTATTTCTTTTTGTTGTCTGATTACTGAGGCTAAGACTTCTAGTACTATGTTGAATAGCAGTGGTGATAGTGGACATCCCTGTCATGTTCCTGACCTTACAGGAAAAGCTCTCATTTTTTTTCTCATTGAAAATGATATTCTCTGTGGGCTTTTCATAGATGGCTCTTATGATATCGAGGTATGTTCCCTCTATCTCTACACTGCAAAGAGTTGTATATTGTCAAATGCTTTTTCTGCAACTATTGAGAGGATCATACGGCTCTTGTCCTTTCTTTTATTTATGTAGCGTATCACACTGATTGATTTGCAGATGTTGAACCACACTTGCAGCCCAGGAATAAATCCCACTAGGTCATGGTGAATAATCCTTTTAATGTACTGTTGGATCCTATGACTAGTATTTTGGCAAGAATGTTTATATCCATGTTCATCAAGGATATTGGCCTGTAATTCTCCAGAAACAGACACATAGATCAATGGAACAGAATAGAGACCCCAGAAATGGACCTTCAACTCTATGGTCAACAAATCTTCAATAAATCAGGAAAGAATATCCAATGGAAAAAAGACAATTTCTTCAACAAATGGTGCTCGGGAAATTGGAGAGCCACATGCAGAATGAAACTGGACCGTTTCCTTATACCACACACAAAAATAGACTCAAAATGGATGAAAGACTTAAATGTGAGACATGAATCTCTCAAAATTCTAGAGGAGAACACAGGCAGCAACCTCTTCCACCTCAGCTGCAGCAATGTCTTGCTAGACACATCTCTAAAGACAAAGGAAACAAAGGCAAAAATGAACTATTGGCAGATGCTTGGGTGGCTCAGTCTAAGCATCTGCCTTCGGCTCAGGTCATGATCCCAGGGTCCTGGGATCGAGTCCCACATTGGGCTCCCTGCTCAGTGGGAAGCCTGTTTCTCCCTCTCCCACTCCCCCTGCTTGTGTTCCTGCTCTTGCTGTGTCTCTCTCTGTCAAATAAATAAATAAAATCTTTTTAAAAAATGAACTATTGGGATTGATCAAGATGAAATGTTTTTGCACAAAGGAAACAGTCAACAAAACCAAAAGGCAACTGACATGATAGGAGAAGATATTTGCAAATGAAATATCAGATAAAGGGCTAGTATTCAAAATCTATAAAGAACTTATCAAACTTAACACCCAAAAAACAAATAATCCAATCAAGAAATGGGCAGAAGACACCAACAGACACTTCTCCAAAGAAGACATACAAATGGCTAACAGATACATGAAAAAATGTTCAACATCATTAGCCATCAGGGTAATTCAAATCAAAACCACATTGAGATATAATCTTACACCAGTTAGAATGGCTAAAATTATCAAGGCAGGAAACAACAAATGTTGGCGAGGATGTAGAGAAAGGGGAACACTTTTGCACTGTTGGTGGGAATGCAAACTGGTACAACCATTCTGGAAATGTATGTAAGTTTCTTAAATAATTAAAAGTAGAACTACCCTATGATAACAGCAATTGCACTACTAGGTATTTACAACTGAGCAAAGGAAAAAAAATAGTGAGAGACAAACCAAGAAACACACTCTTAACTACAGAGAACAGACTGATGGTTATCAGAAGGGAGGTGGGGGGAGGAGATAGGTTAAATAGGTGATGGGGATTAAGGAATGCACTTGTGATGAGCACCAAGTTGTTGTATGAAAGTGTTGAATTACTATATTATACACCTGGAACTAATATTACACTGTATGTTAACCAACTGGAATTAAAATAAAACTTCTTTAAAAAGACACACACACACACACACACACAAGCACACACACGCACACGCACACACACACACACACACACACTGAAGAGTTTACCTTTCCATTTTTTCTTTCCAATTTTTATTTAAATTTTAGTTATTAACGTATAGTGTAATATTGGTTTCAGGAGTATAATTTAGTGATTCATCTCTTACGTATAACACCCAATGCTCATCATAAGTGCCCTCCGTAATACCCATCACTCATTTAGCCTATCCCCTACCCACCTCTCTCCATCAATCCCAAGTTTATTCTCTATAATTAAGAGGCTCTTTTTTAAATTTAAATTTGATTAATTAATATATGTATTATTGGTTTCAGAGGTACAAGTCTGTTAGTATTATTGGTTTCAGAGGTACAAGTTTGTGATTCATCAGTCTTATATAATACCCAGTGCTCATTACATCACATGCCCTCCTTAATGTCCATCACCCAGTTACCCCATCCCTCCACCCCTCTCCCCTCCAGCAACCCTCAGTTTGTTTCCTATGATTAAGAGTCACTTATGGTAGTTGGAGGAGCAAGATGGCAGAGGAGTGGAGACCTAAATTTTGTCTGGTCCCAAGAATTCAGCTAGATAGGGATCAAATTATTCTGAACACCTACGAACTCAACAAGAGATGGAAGAAAAGAATAGCAGCAACTCTCTGAAGAGAAAAGCGACCACATTCTGGAAGGTAGGACATGAGGATAAGTGAATCCGAGGAGATATTTGGGAAGATAGATAGTGGGGGAGGGGGCCTCCAGCAGCAGATACTGGCAAGTGATAGAGCAGCAGAGCACAAAATCAGAAATTTTAGAAGTCGGCTCCGCTGAGAGACGTCACTCCAGTGACGTCACTCCAGCCACTCCAGTGGCTAAGCAGGGGGTAGAAACCTCACTGGGACAGTGTGGTCTCAGGACCCTCGGGGTCACAGAAAGACCGGAGGTGACTGAGTGCGGCAGAGCTCCCAGGTATTGGAGCAGGGAAGCTAGCAACAGAGATGGAGCCAAAGAGTAGGCTCTCAGCTTGGTGTGGCCATAAACCATGATCCGCAGCACACCTGGGCCACTGCTCTTCCAGCAGAGACCCAACAAGCGGCAGATCAGGGAAGACACCCCTTCCTCCCCTGGAAGGAGTGGCACAGGAGCACACCAGTTTCTTCTAACAGACCAAAATATACCCTAAATCTCTAGTTCTATGGCTTTGTTCTATTCTGCTGCCTGATCACATTCTCTCCTTTTTTTTGTTTAAATCATTCATCTGTTCAACCAACTTCTTATCAATTCCTTATATAAAATCTTTTATAATTTGCATCTTTACAGTCATATTCCATCCCTTCATCATACTAACCCTTATTTTTGTACATATATAAGTTTTTCTTTCTTTAAAATTTTGGGAGGCACTTTCTTTTAACAGACCAAAATATGCCCAAAATCTAGTGTGTGGCACTGATCTATGTACCAGACTGATCATATCTGATAATATTCTGGGTGGGGTTTTTTTTGTCTGTTTTTATCTTTTTCTTTTTCTTTTTTTTTTTTTCTTAGTTTCTTTCCTTTTCTTTTCCCCTGGTTTCAGATCTCTTCTGATTCGTTTAGTGTATACTTTTCTGGGGACGCTGTTACACTGTTAGCATTTTGTTATCTCATTTATGTATTCTCCTCTGGACAAAATGTCAGGACGGAAAAAATCACCTCAAAAAAAAGAACAAGAGGCAGTACTGACTGCCAGGGACCTAATCAATATGGACATTAGTAAGATGTCTGAACTAGAGCTCAGAATGATGATTTTAAAGATACTAGCGGGGCTTGAAAAAAGCATGGAAGATATTAGAGGAACCCTTTCTGGAGAAATAAAAGAACTAAAATCTAAACAATTTGAAAATAAAAAGGCTATTAATGAGGTGCAATCAAAAATGGAGGGTCTAACTGCTAGGATAAGTGAGGCAGAAGAGAGAATTAGTGATATAGAAGACCAAATGATGGAAAATAAAGAAGCGGAGAAAATGAGAGTTAAACAACTACTGGACGACGAGGGCAGAATTGGAGAGATAAGTGATACCATAAGACAAAACAATATTAGAATAATTGGGATCCCAGAAAAAGAAGAAAGAGAGAGAGGGGCAGAAGGTATATTGGGGCAAATTATAGCAGAGAACTTCCCTAATTTGGGGATGGAAACAGGCATCAAAATCCAGGAGGCACAGAGAACCCCCCTCAAAATCAATAAAAATAGGTCAACACCCCGACATCTAATAATAAAACTTACAAGTCTCGGAAACATAAAGATAATCCTGAAAGCAGCTTGGGAGAAGAGATTTGTAACCTACAATGGTAGAAACATTAGGTTGGCAACAAACCTATCCACTGAGACCTGGCAGGCCAAAAAGGACTGGCATGATATCTTCAGAGCACCAAATGAGAAAAATATGCAGCCAAGAAGACTGTATCCAGCCAGGCTGTCATTGAAAATAGAAGGAGAGATAAAAAGCTTCCAGGACAAACAAAAACTAAAGGAATTTGCAAACACGAAACCAGCCCTACATGAAATCAGGAAGGGGTCCTCTAAGCAAAGAGAGCCGAAAAGCAACATAGATCAGAAAGGAACAGAGACAATATACAGTAACAGGCACCTTACAGGCAATACAATGGCACAAAATTCATATCTTTCAATAGTTACCCTGAATGGAAATAGGCTAAATGCCCCAATCAAAAGACACAGGCTATCAGATTGGATAAAAAAACAAGACCCATCGATATGCTGTCTGCAAGAGACTCATTTTAGACCCCAAAACACCCCTTATTGAAAGTGAGGGAGTGGAATATCATTTACCATGCTAATGGACACGAACAGAAAGCTGGGGTGGCAATCCTTATATCAGACACATTAGATTTTAAACCAAAGACTGTAATAAGAGATGAGGAAGGACACTATATCATACTTAAAGGGACTATCCAACAAGAAGATCTAACAATTGTAAATATCTATGTAAATATCCCTAACACGGGAGCAGCAAACTATATAAGGCAATTAATAACAAAAGCAAAGAAACACATCGACAACAATACAATAATAGAGGGGGAATTTAACACCCCCCTTACTGAAATGGACAGATCATCTAAGCGAAAGATGAACAAGGAAATAAAGACTTTAAATGACACACTGGACCAAATGGACTTTACAGCTATATTCAGAACATTCCATCCCAAAGCAACAGAATACACATTCTTCTCTAGTGCCCATGGAACATTCTCCAGAATAGATCACATCCTAGGTCACAAATCAGGTCTCAACTGGTACCATAAGATTAGGATCATTCCTTGCATATTTTCAGACCACAATGCTTTGAAACTAGAACTCAATCACAAGAGGAAAGTCGGAAAGAACTCAAATACATGGAGGCTAAAGAGCATCCTACTAAAGAATGAATGGGTCAACCAGGAAATTAAAGAAGAATTAAAAAAATTCATGGAAACCAATGAAAATGAAAACACAACTGTTCAAAATCTTTGGGATGCAGCAAAGGCAGTCCTAAGAGGAAAGCATATAGCAATACAAGCCTTTCTCAAGAAACAAGAAAGGTCTCAAATACACAACCTAACCCTACACCTAAAGGAGCTGGAGAAAGAACAACAAAAAAAGCCTAAACCCAGCAAGAGAAAAGAAATAAGAAAGATCAGAGCAGAAATGAATGAAGTGGAAACCAAAAGAACAGTAGAACAGATCAACGAAACTAGGAGCTGGTTTTTTTAAAGAATTAACAAGATTGATAAACCCCTGGCCAGACTTATCAAAAAGAAAAGAGAAAGGACCCAAATAAATAAAATCATGAATGAAAGAGGAGAGATCGAAACCAACGCCAAAGAAATACAAACAATTATAAGAACATATTATGAGCAACTATATATCAGCAAATTAGATAATCCGGAAGAAATGGATGCATTCCTAGAGATGTATCAACTACAAAAACTGAACCAGGGAGAAATAGAAAACTTGAACATACCTATAACCACTAAGGAAATTGAAACAGTCATCAAAAATCTCCCAAAAAACAAAAGCCCAGGCCCAGATGGCTTCCCAGGGGAATTCTATCAAATATTTAAAGAAGAATTAATATCTATTCTTCTGAAACTTTTCCAAAAAATAGAAATGGAAGGAAAACTTCCAAACTCGTTATATGAGGCCACCATTACCTTGGTCCCCAAACGAGACAAACACCCTATCAAAAAGGAGACTTACAGACCAATATCCTTGATGAATACGGATGCAAAAATTCTCACCAAAATACTAGCCAATAGGATCCAACAGTACATTAAAAAGGATTATTCACCACGACCAAGTGGGATTTATCCCCGGACTGCAAAGTTGGTTCAACAACCGCAAATCAATCAATGTGATACAATACATTAATAAAAGAAAGAACAAGAACCATATGATCCTCTCAATAGATGCAGAAAAAGTATTTGACAAAGGACAGCATCCTTTCTTGATCAAAACTCTTCAGAGTATAGGGGTAGAGGGTACATACCTCAATATCATAAAAGCCATCTATGAGAAACCCACAGCAAATATCATTCTCATTGGGGAAAAACTGAGAGCTTTCCCCCTAAGGTCAGGAATGCGGCAGGGATGTTCACTATCACCACTGCTATTCAACATAGTATTAGAAGTCCTAGCCACAGCAATCAGACAACAAAAAGAATAAAAGGCATCCAAATCGGCAATGAAGAAGTCAAACCCTCATTCTTTGCAGATGATCTGATACTTTATGTGGAAAACCCAAAACACTCCACCCCAAAACTGCTAGAACTCATACAGGAATTCAGTAAAGTGGCAGGATATAAAATCAATGCACAGAAGTCAGTTGCATTTCTATACACCAACACCAAACAGAAGAAAGAGAAATTAAGGAGTGGATCCCATTTACAATTGCACCCAAAACCATAAGATACCTAGGAATAAACCTAACCAAAGAGGAAAAGCGTCTGTACTCAGAAAACTATAAAATACTCATGAAAAAAATTGAGGAAGGCAGAAAGAAATGGAAAAACGTTCCATGCTCATGGATTGGAAGAAAAATATTGTGAAGATGTCGATGCTACTTAGAGCAATCTACACATTCAAAGCAATCCCTATCAAAATACCATTCACTTTTTTCAGAGAAATGGAACAAATAATCCTCAAATTTGTATGGAACCAGAAAAGACCCCAAATAGCCAGAGGAATGTTGAAAAAGAAAAGCAAAGCTGGTGGCATCACAATTCCAGACTTCAAGCTCTATTACAAAGCTGTCATCATCAAGCCAGTATGGTACTGGCACAAAAACAGACACATAGATCGATGGAACAGAATAGAGAGCCAGAAATGGACACACAATTCTATGGTCAACTAATCTTCAACAAAGCAAGAAAGAATGTCCAATGGAAAAAAGATAGTCTCTTCAACAAATGGTGTTGGGAAAATTGGACAGCCACAGGCAGAAGAATGAAACTGTACCATTTCCTTACACTACACACAAAAATAGACTCAAAATGGTTGAAAGACCTAAATGTGAAACAGGAGTCCATCAAAATCCTAAGGGAGAACACAGGCAGCAACCTCTTCGACCTCAGCTGCAGCAACTTCTTCCTAGAAACATTGCCAAAGGCAAGGGAAGCAAGGGCAAAATGAACTACTGGGACCTCATCAAGATAAAAAGCTTTTGCACAGCAAAAGAAACAGTCCACAAAACCAAAAGACAACCGACAGAATGGGAGAAGATATTTGCAAATGACATATCAGATAAAGGGCTAGTATCCAAAATTTATAAAGAACTTATCAAATTCAACACCCAAAGAACAAATGATCCAGTCAAGAAATGGGCAGAAGACATGGACAGACATTTTTAAAAGAAGACATCCAAATGGCCAACAGACACATGAAAAAGTGTTCAACATCGCTTGGCATCAGGGAACTCCAAATCAGAACCTCAATGAGATACCACCTTACACCAGTCAGAATGGCTAAAATTAACAAGTCAGGAAACACAAATGTTGGCGGGGATGCAGAGAAAGGGGAACCCTCCTACACTGTTGGTGGGAATGCAAGCTGGTGCAGCCACTCTGGGAAACAATATGGAGGTTTCTCAAAAAGTTGAAAATAGAGCTACCGTATGACCCAGCAATTGCACTACTTGGTATTTACCCCAAAGATACAAATGTAGGGATCCGAAGGGGTACATGCACCCTGATATTTATAGCAGCAATGTCCACAATAGCCAAACTATGGAAAGAGCGAAGATGTCCATCGACAGATATATGGATAGAGAAGATGTGATACACACACACACACACACACACACACACACACACACACACAATGGAATATTATGCAGCCATCAAAAGGCCTGAAATCTTGCCATTTGCAATGACGTGGATGGAACTGGAGGGTATTATGCTGAGCGAAATAAGTCAATCAGAGAAAGACATATATTATATGATCTCATTGATATGAGGAGGTCTTAAGCTCAGGAAACAAACTGAGTGTTGCTGGAGTGGTGGGGGGTAGGAGGAATGGAATGGCTGGTGATAGACATTGGGGAGGGTGTGTGCTATGGTGAGTGCTGTGAGTTGTGTAAGACTGTTGAATCACAGACCTGTACCTCTGAAACAAATAATACATTATATGTTAAAAATAAAAGGAAGATAGTAGGGAGAAATGAAAGGGGGATAAAGGAGGGGGAGACTAACCATTAGAGACTATGGACTCTGAGAAACAAATTGAGGGTTCTAGCTGGGAGGGGTGTGGGGGTATTGGTTAGCCTGGTGATGTATACTAAGGAGTGCACGTACTGAATAGAGCACTGGGTGTTACATGCAAACAATGAGTCATGGAACACTAAATCAAAAACTAATGATGTAATGTATGGTGATTAACATAACATAATAAAATTTTAAAAAATAGAGTCTCTTATGGTCTTCTCCTTCTCTGGTTTCCTCTAGTTTTATTTTTCCTTTTCTTCTCCTGTGATCTTCTCTTTTCTTTCTTAAATTCCATGTATCACTGAGATCACATTATAATTTTCTCTCTGATTGACTTATTTCACTTAGCATAATACCCTCTAGTTCTATCCACGTTTTTTCAAATGGCAAGATTTCATTTTTTGATGGCTGAGTAGTATTCCATTGTATATATATACCACTTCTTCTTTATCCATTCATCTGTCGATGGACATCTGGATTCTTTCCTTCATTTGGATATTGTGGACATTGCTGCTATAAACATTGGGGCTCAGGTCCCCTTCAGATCACTACATTTATATCTTAGGGGTAAATACCCAGTAGTGCAATTTCTGGGTCATAGGGTAGCTCAATTATTAACTTCTTGCGGAACCTCCATACTGTTTTCCAGAGTGGGTGTACCAACTTGCATTCACAACACAATGTAAGAGAGTTCCCCTTTCTCCACATCCTCACCAACACCTGTTTTTTCTGTGTTGTTGATTTTAGCCATTCCAACAGGTGGTATCTCATTGTAGCTTTGATTTGCATTTCCCTGATAGTAATTGATGATGAACATCTTCTCATGTAACTGTTGGCTATCTGGATGTCTTCTTTGGAGAGAAATCTGTTCATGTCTTCCTCCTATTTTTATTGGATTATTTGTTTCAGTGTTGACTTTTGTATTTTTTTTAAGGTATTTCCATGCCCAGCATGGAACTGAGATCAAGCCCTGATGTGAGATCAAGAGTCTGAAGCTTAACTAACTGAGCCACACAGGTGCCCCATTTTGTAAATTCTTTAGATATTTTGGATACTACCCTTTATTGGATATGTCATTTTCATATATCTTCTCCCATTTCATAGGTTGCCTTTCAGTTTTGTTGATTATTTCCTTCACTGGGGAAAATTTTATTTTGATGCAGTCCCAGGAGTTTATTTTAGATTTTCTTTCTCATCCCTTAGGAGGCACATCAAGAGAGATGTTGTTAGAGCATCCTTTCCTGATTAAAATTCTTCAAAATATAGGGATAGAGAGAACATACCTCAATATCATAAAAGCCATCAACAAAAAGCCCACAGAAAATATCATTCTTAATGGAGAAAAGCTGATAACTTTTCCTTAAGGTCAGGAACATGACAGAGATGCCCACTCTCACCATTATTGTTCAACATAGTACTAGAAGTCCTAGCCTTAGCAATCAGAAAACAAAAAGAAATAAAAGTCATCCAAATCGGCAAAGAATTCAAACTCTCCTTCTTCACAGATGACATGCAACTTTATGTGGAAAACCCAAAAGACTCCATCCCCAAATTACTAGAACTCATACAACAATTCAGCAACATGGCAGGTTACAAAATTAATGCACAGTAATCAGTTGCATTTCAATACACTAACAATATGACTGAAGAAAGAGAAATCAACAAATTGAGTCCATTTACAATAACACCAAAAATCATAAAATACCTAGGAATAAGTCTAATCAAAGAGGTAAAATATCTCTACTCTAGAAACTACAGAACACTTATGAAAGAAATTGAACAATACACAAAGAGATGGAAAAACATCCTATGCTCATAGATTGGAGGAATAAACATTGTGAAAATGTACAGTGGAAAAAAGACAGCCTCTTCAATAAATGGTGCTCAGAAAATTGGACAGCCACATGCAAAAGAATGAAGCTGGACCATTCTCTTACACCATACACAAAGATAAACTCAAAAGGGATGAAAGACCTCAATGTGAGACAGGAATCCATCAAAATCCTAGAGGAGAATTTTCAACATCAGCCACAGTGACTTTTTTCAATACATGTCTCTGAAGGCAAGGGAAACAAAAGTAAAAATGAACTTTTGGGACTCCATCAAGATAAAAAGCTTCTGCACAGCAAAGGAAACAGTCAACAAAACTAAGAGGCCATCCACGGAATGGGAGAAGATATTTGCAAATGACATTACAGATAAAGGACTAGTATCCAAGATCTATAAAGAACTTCTCAAACTCAACACCAAAAAACAAATAATCTAGTCAAGAAATGTGCAGAAGACATGAACAGACACTTCTCCAAAGAAGACATACAAATGGCCAACAGACACATGAAAAAATGTTCAATATCACTAGCCATCAGGGAAACACAAATCAAAACCACAATAAGATATCACTTTGCACCAGTTAGCATGGCAAAAATTAACAAGACAGGAAACAAATGTCGACCAAGATGTGGAGAAAGGGGAACGCTCTTACACTATTGGTGGGAATTGAAACTGGTACAGCCACTTTGGAAAACAGTATGGTGGTTCCTCAAAATTTTAAAAATAGAGCTACCCTATGACCCAGTAATTGTAATTACACTACTAGGTATTCACCCCAAAGATACAAATGCAGTGAAAAGAATGGGCACATGCACTCCAATGTTCATAGCAGCAATGTCCACAATAGCCAAACTGTGGAAGAAGCTGAGATGCCCTTCAACAGATGAATGGATTAAGAAGATATGGTCCATATATACAATGGAATATTACTCAGCCATCAGAAAGGATGAATACCCACTATTTGCATGGACATGGATGGAACTGGAGGGGATTGTGCTAAGTGAAATAAGTCAAGCAGGGAAAGACAATTATCATATGGTTCACTCATATGTGGAATATAAGGAATAGCATGGAGAAAGGAAGGAAAACTGAATGGGAAGAAATCAGAAAGGGAGACAAACCATGAGAGACTCTGGAATTTGGGAACCAAATGGAGGGTTACAGAAGGGAGGGGTGGGGGATGGGGTACCTGGGTGATGGGTATTAAGGAGGGCACATGTTGTGATGAGCACTGGGTGTTATACACAACTAATGAATCGTTGAACACTACATCAAAAACTAATGATGTATTATATGTTGTATATGTACTATATGTTCTTTCTCCAGCTCCTTCAGGTGTAAGTTTAGACGGTGCATTTGGGATTTTTCTACATTTTTGAGAGAGGCTTGCATGGGTATGTATTTCCCCCTTAGGACCAACTTTGCAGTATCCCATAGGTTTTGGACCAATGTGTTTTCATTTTCATTGGTTTCCATGAATTGTTTAAGTTCTTCTTTAATTTCCTGGTTGAACCAATCATTCTTTAGCAAGATGGTCTTTAACTTCCAAGCATTTGAATTCCTTCCAAATTCTTTCTTGTGACTGAGTTCCAGTTTCAAAGTGTTGTGGTCTGATAACATGCAGGGATTAATCTCAAAATTTGGTATCAGTTGAGACCTGATTTGTGACCCAGTATGTGGTCTATTCTGGAGAAAGTTCCGTGTGCACTTGAGAAGAATGACTATTCTGTTATTTTAGGGTGGAACGTTCTGTATATATCTACAAAGTTCTTCTGGTCCAATGTGTCCTTCAAAGCTCTTGTTTCTTTGTTGATCTTCTGCTTAGATGATCTGTCCATTGCTGAGAGTAGCGTGTTGAGGTCTCCTACTATTAATGTATTATTATCAATATGATTCTTAATTTTGGTTAGCAGTTGGCTTATGTTGTTGGCTGCTCCCATGTTGGGAAGATAGATATTTACAATTGTTAAATTTTCTTGTTGGATAGACCCTTTATGTATGATATAGTGTCCCTCTACATCTCTTATTTCAGTCCTTAGTTTAAATCTAGTATGTCTGATATGAGGATTGCTATGTCAGCTTTCTTTTGAGGTCGGATCGCATGGTAAATTGTGCTCCATCCCCTCACTTGCCATCTGGAGGTGTATTTAGGTTCAAAATGAGTCTCTTGTAGACAGCATATAGATGCGTCCTGCTTTTTTATTCACTCTGCAACACTGTGCCTTTTCATGGGAGCATTGAGCCCATTTACATTAGTAATTTTTAAAAGATATGAATTTGGTGCCATTGTATTGCCTGTAAAGTCCCTCTTTATGTAGATTGTCTCTGTTTCTTTCTGGACTATATTACTCTTGGGGTCTATCTTTGGTTATAGAATCCCCCTAAATATTTCTTACAGGACTGGCTTTGTGGTCACATAGTCTTTCACTTTCTCCCCGTCTTTATCTCTCCAACCATTCTGAATGGCCTTGCTGGATAAAGTATTCTTGGCTGCACATTCTTTTCATTTAGTACGCTGAATATGTGTTGCCAGCCCTTTCTGGCTTGCCACTTTTCTGTGGATAGGTCTGATGTTTTTCTGATATTCCTCCCTCCATATGTAAGGAATCTCTTCTCCTTAGGTATTCTCAAGATAGTGTCTTGGCTATAAAATTTGCAAGATTTACTATTCTATGTCAGGGTGTTGATTTATTTTTATTGATTTTGGGTGGTGTCCTCTCTGCCTCTTGGACTCGAATGCTTGTTTCCTTACCCAGATTAGGGAAGTTCTCAGCTATGATTTGCTCAAATATACTTTCTAGTCCACTCTCTATCTCTACCCCCTCAGGGATCCCAATAATTCGGACATTGGAACCCTTCATGGCATCATTAATCTCTGCAATCATTTTTTCATGTGCTGCTAGCAGTCTGTCTCTGTTTTCCTCCACTTCTTTCTTTTCCATCAGCTTATCTTCTAGATCACTAATTTTCTCTTCTGCCTCATTTACCCTGTCTGTTAGAATATCCAGTTTAGACTGCATCTCATTCATAGCATTTTTAGTTCTGCCTGATTAGATCTTATTTCTGCCCTTAGAGATTCTATATTGTCACTAGTGCTTTTTCAAACGTAGTTATTGACTTTATGATTTCTATCCTGAATTCTATTACTGACATCTTGCTTATATCCATATCCATTAGTTCTGTGGTAAAGGACATTGTCTCATGTTCTTTGTTGAGGGTTCCACCTCCTAGTCATTCTGTTGAGGGATGGTTGAGTAAATGAGCAGCATCCAAAATATCAACCATGACCCAAGCAAAATGCACCCTAGCAAAATCTGGAGGGGTCAGAAGCCACCCCTGAAAAACAAAGCCAAAATGAAACACAAGAGTAAAATTTAAAAATTAGAATATTAATTAAAAAATTTTAAAAGGTGGGGACAGAGGGTGTTATAACCTCTCAGTGTGGACAAAGTCAGGTGTTTCAGTTGTTCCTGGGTGTATTTTGGTCTGTGTTTTAGAGGACAGTATGTCCCAAAATTACAAGGAAAGTAAAACTTGTATGCATATAAAGGTGAAATTGAATAGAGTGAAAAAAGGACTAAAATAAAGCATATATCTATAAAAAATATAGGTGTGGAAAAATACAAATTAAAAAAAGCGACTATGAAATATAAGTTGATATATTAATATCTTATTGAAATCAGAAGATAAATAGAAAAAAAACCAGAGAAAAAGCATAAGAAAAGGAGAATTTTATCTGAAAAATAAGCAAGTTGTGAAGTCATATCTGGAGATCAATGTACAATGTTCCCCTGGCATTGGGATTTTACAATCTCATGGGATCCATAGAGTTGTTGTCCTCTTGTTCTTCCAGCCTGTCTTCTGGGGGAGGGGCCTGCAGCACTGTTTCTCAGGTAATCCTGCCTGGATGGAGTTGCCCCAGCCCCTGTCAGGGGGATGGGCTCAGTGTAAACTGGTCTTCTATGTGTCTTTTGTTCTCTGGAGGCTTTCTGTGCCTCTTCAGAGGATCAGAGCAAAAGCGGCCACAGTCAAACCTCTGGCCCAGAGCAGAAAATTTGCAGTCTGCCCTCTTTAATAAACCCTCCAGGACAAGCAGTCTGCTTCTGTATTCACTGCCAAAAATGGCAACCTCCTGCTATGGGCACCCATAGCAACTGTCTCAGAGGCAGTCCCCGGGGACCCAGGATTGGAGCTGCCCTTTATGATTCTAAAACCACAAGCGGCTGTGGACTCGTGTGCACCTGAAGCTCCTGGATCATGTCCGGGTGCAGCTCTAATGTCTTTTCTGGGCCGCTACTGCCCTGCGAGTTTTTCCTTGGTCGCAGGCATAGGTTCCAGATTTTTTCAGGCTGCTCAGGAAAAGAGTGGTTATTGACCACATGGCTCGTGGTTTATGGTGATCTGAGCTGAGAGTCCCTTTCTGGGCTCACTGACCATAACCTGCTTCCTGGCTCCACTGTTCGGGCACTCTACTGGTTCAGAAACCCCCTTTTGCTCTGTGGTTCCTTGTATCCCAAGATCACAATGCCCTACCTAGAATTCTGCCTTTTTATTTACAGAGCCCCTTTCAGAGAGGGATGTTTCTCACTAGAGCACATTTCTAAGGGTTCCGATTTTGTGCTCCAGTGTTATATCACTTTCCAGGAGCCTGCTTATGGAGGCTCCCTCCCCCTTCTGTTTATCTTCTGATATCTCCCCATAGATTCACAGCTCTGCACATCCTACCTTGCAAAAAGCAGTCGCTTTTCTGCTTGTAGAGATCCAGATATATATTCTTATATCTCAGGCTGATTTCGTGGGTATTCAAAATGGTTTGATAGATACCCAGCTAAATTTAGGGGACCAGTTGAAATGGGGTCCCCTATTCATCTGCCATCTTACTTCCTTTCCATGATTTTGTTTGTTTGAATGCATTCTACTTTTTGCTTTTTTGATGAGTCTGGCTAGAGGTTTATCAATTTTGTTGATCTTTCCAAAGAACCACCTTCTGGTTTCATTGATATGTTCTATTGTTTTTTTAGCTTCTATATAATTTATTTCTGCTCTAATCTTTATTATTTCCTTCTGCTGGTTTTGGTTTTGTATGGCCTTTTTCTAGCTCTTTTAGGTGTAAGTTTAGGTGGTTTATGTGAGATGTTTCTTATTTCTAGAGTTAGACATGTATTGCTATGAACTTCCCTCTTACAATTGCTTTTGCTGAATCCCAAAAATGTTGGATCATTGTGTTTTTATTTTCATTTGTTTACATGTACTTTTTGATTAACTATTTGATGTCTTGGTTGACCATTCATTGTTTAGTGGCATGTTACTTAACCTCCATGTGTTTGTGCTCTTTCTATATTTTTTCTTGTGGTTGATTTCTAGTTTCATAGTGTTGTAGTCAGAAAGGACGCATGATATGACTTTGATCTTTTTGAATCTATTGAGACTTATTTTGTGGACTAATATGTGTTCTATTCTAGACAATGTTCCGTGTGACTTTGAATATATCATGCTACTCCTTTCTGGCTTTGACATTTTCCGCTGAAAAATCCCCTAGTAAACTTATGGGCTGTTTACATAATTTGGCTACTGTAGATAATGCTGCTGTAAACATCGGGATACATGTATCCCTTTGAATTCATATTTTTGTATTCTTTGTGTAAATACCTAGTAGTCCAATTGCTTGATCATAAGGTAGTTCTATTTTTAACTTTTTGAGGAATCTCTATAGTGTTTTCTAGACTACTTTCTTGCACCATACACAAAAATAAATTTAAAATGAATTAAAGACCTTAGTCTGAGACCTGAAACCATAAAAATCCTAGAGAAGAACACAGGCAGTAACTTCTTGGACATTGACCATAGCAACTTCTTTCTAGATATGTCTCCTGAGGCAAGGGAAACAAAAGCAAAAATAAACTATTGGGACGTCATCAAAATAAAAAGCTTCCGCACAGTGAAGGAAACAATCAAAGCCATCTATGGAATGGGAGAAGATATTTGCAAATGACGTATCTGATAAAGGGTTAGTATCTAAAATATATAAAGAATTTATAAAACCCAACACACAAAAATGAATAATCCACTTAAAATTGAGCAGAAGACATGAATAAACATTTTTCAAAAAAAGATATATAGATGGCTGACAGACACATGAAAAGGTGTTCAACATCACTCATCATCAGGAAAATTCAAATCAAAACTACAAAGAGATATCACCTCACAACTGTCAGAATGGCTAAAATCAACAACACAAGAAACAGTACATGTTGGTGAGGATGTGGAGAAAGGTGAACCCTCCTGCACTGCTGGTGGGAATGCAAACTGTGGCAATCACTCCGGAAAACAGCATGTGTGTGTTTTTACACCAGCTTCCTCCTCTCTGACATATACTCCCATTCTGTTCATTTTCTGGAACTCTTTTGCCTGCTGGCATTTCTCTCAGAAGCATGCAATTTTCAGCTCTGATTCCAAAACAGGGTAGTCAAAAAAAGATAGTTCATGCCTTTACCCTCAATTCTTGATAATTAATACATATCTTCACCATAAAGTTTTAGTATGATGCACCCTTACCTTGATTATGGTTCATTATTATAATGAAAATCTGTAAATGGTCAGACCCTGCTATAGCAGGCTTGACTACTATAACATTCTTAAAATAATTCTGGCATTCTTTTATTGCCACATCATACTTTTCTCCACTCCTTCTTACAAGGTCAAATTCTAAGTTTCTATCTTCATGGAAGGTGAAATATAGTCTTGGAGTATGGGCCTGCCCCAACCCCTTCATTGGTTTTATTTCATTTAAATCCTTGTTATTTCATTGAAATTCTTGCTATTTCACTGAAATGAATGTTATGCATCCATCAGTGTCATACAGAATTAAAGCTTCATCGGTTTCACATGCTCTACACCGAAGTACTTCCATGGGAACAAATCATTCTACATGTCCAGGGAACTATTAAGACTCAGTGCTTCAAGGACATGATGATTTTATTTCTAAGGTTTCCACAAGTGAGTTTTTAGAACTGTCAAATGACCACTGTTTTCCACAACTTAAGTCATCTCTCCAAACTTACATATGCTGAGCATGCTTAATTCTGATCATTTTGGAAATCTGACATTTTATAACCTTAACTATACTAGGTGCCAAAGATGATTGCATTATGTAGGACTACAGGGTGAAAAATTTATTAATTTATGTAAATTTCCTTAAAAAGATTGAGTGGCATGATGCTGTTCAACTATCCTTTATAATTCTAAACTGTAAATTCCTCAAGGACAGGACCTATGCCTTACCATTTTCTGTATCTCCAGTACATAACATATTGTAACTGCACAGAAATAAGTTATAACTAATAAGTTATGCTGGACAAAGGAGATAACCATTTGCAAAAATATACCTGTGAAACATGTTTGATCATCCTTTTTCACTCTATTTTGTCCTTAATTCTCCATTGTACATGGCATTGCCCTTTAGTTAGGGACATTGTATAAATTGGAAAAAAGCACTTCTTCCCCAAGTAAAAATTAATTATTTAATTAATTAAAGTTATTTAAAATTTAAATTTAAAATTATTGCACAAAGTCAAGAACCATACATAGAAGGAACCATATTTGTGGAAGAATCAGCCCTGGCAGAGCATACAAATGCACCCACACTCTTGCCAGCTCACACACACCATGGATAGATACTAAGGCATACATTCAATAGGAAGTATTTATATTTTAAGCCCCTCTCCCTGACCTCAGATAAGGTGACTGTATCAGGTATGAAATCTTTCTATTTAGAATCAGACGCTGAGAATGGTGAGCAAAAGAGAAAACAACTGCCAAGAGCACATATAAAGTACAGCAAAGAGAAGGGGCAGTTTCAAGCATGGGTGTTTGCCAGTGAGGGTGTATATGTGTGATCTCTTCAAGTGTGTAAGTGGCTATATGTGCCTGTGTGTGTTTACGGAAGATGGTGTTTTCCTCTTTTGCACTAGAACTTGTTTGAGAGGTGTAGAATCCTCATGGTGCCTGCTGCCTTCTTGTATGAGTTAGTATCTACCCATAATGTAAAAAATGTCCCCTTAGATGCAACATCCTTGGGCAGTGAACAACCTGAACACTTATATGTAGCAGCCTTGCCCTCATTCCTTTTTTCTGACCTTTACTCTATCAACTATATTAAAGGAAATCTAGTAGTATTTTCTTTTTTCTTCTTTTTCTTTTATCTTTTTGTTGTTGTTGTTGCTGCAGGGGAGGGCTGTAATTTTCTTTGAGTAGTGGGGTGGAGATAATTATGCCCTGTTCGATCCACTTTACTAAAACAACTACAGTTGACATTTCCAATCCAGTACTATTTGGTGGTTGACACATTCTAGGCCAGTTTCACTGGACATTACAAAATGCCTATTCATCAGAGGAAGATGATATTCCTCTTCATTAATCACAGGTTACTGAAAATATCTTGAAAAGATGGCTTCACATTAACCCATTTTCCTAAATACCTTCCTGTAATGAATTTTTCTTCCATGTAAATACAGTATAGATTTGGTGGGTCAATTACATTTATTTTATTTTATTTTTTTATTTTATTTATTATGTTCAGTTAGCCACTGTATAATACATCATTAATTTTTGATATAGTGTTCAATGATTCATTAGTTCCATATAATACCCAGTGCTCATCAGAACATATGCCCTCCTTAATACCCATCACCCAATACCCCATATCCCACACCCTTCCCTCTGAAACCCTCAGTTTGTTTCCCAGGGTCCATCGTCTCTCATGATTTCTCCCCTTCGGTTTTCCCTCCCTTCCCATATGGTCCTCCATGCTATTGTTTATGTTCCACATATGAGTAAAATCATATGATAATTTTCTTTCTCTGCTTGACTTATTTCACTTAGCATAATACCCTCCAGTTCCACCCATGTCCATGAAAAGAGTGGGTGTTCATCCTTTCTGATGGCTGAGTAATATTCCATTATATATATGTACCACATCTTCTTTATCCATTCAACTGTATTTTTTGTTTCTTTGTTTTTGTTTTTTTATATCATTTTATTTATTTTATTTTTTTAATTTTATTATGTTAGTCACCATACAATACCTCATTAGTTTTTGATGTGGTGATACACGATCCATTGTTTTCATATAACACTCAGTGCTCCATGCAGTACATGCCCTCTTTAATACCCATCACCAGGTTAACCCATCTCCCTAAGCCCCTCCCCTCTAAAACCCTGTTTGTTTCTCAGAGTCCATAGTCTCTCATTTTTCATCTCTCCCTCCAATTCCCCCCCTTCATTTTTCCCTTCCTTCTCCTAATGTCTTCCATGCTATTCATTATGTTCCACAAATAAGTGAAACCGTATGATAATTGACTTTCTCTGCTTGACTTATTTCACTAAGCATAATCTCCTCCAGTACCCACCATGTTAATGTAAAAGGTGGGTATTCATCCTTTCTGATGGCTGAGTCATATTCAATTGTATATAAGGACTACATCTTCTTTATCCATTCATCTGTTGAAGGGCATCTCAGCTCTTTCCACAGTTTAGCTATTGTGGACATTGCTGCTAGGAACATTGGGGTGCATATGGCCCTTCTTTTCACTACATCTGTGTGTTTGGGGTAAATACCCAGGAGTGAAATTGCTGGGTCATAGAGTAGCTCTATTTTTAATTTTTTGAGGAACGTCCACACAGTTTTCCAAAGTGGCGGTACCAACTTGCATTCCCACCAACAGTGTAAGAGGGTTCCCCTTTCTCCACAAGCTCTCCAACATTTGTTGTTTCTTTCCCTGTCTATTTTTGCAATTCTAACTGGTATAAGGTGGTATCTCAATGTGGTTTTGGTTTGAATTTCCCTGATGGCTAATGATGATAAACATTTTTTCATGTGTCTCTTAGCAATTTTTTGTATGTCTTCTTCAGAGAAATGGCTTCTGCCCATTTTTTGACTTGATTATTTGTTTTTTGGTTGTTGAGTTTGAGAAGTTCTTTATAGATCTTGGATATCAGCACTTTGTCTGTAGTGTCATTTGCAAATATCTTCTCCCATTCTGTGGGTTGCCTCTCTGTTTTGTTGACTGTTTCCTTTGCTGTGCAGAAGCTTTTTATCTTGATGGAGTCCCAAAAGTTCATTTTTGCTTTTGTTTCACTAGCTTTTGGAGATTTATCGTGAAAGAAGTTGCTGTGGCCGTTGTCAAAAAGGTTACTGCCTATGTTCTCCTCTAGGACTTTGATGGATTCCTGTCTCACATTGAGGTCTTTCATCCATTTTGAGTTTATCTTTGTGTATGGTGTTAGAGAATGGTCGGGTTTCATTCCTCTACATGTGGCTGTCCAATTTTCCCAGCACCATTTATTGAAAAGACTGTCTTTTTCCCATTGCATATTTTTTCCTGCTTTGTCGAAGATTATTTGACCATAGAGTTAAGGGTCCATATCTGGGTTCTCTATTCTGTTCCATTGGTCTCTATGTCTGTTTTTGTGCCAGTACCATGCTATCTTGGTGATCACAGCTTTGTAATGTAGCCTGAAATCGGGCAACGTGATGCCCCCAGTTTTGTTTTTCTTTTTCAACATTTCCTTGGCGTTTTGGGGTCTTATCTGATTCCACACAAATTTCAGGATTGTTTGTTCTAGCACTTTGAAAAATGTCATTAGAATTTTAATCGGGAAGGTGTTGAAGTCATAGACTGCTCTGGGTAGCATAGACATTTTAACAATGTCTATTCTTCTGACCTATGAGCATGGAATGTCTTTCCATCTTTTTGTCTCTTCTTCAATTTCTTTCAGGAGTGTTCTGTAGCTCCTAGAGTATAGATCCTTTACCACTTTGGTTAGGTTTATTCTGAGGTATCTTATAGTTTTTGGTGCTATTGTAAATGGAATAGTTTCTCTAATTTCTCTTTCTACAGTTGCATTGTTAGTGTATAAGAAAGCAGCTGCTATCCGTGCATTGATTTTGTATCCTGCCACATTACTGAATTGCTGTATGAGTTCTAGTAATTTGGGGGTGGAGTCTTTTGGGTTTTCCACAGAAAGTATCATGTCATCTGTGAAGACAGAGTTTGACTTCTTTGCCAATTTGAATACATTTTATTTCTTTTTGTTGTCTGATTGCTGTTACTAGGACTTCTAGTACTACGTTGAACAATAGTGGTGAGAGTGGGCATCTTTGACATGTTCCTGATCTGAAGGGGAAGGCTCTCAGCTTTTCCCCATTGCAGATGATATTCGCTCTGGGTTTTTCATAGATAGATTTTTATGAACTTGAGGAAAGTTCCGTCTATCCCTATACTCTGAAGAGTTTTATCAGGAAAGGATTATTGTATTTTGTCAAATGCTTTTTCTGCATCAATTGAGAGGACCATAAGGTTCTTCTCTCTCTTCTTATTAATGTGTTCTATCACATTGATTGATTTGTGAATGTTGAACCACCCTTGCACCCTGGGGATAAATCCCACTTGATCGTGGTGGATGATCCTTTTAATGTATTGTTGGATCCTATTAGCTAGGATTTTGTTGAGGATTTTGGAATCCATATTCATCAGGGATATCGGTCTGCAATTTTCCTTTTTGATGGGGTCTTTGCCTGGTTTGGGGATTAAGGTAATGCTGGCCTCATAGGATGAGTCTGGAAGCTTTCCTTCTGTTTCTATTTTTTGAAACAGCTTCAGGAGAATAGGTATTATTTCTTCTTTGAATGTTTGGTAGGATTCCCCAGGGAATCCATCAGACCCTGGACTCTTGTTTTTTGGGAGGTTTTTGATCACTGCTTCAATCTCGTTAGTGGCTATTGGCCTATTCAGGTTGTCAATTTCTTCCTGTTTCAGTCTTGGCAGCTTATAGGTTTCCAGGAAGGCATCCATTTCATCCAGACTGCTCAGATTATTGGCATATAGTTGTTGCTAATAATTTCTAATAATTGTTTCTATTTCCTAGGTGTTAGTCATGATCTCTCCCCTTTCATTCATAACTTTATTAATTTGGGTTCTTTCTCTTTTCTTTTGGATAAGTCTGGCCAGTGGTTTATCGATCTTATTAATTCTTTCAAAGAACCAACTTCTAGTTTCATTGATCTGATCTACTGTGTTTCTAGTTTCTAATTCATTGATCTCTCCTCTAATCTTAAATATTTCTCTTCTAATACATGGCTTAGGCATCGTTTGTTGCTTTTTCTCTAGTTCTTTAAGGTGTAGAGTTAGTTGGTGAATTCTGGATTTTTTTTTTTTTGAGTGAGGCTTGGATGGCTATGTATTTCCCCCTTAGGACCACCTTTGCAGGATCCCCTAGGTTTTAGACTGATGTGTTTTCATTCTCATTGGTTTCCACGAATTGTTTAAATTCTTCTTTGATTTCCTGGTTGACCCAAACATTCTTGAGCAGAGTGGTCTTTAGCTTCCAAGTGTTTGAATTTCTGCCAAATTTTTTCTTGTGATTGAGTTCCAGTTTTAAGCATTATGGTCTGAGAATATGCAAGGAATCATCTCAATCTTTTGGTATTGGTTGAGATCTGATTTGTGACCCAGTATGTGGTCTATTCTGGAGAAAGTTCCATGTGCGCTCAAGAAGAATGAGTATTCTGCTGTTTTAGGGTGGAATATTCTGTATAGATCTATGAGGTCCATTTGGTCCAGTGTGTCATTCAAAGCTCTTGTTCTTTGTTGATTTTCTGCTTAGATGATTTGTCTATTGCTGAGAGTGGATTATTGAGGTCTCCTACAATTAATGTATTGTTATCAATATGACTCTTTATTTTGCTTAACAGTTGGCTTATGTAGATGGCTGCTCCCTTGTTGGGGTCATATTTACAGTTGTTAGATCTTCTTGTTGGATAGACCCTTTAAGAATGATATAGTGTCCTTCTGTGCCTCTAACTACAAACTTTGTCTGATATAAGAATTGCTACCCCAGCTTTCTTTTGATGTCTGCTAGCATGGAAGATAGATCTCCATCCCTTCACTTTCAGCCTGGATGTATCTTTAGGTTCCAAATGAGTCTCTTGTAGACAGCATATGGATGGGTCCTGTCTTTTTATCCAATCTGCAACCGTGTGCCATTTTATGGGAGGATTTAAGCCATTCACGTTGAGAGTGATTATTGAAAGATATGAACTAATTGTCTTCATGTTGCCTGTGAAGACATTGTTTTTATATATTGTCCCTGTAAATTTCTGTTGTATATTATTCTTGGGGTCTTTCTCCTTTTATAGAACCCCCCTTCATATTTCTTTCAGGGCCAGCTTAGTGGTCACATATTCTTTCATTTTCTGCTAGTCTTGGAAGCTCTGCCTCTCTCAATCCATTCTAAATGACAGCCTTGCTGGATAAATTATTCTTGGCTGTATGTTCTGTTTAGTACCCTGACTATGTCTTGCCAGGCCTTTCTGGCTTGCCAGGTCTCTGTGGATAGGTCCTATGTTATTCTGATGTTCCTCCCCCTGTATGTAAGGAATCTCTTCCCCCTAACTGCCCTTAAGATGGTTTCCTTGGGTCTAAGATTTTTGAGTTTTACTATTACATGCTGGGGTGTTGGCCTATTTTCCTTGATCTTGGGAGGGGTCCTCTCTGCCTCTAGGACACGAATGTTTGTTTCATTCCCCAGATTAGGGAAGTTCTCAACTATGATTTGCTCAAATATATCTCCTAGTCCCCTCTCTCTCTCCACTCCCTCCAGGATTCCGATAATTCTGACATTGGAACCCTTCATGGTGTCACTTATTTCTCTTATTCTATTTTCATAGATTCTGAGTTGTTTTTCCCTGACCTCCTCTTTTCCCTTTTTATCTATTAAATTGTCTTCCAGGTCACTAATTCGTTCTTCTGCCTCGCTTACCCTAGCTGTTAGATTTTCTAGATTAGTTTGGATCTCATTGACAGCATTTTTAAGTTCTGCCAATTCAGCTTTCATTTCTGCCCTTAGAGACTCTATGTTGCCATTAGTTGTTTTCTCCATTCTATCTATTGTCTCCACAATTGCTTGCCTGAATTCCATTTCTGACATCTTGGTTATATCTGCATCCATTTGTATATCTGTGGCATAAGTCATAATCTCTGAGTTGTTCCTATTTTGGGGGTTCCACCTCCTAGTCATTCTGTTGATGGGTGGTTGAGGGAATGTATAAAGTCCAAATTGTTGACCAGAACCCAAGCAAGATGCACCTGTTTTCTAGGGACCTTAGGGTTGCCGGCCTCTTGTTCTCCCAGCCTGTCTTGTAGGGGAGGGGCCTGCTGCACTGTTACTCAGGCAACCCTGTTTGGGCAGAGTTGCCCTGCCCCTTTGGCAGGGGATGGGCTCAGTGGGAACCGGTTTTTTTGGGCTTTTGTTCTCTGGCAACTTTCCCAGGTGGCTTTCCTCATCTCTTCCGAAAGTCAGAGTAGAAGAAACCGTTTCCAACCCTCTGCCTCAGAGCAGAGAGATCGCATTCTGTTCTTCAGTGAGCTCTCCAGGCCACAGTCTCTCCATTTCTCTCTGTGTTGCTATAAACTGCAGCGTCCTGGGTTGTGCTCTCCACAGCACTCCCCATCTTGCCTCCAGGTCGGGCACGTCTCTGCCCTTTGTACTTCTAAAACCGCTAGCCACTCCCAGTTCACATGCGAGACCCCACCACTCTGGGTGGTTTCCATCCAGGGGGTTGCCCATAAAGTCCTTTCCCCACTGCTACTGGTCCGCAAGTCTGTTCCCCGTCTCCAGCAGGGGAGGCTATCGCTCACTGGCAGTGTAGGATCCCCAAGGCCAGGCTCCCTCCTGCCGCCCTTTATCCTCTGATATCTGCCTGCAGAATCACAGCTCCCCGCTTTGTACCTTGAAATCAACCGCCTGTGATATTCTGCTTGTAGAAATCCAGATCTTCTTACATCTCAGGCTGATTTCCTGGGTGCTCAGAGTGGTCTGGTAGATATCCAGCTCATTTCCGTGGACCAGTTGGAAGAGGGTCCCCTACTCCTCCTCCATCTTTTCCCCCTTCCCTCCACTCATCTGTTGAAGGACATCTCAGCTCCGTCTACAGTTTGGCTATTGTGGACATTGTTGCTATGAACATTGGGGTGCATGTTCCCCTTCTTTTCACTACATCTGCGTCTTTGGGGTAAATACCTAGTAGTGCAAATGCTCAATTATAAACAAAGCCACTTATTTATTTCATAAAGAGTACTATTCTCTTATTAATGCAATTAATACATTTTCAAGAGCTAATGTATTAAATTCTATTTTGCAATGTGGATGAGTTAATCCATGAGGGTGGTTGCACTTGTTCAATGAATCCCACGTTCAAATAATGTTTTCTACAGAATGAAGCCTTCTCTCTAGGAATTCACTTTTTCTTTTTTTTTAAGATTTTATTTATTTATTTGACAGAGAAAGACACAGCAAGAGATGGAACACAAGCAGGGGGAGTGGGAGAGGGAGAAGCAGGCTTCCCACTGAGCAGGTAGCCTGATGCGGGACTCGATCCCAGGACCCTGGTATCATGACCTGAGCTGAAGTCAGACGCTTAATGACTGAGCCCCTCAGGTGCCTGGAATTCACTTTTTCAACTCATTCAATCCTACAGATATTTTATACTTTTACTTGGAAACTACAAATATAAACTACTAATACTGGGTACTACAAGGATAAAAAATAAATGATACAGTTCTTAGCCTTAGAACAGTTTATTGGTTGAGACCATGTACTTTAAAATGAGACATACCTGGGTTCTGATAGCTTTATTCACCACTTTTTAGCAATGTAATCTTGAGCAAATTATATAATCTCCCTGAGCCTCAGATTCCACATATACAAAAAAGAAATAGTAATATCTCCCTTATGGAGTTTGTTAATATAATTAAATGAAGTGGTCATTAGACTAGGGTGGCTCTAATACATTGGTAGTCTACATAAGCAAAAAAACAAAAAACAAACAAAAAACACTAAGCCATAGTCAATAGACACAAATCTGAGAAAATACAACTTGAGAACAACCAATATAGGCTTTCCCAAATAAAGCTACTGCTTAAACTACAGCCAATTAAATCATTTCCTTGCTTTGCTTCCCTCACACCTATCTTCTGCCAGTGATGCACTCAACCATATTTGGTTTGATGCTGCCAATTCAGGTCAATGTATGGTTAAACTCTTTATATGTGCCTCAGATTATCTTAACAGGTTGTCTTGAAGATTATTTCAGATAAAGTATGTGGTGTCTGACATGTAATAAATTGCTTAATAGGTGGCAACTATTAACTATTCAAGTCACTTTTAGACTAATGGAAAATTGAAAGAACTTAGGTACACAAATAACTAAAATTGAAGGCAGAACAGGCTGGAGTTAAGATGGCAGCATAGTAAGAGTACCCTATGTTCACCTCATCCCTTGAACAAAACTAGATATCTATCAAATCATTCTAAATAACCCAGAAATCAACTTAAATACAGACAAAACAATCTCCAAAACTAAAGGAAGAAAAGAAACCTCACTGAAGAAGGTAAGAAGTGCAGAGACATGGTTTGGGGGAGAAAGGATCTCAGGTGCTGTCGAGGGGAGGGAGCTGTGGTTGCAGAGAAAGGTAAAAGAGCAGAGCACACTGGGGAATGCACAAAGAGAACATTTCCCCAAAGTCATTGGCTGAGAAAGCAAGAGGGGCTCATTTTCATGATTTCTTGCAACCAATGGGAGTTAAAGACTGGAGTTTTAAAGGTCAGTGGGATAGGCTGGGATAGAGTACTGAAGACGCTGCCCTACTCCTGGAGAGAATGCAGACAAACAACACAGGGGCAGACTGCACAATCTGAGGAATGCCTGGGCCATGCAAGGGGAGATTATTCTATCTTCTTGGAACACATCCCTGAGAGGTAGCATTCACAGAGACTACTCTACAGGGACAAAGGAGTTAACTGGCATGCTTTCCCTCCCCAACCCCTCAACATAAATGCAGAGACACTTGCAGAAAGCAGCTCAATCCAGACACTGACTGCCTAACCCACTTATACCTAGTCCCACACATCTGCTCTCTAGTGAGACTGCCCTTTTGGTTAAGCCTGCCTTGGTGCCAGCAGAGTCAGACCCTCCACAAAAAAACCAGCACAGGCCCCTGCCCACACCATGTCCCTAAAGCCTGGAGTTTTAAAAGTCATCAGGCTTAGCTGGGACAGCTGTTCCTGGAGAGAAGGCAGGCAAACAACCTGGAGGCAGAGAGTGTAGAAACGGGATCAGAAAAATGCCTGGGACACACGGGGGGAGGATTATTTGCTCTTCTCAGAGTGCTTCCATGAGAGACAGCACCCACAGAGACTCCTCTCCAGGCAAAAAGTTGCTGGCTGTGCCATTTCCCTCCCAACCTCTCAGCAAAAGCACACCCCTGCCCACACCACATCTCCTGACCAGAGAGTTCTGCAGAGCTTCAGTTCTACTGGAGGTAATATCAGGTCTCATTTAATAAGCAGATCAGAACACACCTAGTTAAAAATTGCCACATTCTGGCCAGGGACCAAACACTGCCCACTGAAAGCAAGGAGAGCCTCTGCAGACAACTGGTCTTAAGGATAGAGCAGCCAAAACACATGAGCAAAGCAAACACAGCACACACCAGAGACACCACCTGAACTGTGAGGCCCTGGACATGATAGGACCTCTTCTTCATAAAGACATTACATTCAAGAGCAGGAAACATAATGGGTTTTTCTAACACAGAGAAGCAGACAGAGACTTAGGCAAAACGCCAAGATGGAGGAATTCATGAAATGATAGAATAATATAAGGTCATGGTCAGATATCTAAACAAAACAGATATAAGTATCATGGCCGATGGAGAATTTAAAGCAACAATATAAGGAAGCTCTCTGGGCTTTAGAAAGCAATGAAACACTTCAGGGAGGCCCTGGCTATAGATATAAAAGACTTAAGGGGCACCTGGGTGGCTCATTTGGTTGAGCATCTGACTCTTGGCTTCAGCTCAGGTCATGATCTCATGGGTCCCCGCGTCAGGCTCTGCACTTAGTGGGCAGTCTGCTTGGAGATTCTCTCCCTCTGCCTCTCCCCCAACTTATGTTCTTTCTCTGTCTCAAATAAAAAAAAAAAGAAAGAAAACCAAAGCTGAGGCCATCACAATTCCAGACTTCAAGCTATATTACAAAGTTTTAGTGATCAAGACAGTATGGTACTGGCACAAAAACAGACACATAGATCAATGGAACAGAGTGAAAAACCCAGAATTGAACCACACAGCTATATAGTGAATTAATATTCAACAAAGTATGAAAGAGCATCCAGTGGAAAAGAGCAGTCTTTTTAACAAATGGTATTGGGAGAACTGGATGGCAACACACAAAGGAATGGAACTGGACCACTTTCTTACAACATACACAAAACTAAATTCAAAATGGATTAAAGACCTAAATATGAGGCAGGAAACCATCAAAATCCTAGAGAAGAACACAGACCACAACCTCTTTGACATTGCCCATAGCACTTTTTTTCTACATATGTCTCCTGAGGCAAGGGAAACAAAAGCAAAAATAAACTATTGAGACTTCATCAAAATTAAAACCTTCTGCACAGCAAAGGAAATAATTAACAAACTAAAAGGCAATCTATGGAATAGGAGAAAATATCTGCAAATAGAATATCTGGTAAAGGGTTAGTATCCAAAATATACAAAGAACTTATAAAACTGAGTGCTTAAAAACAAATAATCCAGTTTAAAAATGGGCAGAAATATGAATAGACCTTTTCCAAAGAAGTCATATAGTTGGCCAACAGATTCATGAAAAGATGCTCAACCTCACTCATCATAGGGGAAATGCAAATCAAAACTACAATGAGCTATCACCTCATACCAGTAAGAATGGCTAAAATTAACAACACAGGAAACAACAGGTGTTGGTGAGGATGCAGAGAAAGGATAACCCTCTTACACTGTTGGCATGCAAACTGGTGCAGCCATTCTGGAAAACAGTATGGAGGTTCCTCAGAAAGTTAAAAATAGAACTACCCTATGATCCAGCAATTGTACTACTAGGTATTTACCCAAAGAATACAAAAATACTAATTCAAAGGGTTCAATGCACTCCAAAGTTTAGAGCAGCATTATCAACAAAGCCAAATTATGGAAAGAGCCCAGATGTCCATCGACTGATGAATGGATAAAGAAGATATGATGTATATATGCAATGGAATATTACTCAGCCATCAAGGAGAATGAATTCTTGCCATTTGCAACAACATAGATGGAGGTAGAGATTATTATGCTAAGCGAAATAAGTCAGTCAGAGAAAGACAAATATCATATGATTTCACTCATATGTGGAATTTAAGAAACAAAACAAATTGATCATAGGGGGAAAAATTAGAGAGGCAAACCAAGAAACAGACTCAACTATAGAGGGCATACTGATGGTTACCAGAGGGGGTGGGTGGGAGGACAGATTTAATAGGTGATGGGGATTAAGGAGTACACTTGTTGTGATGAGCACCAGGTGTTGTATGTAAGTGACGAATCACTAAATTGTACAACTGAAGATAATATTACACTGTGTGTTAACTGGCTGGAATTTGAATAAGAAGAAAAAAGTAAAATATAATAAAACTGAAGGCAGAACAAAGTAAGTTATCACAACACAGACACAAAAAGGAGTATGAGAATCCTCAACATTTTTTTTGAATTCCTAAAAGACCTAGAATTGTACAATGTTCAATTCTCTAAGGGATATAATGTTTATAATGTGGTCCCAATCCTCAAAGAAACTCATGGACTTAGTGTGGAAACAATAATGTGTATTTTCCTTCTATAGATCTTTTATTTCTTCCCTCTTTTCCATTGCTTCTACTGTCACTCCAGGCCAGATTCTTAACCATTTTTGCTCTCAATTATCACCTTGGTCTCTGTGAACCAGGGCTCTTCCCACTTGGGTCCATTTTGTTCATAGCCTCCAGATTAGGTAACTTAAAGCAACGGTTTTGCTTTGATGTTCTATTCAATAACAGTTAATGGCTTCTTGTTCCCACAGTCCAAATTCTCTATCACTGTACTGTTTTAGCTAAAATACCTTGATCTCTGCATTGGGTGGAAGGTTTAGATACAAGATCCCTAAGGTTTGCAGCCAATCTGTCTTCATTCAACAAACCCTGTATGTTTCCTAGTGCTGCTGTAACAAATTACCACAAATTTAATGGCTTAAAACAACACAGATTTGTTATCTTAGAGTTCTTAGTGTCTTCCTGAGCTAAAATCAAGATGTCAGCAGGACTGCATGCCTTTCTGGAGGTTTTAGGAAAGAATGTTTTTTCTTGCCTTTTCTAGCATCTGCTTGCTCTCCTTGGCTTATGGTAGTCTTCCATCTCAAAACCACCAATAGCTGGTTAAGTCTCTCATGATGCCATCATTCTGGTTCTTACTCGTCTCCCTTCCTCCTTCCATTTAATTACTTTCTAATTTCACTGTGTCCACCTAGATAATCAAAAAGTCTCTTTATTTTAAGGTCAATTGATTAGCAACCTTAATTTCATCTGCAGCCTTAATTCCCCCTTTTCATGTAATATAACCTATTCACAGATTCTGAGAATTAGAACGTAGATATCTTTGGAGGAGGGCAGGTATTATTTTTCCTATACACTTTGCCCAGCTAGGTGATAGTAGACTGCTTAAGGTAGGAAGTAGAACTTACTCATCTCTGGAAGACTATGATTTCAGTGATTGTTTAAAATTTTACTCACCCAGAGTGCCTGGGTGGCTCAGTTGGTTAAGCGACTGCCTTCGGCTCAGGTCATGATCCTGGAGTCCCGGGATCGAGTCCCACATCGGGCTCCCTGCTCAGCGGGGAGTCTGCTTCTCCCTCTGACCCTCTTCCCTCTCGTGCTCTCTATCTCTCATCTCTCTTTCTCTGAAACAAATAAATAAAATCTTTAAAAAAATAAAATAAAATAAAATAAAATTTTACTCACCCAAAACAAACACCAAATAACTATAATATATAATAATACGCTGCATCAAAAACAATAAATAGCAAAATGTATGGCCCATATGCACTCTCTCTTTGTTTCTGTCTTTGTTTCTCTGTCTCTCTATTTGTCCCCCACCCCACCCCACCCCCTCACACACAGTTTCTGACTGCTGTCTAAGGGGAAAATAACCCTGGTTAAGAATTACTTTATCTTCTACATAGCCCTATTAGCTAAGAAAATATTACCCAATTTTACTTTCTGTCATGTGTGTGATGAAAAATGAATTATTTATATTTTCTAAAAATTAAATTATATTCTAAAGTACTTAATTTTTTTCAAACTGCTTAAAGATTGACAAGGGTTCTGATAGTATCCCAATTCCTCCAATAACTAAAAAATGCTAGAGATGGTTTAATATGTTTGTGAGCATTGAATATCCAAGAAAATATGAACTAGGTAGCAAGGAATAGAATTCTGGAGATGAAAAATGGCATGAACAAGGTTGAAAAATAAGAAAGTATATTGCCTATGGTGAGACATTTAGAGGGGACTTCTTGGCTAGATAGAGGTGGTGTTCTTAAATGAGAAGCTGCCTTAGATGAGTAAGACCTAACTAAAGAGATATTGAATACCAAAATGAAGCATTAGATATTCTCTGGCCAAATCCCAACATCCTTCCCCATCGTCATTCAACCCAGGAGGAAATCAATTTAGTTCAACATATTTCTTCAGTGAACTTTTAATTTCTCATAACTCATATCTTAGCCTGTAATAGATTTCTGTATCCCTCCCAAGCAAGCTCTTCTTTCACTTACTGATTTTTTTTCTTTTAGTCTGCCCTTTCCCCACAAATGAAAAGAAACTTCTTACTTCAAAATACAAAGAAAGGGTGGAGCCAGTTGTCACTCAGACCTCTTCAGGGTTGGCAGATCCTTCAACGTGTTTTGGAGGTGACAGAAATTGAAGCTATGAGAGGAATGCAGGGTATTTGTACATTTCCTCAAGAGAATAGCCCACACATAGATGTTCCACATACAAACACACTTAGATTCATACGTTCACAACACCAGGTTCAGGAAAATGCTGATATTAAGACCAGTAATTGGATTTTGATTCCAACATTTAAAACATACAAGGTAATAGGTCTTATAAATTATGTCTTTACTGAATACGATTTAAAGAAATTTTATATTTCAAATCTTGAAATCGGATATATGAAGTACACTACAGCAGGAAACTGAATTGGATACTTATCACACACTTCATAGGAAAATAGCTGTGACATCTATTGGTGAATAAGTAAATACTATCTCATTAAGGAAAGAGTCTTTGTGTCATGGTATTAATCTTGACTACCCGGTACTGGTGTGAAAGAAATTGAGGAAGACCCAAAGAAATGGAAAAATAGTCCATGCTCATGGGTTGGAAGAATAAACATTGTGAAAATGTCTATGCTACCCAGAACAATCTACACGTTTAATACAATCCCTATAAAAATACCATCAACAATTTTCACAGAGCTGGGACAAATAATCCTAAAATTTGTATGGAAAGAGAAAAGACCCTGAATAGCCTGAGGAATGTTGAAAAAGAAAACCAACCTGGGGGCATCACAATGCCAGGCTTCAAGCTTCATTATAAAGCTGTAATTTTCAAGACAATGTGGTACTGGCACACACACACACACACACACACACACACAAAAACAGACACATAGATCAATGGAAATGAACCCTCAACTCTATGGTCAACTAATCTTCAACAAATCAGGAAAGAATATCCAATGGAAAAAAGACAGTCTCTTCAGTAAATGGTGCTGGGAAAATTGGACAGCCACATGTAGAAGAATGAAAATGGACCATTTTCTTACACCATACACAAAAATAAACTCAAAGTGGATAAAAGACCTAAATGTGAGACAGGAATCTACCAAAATCCTAGAGAAGAACACAGGCAGCAACCTCTTTGACCTCAGTCAGACCAACTTCTTGCTAGACATGTCTCCAAAGGTAAGGGAAACAAAAGCAAAAATGAACTTTTGGAACTTCATCAAGATAAAAAGGTTCTGCACAGCAAAGGAAACAGTCAACAAAACTAAAAGGCAACCTACCGAATGGGGGAAGATATTTGCAAATGACATATCAGATAAAGGACTAGTATCCAAGATCTATAAAGAACTTATTAAACTCAACACCCAAAAAAAACAGAGAATCCAATCAAGAAATGGGCAGAAGACATAAATAGACATTTCTACAAAAAGAACATACAAATGGCCAACAGGCACATAAAAAAATGCTCCACATCACTTGGCATCAGAGAAATCCAAATCAAAACCACAATAAGATAGCACCTCACACCTGTCAGAATGACTAAAATGAACAACGCAAGAAACAACTGGTGTTGGCAAAGATGAGGAGAAAGGGGAACCCTCTTATGCTGTTGGTGGGAATGTAAACTGGTGCATCCACTCTGGAAAACAGTATGGAGGTTCTTCAGAAAGTTAAAAATAGAACCACCCTATGATCCAGCAATTGCACTACTAAGTATTTAACCAAAGAACACAAAAATACAGATTTGAAGGGGTATATGCACCCCAATGTTCATAGAGGCATTATCAACAATAGCTAAACTATGAAAACAGCCCCCAAATCTATCAACTGATGATTGGATAAAGAATGTGTGGTATATATTATATATATAATATATATAATCATATTATATATAATAGAATATCACTCAGCCATCAAAAAGAATGAATTCTTAACATTTACAATGACGGATGGAGCTAGATTATATTATACTAAGCAAAATAAATCAGGCAAAGAAAGAAAAATACCATATGATTTCACTCATATGTGGAATTTAATAAACAAAACAGATGAATATACAAGAAGGGGAAAAAAGAGAGGGGGGAAACAAATGGTAAGAGACTCTTTTTTTTAAGATTTTATTTATTTATTTTGACAGAGAGAGAGAGAGAGACAGCGAGAGAGGGAACACAAGCAGGGGGAGTGGGAGAGGGAGAAGCAGGCTTCCCACCAAGCAGGGAGTCCAATGCGGTGCTCAATCCCAGGACCCTGGGGTCATGACCTGAGCCGAAGGCAGACGCCTAACAACTGAGCCACCCAGGTGCCCCACGGTAAAGAGACTCTTAATGATAGAGAACAAACTGAGGGTTGATGGATGGAGGTGGGTGGAGGATGGGCCAGATGGGTGATGGAGAATAAGGAGGGCACTTGTTATGATGAGTACTGGGTGTTGTATGTAAATGATGAATCAAGAAGTGGTACTATATATGAGTCACTTGTGAGAGATAATACCATCTCACCCATAATAAAATTTCTCAAAGAATCTCATGCAAAAGAATTATACATTTGAGTAACTTTATCACCAATAAGATTTCTCTGCTTCATGAGAATAAACATTTCCAGTAAAGAACTTATTGACAATAAATTTGATCATATTGGAGTAATCCAGGGGCAAACAATATCATATATGTGTGAGTAGAAGTACTGGTTTCATCTGTATGAAAAAGGATAAAATTATTTTAAAAATCAGAAAATGAAAAAGTAAGAGATCATAACTCTGGAAAATGGGAATGATCTGAATGTCTGGAAAATAATAGAAATTGCACAGATGGTCTCAATGGAGAATACCACATAGAATTGGAATGGTAGCTTTCTGATGTTTTATTAAAATATAAAGTTGGTTAAAATGTTACAGCCTTATTAAAGCATAACCATTATACAGTTGGTATAATGTAAAAATCATCCTAAATGCTAATGTTTTACCTTTGAAAGTTTTCGGGTTTTTCTGAAAAGTGTACCTATGTTATTTGTAATTGAATAATCCTAGACAAATGTTTTGGTTATTTAGGAACTTTGGTGGTCCTTTCAGTTTTAGAAAAACTTGAGGCTACCAAAATTGAGTTTATATGTATTTGTTTTCAGATCATCAGCAGTAATGTAAATAGGTACATTAGAGGAGAATACCAGACACTATACCTTTGAAAACTTTTTTAAATTTTTTATTATTATATTCTGTTAGCCAACATATACTACATCATTAGTTTTTGATGTAGTGTTCAACAATTCATTATATACAACTAATGAACCTTTGAAAATTTCTTAAAGAATTTTGTGAAATGTTTTTTGAGAGTTGTTGAAATTCAGTTATGGAATAATTATTTATTGATTGATTTGATTTTAATCCCAGTGTAGTTAACATATGGGGTTATATTAGTTTCAGGTGTATGATATAGTGATTCAACAATTCCATATATTACTCAGCGCTTACCAAGATAAGGGTACTCTTACTCCCCTTCACCTATTTTACCCATCACCCCACCCACCTCTCCTCTGGTAATCATCTATTTACAGTTTATAGTTAAGAGTCTGGTTTTCTTTGGCTTCTCTCTTTTTTTTCCCTTTCTTCATTTGTTTTGCTTCTTAGAATCCATGTATTACTGAAATCATATGTAATTTTACTTTCTCTCACTGGCATATTTCACTTAACATTATACTCTCTAGATACATCCATGTTGTTGCAAATAATAAGATTTAATTTTTTATGCCTGAATAATATTCCATTGTATACATATACCACATCTTCTTTATCCATACATCTATCGAGGTACACTTGGGCTGATTTCATAATTTGGCTATTGCAAATAATACTGGAATAAACATAGGGATGAATATATCCCTTTGAATTAGTGTTTTATTATTCTTTGGGTAAATACCCAGTAGTGTGATTATTGTATCATATGGTAGTACTAATTTTAATTTTTTGAGGAACCTCTATACTGTCTTCCACAGTGGCTGCACCAATTTGCATTCCCATCAACAGGGCAAGAGGATTCCTTTTACTCCACATTCTTTTTTTTTTAAAGATTTTTTATTTATTTATTTGACAGAGAGAGACACAGTGAGAGAAGGAGCACAAGCAGGGGGAGCGGGAGAGGGAGAAACAGGCCTCCTGCCAAGCAGGGAGCCGGACACGGGGCTCGATCCCAGGACCCTGGGATCATGACCTGAGCCGAAGGCAGACGCTTAACGACTGAGCCACCCAGGCGCCCCTTTACTCCACATTCTTGCCAATACTTGTTGTTTCTTGGGTTTTTTATTTTAGCCATTCTGACAGGTGTGAGGTAATGTCTTATAGTGGTTTTGATTTGGATTTCCGTGATGATGAGTAAGTTGAGTATATTTTCAAGTGTCTGTTGGCTATCTGGGTGTCTTCTTTAGAGAAATGTATGTTCACATATTTTGCCCACTTTTTCATTGGATTATTTGCTTTTTGAAAGATGAGTTTTATAAGTTCTTCATATATTTTGGATACTAACCCTTTATGAGATGTGTAATTTGTAAATACCTTCTCCCATTCAGTAGATTGTCTCTTAGTTTTGTTGGTTGTTTCTTTTGCTGTGCATAAGCTTTTCATTTTGATAAAATCCCAATTGTTTATTTTTGCTTTTGTTTCCCTTGCCTCATGAGACATATCTAGAAAGATCCTGAGTCCTTCCTCTCTCTCTATTTTTGTTTTTGATGAATCGGGCCAAAGGTTTATCAATTTTGTTGATGTTTTTGAAGAATAATCTGATTTGAATGCCTTGTATTTATTCTTGTCTGATTGCTATAGCTAGGAATTCCAGTACTATGTTAAATAACAGTGATGAGAGTGGACAACCCTATCGAGTTCCTGGCTGTAGAAGAAAAGCTTTCAGTTTTCCCCATTGAGGATGATATTAGCTGTGCATTTTTCATATATGGCCTTTGTTATGTTGAGGTATGTTCCCTCTAAATCTACTTTGTTGAGGGTTTTTATCATGAATGAACATGTACTTTGGCAAATAATTTTTCTGCATCTACTGAAATGATCGTATGGTTTTTATCCTTATTGATGTGCTGTGTCATGTTGATTGATTTGCAAATATTGAAGCACATTTGCATCCAAGGAGTAAATCCCACTTTATTTTAGTGAATGATTTTAAAAAATGTATTCTTAGATTCGTCTGCTAATATTTTGTTGAGGATTTTTGCAATTAGGTTCATCATAGATATTGGCCTGTAGTTCTCTTTTTTTGTGGTATCTTTATTACGTTTTGGTATCAAGGTAATGCTGGCCTCATAGAATGAATTTGGAAGTTTTCCTTCCTCTTCTATTCTTTTTTTTAATTTGAGAAGAATAGGTATTAACTCATTTTTATTTTTATTTTATTTTTTTAAAAGATTTTATTTATTTATTCATGAGAGACAGAGAGAAAGAGAGGCAGAGGGAGAGGCAGGCTCCCAAGGAGCAGGGAGCCCGATGCGGGACTCGATGCCAGGACCCTGGGATCATGACCTGAGCTGAAGACAGATACTCAACCATCCGAGCCACCCAGGAGCCCTAACTCATTTTTAAATATTTGCTATAATTCACCTGTGAAACCATCTGGAACTATACTTTCATTTCTTAGGACTTTTTTGATTACTGATTCAATTTCATTGGTGGCAATTGGTCTGTTCAATTTTTCTTTTTATATCTTCCTGCTTCCGTTTTGGTAGTGTATATGTTTCTAGGAATTTGTCTATTAGTTCTAGGTTGTCTCATTTGCTGGCATATAATTTTCATAAGATTTTCTTACAACTCTTATATTTCTGTGGTTGTTATTTCATTTGTGATTTTTTTTATTTGAGTCCTCTCTGTTTTTTTTCTTTTTTGTGATGAGTCTGACTAAAGGTTTATCAATGTAGTTGATCTTTTCAAAGAACCAGCTCCTAGTTTCATTGATCTCTTCTATTGTTTTTTAGTTTGTATATCACTTATTTCTCCTCTTTTTATTATTTCCTACATTCTACTACTTTTGAATTTTGTTTGTTCTTCTTTTTCTAGCTCCCATAGGTATAAGGTTAGGTTTTTTATTTGAGGTTTTTCTTGCTTCTTGAGGTAGGCATGTATTGCTATAAACTTCCGTCTTAGAACTGATTTGCTGCCTCCCAAAGATTTTGGAATCATTATATTTTCATTTTCATCTGTCTCCATGTATTTTTTCATTTCCTCTTTGATTTATGTGTTGACACATTCATTGTTTAGTAACATGTTATTTAACATCCATGTATTTGTGTTTTTTCAGATTTTTTCACGTGGTTGATTTTGGTTTCATAGCATTGTGGTAAGAAAAGATGCACGGTATAAATGTTCTTTTTTAATTTATTGACACTTGTTTGTGGCCTTATATGTTATCTAACCTGGAGAATATTCTGTATGCAGTTGTAAAGAATGTCTAGTATCTTTTTTTAGGATGGAATATTCTGAATATATGTGTTAAATACATCCAGTAAAATGTGTCATTCAAAGGCACTGTTTCCTTGTTGATTTTCTAATTGTATGATCTGTCCATTCATGTAAGTGGGGTGTTAAAATTCCCTGCTATTATTGTATTGGTCTTGATTAGTTCATTTATGTTTGTTATTAAATGTTTTATGTACTTGCTTGTTCCCATTTGGGGCTCATAAATATTTAAATTGCCATATCTTCTTCGTGGATTTCCCCCTTCATGGTTATATAGTGTCCTTCTTTGTCTTATACAGTCTTTTTTACAAGGTCTATTTTGTCTGATATAAGTATTGCTACCCTGGCTTCCTTTCCACATCCACTTGCATGATAAATGTTTCTCCATCTAGTCAGCTCTGTCTTCTGCTTGACAATAGTGGCTTATGAAGGAGAATGTCTATAGTGCCATGCAGTACAGTGTCCTTTGTTTGCCAGAACCTAGCACTTTAGGGGTGTCTCTTATGTGTGTTGCATGAACACTGCTGTTGTGGCTGAGCCAATCTTTTCCTTCATTTCAGTCATCTACAGTTGCTCTCTTTGCCTGTTGTCGGCAGTGTTTGATCCCTGTGATGTTAATAGGCCAGTCTGGGGCTATCTTGGGCTACAGTTGAGTCAGGTCAGACATTTTCAAGATGCAGTAGTACCAAACTGCAGACACATTCCCTGTGTTGCTCCCTAAGAAACTTATATTGGTGGGTGAGGCCTGTGGTCAGACTAGTTGTCTTCCCCCAGCCCATTGCTGAAGCCATAGTCACACTCATGTCTGTGGTTATCTTTCACTCTCCCCAGGGCAGAAGTTTCTTTGAAGTGGTGCTAATCTTTGTCGGGGCTGCTTACACATTGCCAGGCTTGTGGTATGACTTTGTATGGGCTCCATCCAAGAGCATATTGGAAGGGATGGATCCACAACTTGCATGGGGGCAAGAGGCACAGTGTTTATGAGATTTGCAGGCTGGTCCTCTGGGGGAGGGGATCTACAGCTGGGGACTGAGGCAGGCCTGGCTGGAGGGGGGTGTATCTGCCAGAGCACTGGAGGTCAGGGCAGTAATGTTAGCAAGTTAGGTAGTGAGTGTCAGCACTGTGCTGGTTTCCTCAGGTGGAGGTGTGTTTATGCTGGGAGTGGTGGGAGGAGAAATGGAGCCTACCAGCTTCTTTGTTCCTGGAGAAGTCCCCCAAGGATCTCTTTCCCTGAAGGCTACTCTCTGAGATGGGTAAACAACTGTCTCTACTGCAAGCCCAAGGCATTTTTCAAACTGCTGCTTCTAAGCTGTATCTCTGCAGGTTGTTAGTTGTGCTGTCTCTTTAAGGGTGGAGACTCAGTTTCCTCTAGTCCTCCTGGCTTTTCCAGAGCAGAGATGGCTAATTTAAAATTCCAGACTTTATGTCCCACTGGTTGTAAGAACTCACAAAATTTGGCCCCTCTGTTTTTCAAAGCTAGATGTTATGGGGAATCATCTTCCTAGATCCCAGTTGTGATAGTCTGTTTCTCCCCCTTCTCCTCACCCATAAGTCCCTCCATCAAGCAGGAGTCCCGCTGTCCATTTAGCTACCCACTGTGTCTCCACCCTTCCTATTCTCTTTGATGTGACCTCTTTACATTTAGTTGTGGAGTTTATTATGCCATCTAGTTGGGCCATTTTCTGGATTATTTACACTGATGTGAATTTTATCTATTTGTACCTGTGGGATGAAGTGAGCTTAGGGCCATTTTAATCCATCATCTTCCAAAGTTTCTTTCCAGTTATGGAATAATTTCTTAATTGAACTTTGGTAACTTCTGATAGTACAGCAATATGTGGTATTCTTTTATTGATTTAATTTCTATAATTTTTTTAAAAAATTGAAGTATAGTTGACATACAATGTAATATTAGTTTCAAGTGTACAACATAGTGACTCACTTCTGTACAAAATGCCCACCACTATAAGTATAGTTCTTATCTTTCACCGTGTGAAGTTATAACAATGTTATAGAGTATATTCCACTGGGCTTTTCATCCCCATGCCTTATTTATTTTATAACTGGAATTTTGTATTTCTTAATTCTCTTCACCTATTTCATTCCCCCCATCCCCTCCTATCTAGGAACCACCAGTTTATTCTCTGTATTTATGAGTCTGATTCTGTTATTTCCTTTGTTTGTTTTGCTTTGTTTTTTACATTTCATATCAGTGAAATCATATGGTATTTGTCTTTCTCTGTCTGGCTTATTTCACATAACATAATATCCTCCAAGTCCATCAATGTCTATCACTAATGGCGAGATTTCATTCTATTTCATGACTGAGAAATATTCCATTATGTATATATATATATATATAAATATTGTAAAATGTAAAAAACAAAGCAAAACAAACAAAGGAAATA
>NW_027397102.1:4054732-4060410 GCF_003265705.2 Callorhinus ursinus | reverse complement strand
ACATTATGTATATATATATATATATATATATGCCACATCTCTTTATCCATTAATCTATCAATGGTTATTATTTAAGTTACTATCATATATTGGTTATTGTAAATAACGCTGCAGTAAACACAGGGAAGCATGTCTTTTTGAAATAGTGTTTTCATTTTCTTTGGGTAAATACCTACAAGTGGAATTACTGGAGTGTATGGTATTTTTATTTTTAGTTTTTTGAGGACCCTCAGTGGTTGCACCAATTTACATCCCTACCAACAGTACATGAGAGTTCCATTTTCTCCACATCTTCATCAACACTTGTTATTTCTTGTCGTTTTGATACTAGCCATTCTGAATGGTATGAGGTGATATCTCCTTGTGCCTTTGACTAACATTTCCCTGATGATTAGTGATGTTTAGCATCATTTTATGTCTCTCCTGGCCATCTGTATGTCTTCTTTGGAAAAATGTCTATAAAGGTTCTCTGCTCTTTTTAATCAGATTATTACTGTTATTATTTGATATTGAGTTGTATGAGTTTTTCATATATTTTGAATATTAACACCTTATTGAATATATCACTTGCTATATCTTTTCCCATTAAGCAGGGTTTTATTTGCCTTTCTTATTAATGGTATTCTTTGCTGTGCAAAATCCATTAAGTTTGATGTAGTTTACTTTTGTTTTTGTTTCCCTTGCCTGAGGAGACTGATCCAGAAAAATATTGCTAAAACTAATGTCCAAGAGTTTACTGCCCATGTTTTCATTTATGAGTATTATGGTTTCAGGACTTACATTTAGGTCTTCGATCCATCTTGAATTTGTTTTTGTGTATGGTATACAGAAAAATTTTTTGTATGTAGCTGCTCATGTTTTCCAACACCATTTATTGAAAAACGACTCTTTTCCATATTGGGTATTCTGTCACCTTTGTTGTAGCTTAACTGACCATAAATGAGTGGGTTTATTTCTCAGCTCTCTATCTTGTCCCATTGATCAATGTGTCTGTTTTTATGCCTGTACCATACCTTTTTTATTACTATAGCTCTGTAATATATCTTGAAATCTGGGATTGCGGTATTTTAAGCCTTTTTCTTCTTTCTCAAGTTTGCTTTGGCTATTTGGGGTCATTTGTGGTTCCATACAAATTTTAGCATTATTGCTCCAGTTCTGTTAAAAATTCAGTTGGAATTTTGATAAGGATCACGCTGACTCTGTAGATTACTTTGAGTAGCATTGACCCTTTTAACAATATTAATTCTTCTAAACCATGAGTATTGTATTTATTTTCATTTATTTGTGATGTCTTTAATTTCTTTCATCATTGTGGTAAGTTTTTAGAGTATAGGTCTTTCACCAACTAGGTTAAATTTATTTCTGGTTATTTTATTCTTTTTGATAAAACAGAATGGGACTGCTTTGTAAATTTATCTTTCTGTTAGTTTGTTGTTAGTGTAGTAGTGGGAAGTATATAGCAATACAGGCCTACCTAAAGAAGCATTAAAAATCTTAAATACACAACCTAACCTTACACCTAAAGGAGTTAGAAAAAAAAAACAAGTGAAGCCTACATCCAGCAGAAAAAGGGAAATAATAAAGATTAGAGCAGAAATAAATGATATGGAAACAAACAAACAAAAAACCCAGTAGAACAGATTGATGAAACCAGGAACTGGTTCTTTGAAAGAATTAATAAAATTGATAAACCCCTACCTAGACTTGTAAAAAAAAAAGAGGAAGGACCCAAATAAATGAAATTATGAATGAGAGAGGAAAAATAACAAACAACACCACAGAAATACAAACAGTTATAAGAGAATATCATGAAAAATTATATGCCAACAAATTGGGGAATCTGGAAGAAATGGATAAATTGTTAGAAACATATAAACTGGGGTGCCTGGGTGGCTTAGTTGGTAGAGCATCTGCCTTAGTCCTGGGTCATGGTCCCAGGGTCCTGGGATCGAGCCCCACATCAGTCTTCCTGCTTAGCAGGGAACCTGCTTCTCCCTCTCCCTCTGCCTGCCGCTCCCACTGCTTGTGCTCTCTCTCTCTCTCTTTCTGTCAAATAGATAGATAAAATCTTTAAAAAAAAAGAAAAGAAACATATAAGCTACCAAAACTGAAACAGGAAGAAATAGAAAATTTGAACAGACCAATAACCAGAAAAGAAATTGAATTAGTAATCAAAAATCTCACAACAAACAAAAGCCCAGGACCAAAAGGGACAATTCTTCCAAACATTTAAAGAAGAGTTAATACCTATTCTTCTCAAACTGTTCCAAAAAAATAAAAATGGAAGGAAAACTTCCAAACTCCTTCTACAAGGCCAGCATTATCTGGATTCCAAAACCAAAGACCCCACTAAAAAAGATAATTACAAGCAATATCCCAGATGAACAGGGATGCAAAAATATCCATTACTTATGTTTTCCAATTTGTTTGTGTTTAATTTTTTTGTAGTATTCTCTTATAATCCTTTGTATTTCTGTGTTGTAAGTAGTCATTTCTCCTCTTTCATTTCTGATTTTATTTGTCTTTTTTTTATTAATGAATTTGGCTAAACATTTATTGATTTTGTTTATCTTTTCAAAGAACCCAAAGAATTCATCTTTTCTACTTTTTAATTCTCTATTTTGGTTATAATCTTTATTATTTTCTTTCTTCTAATAACTTTGGGCTTTCTTTATTCTTCTTTTTCTAATTGCTTTAGGTATAAGTTTAGAACGTTTATTTCAGATTTTTTGTTTCTTGAGGTAGGTTAGTATCACTATAAACTTCCCTCTTAACTGTTTTTTCTGTGTCCCAAAGATTTTGAACCATTGTTTTTCCGTTTTCATTAATCTCTGGGTATATTTTTTTCCCTCTTTGGTTTCCTTTGATTTATTGGTTGTTTAGTACCATGTCATTTAGGCTTCACATGTTTGTGTTTTTTCCTGTTTTTTTTTCCATATACTTACATCACTGTGGTCTGAAAAGATGCATGATATGACTTCAATCTTTTTTAATTTATTTAAACTTTTTATGGTCTAACATGTAATCTCTCCTAGACAATGTTCTATGTACATTTGAAAATAATTTGTATTCTGCTGGTTTGGGTTGAAATATTCTGTATATATCTGTTAAGTCCATCTGATCTAATGTGTCATTCAAAGCCACTGTTTCCGTATGGATCTTCTGTCTTGATGATCTATCCATTGATGTAAGTTTGGTGTTAAAGTCCCCTACTATTTTACATTATTGTAAATTTCCTACTTTATGTCTGTTAGTGTTTGTTTTATATATTTAGGTATTCCTATCTTTGATCCATAGATATTTATAATTGTTATATTCCCTTGTTAAACTGATCTCCATATTATTCTGTAATGACCTTCTTTGTCTCTTGCTACATCTCTTGTTTTAAAGTCTATTTTTTTCTGAAATAAGTAGTTACCCCAATTTTTTTAAAAAGTTCCATTTGCATGGAATATATTTTTCATCCCTTTACTTTAGTCTGTTTGTGTATTCAGGCCTGAAATGAGTCTCTTATAAACAGAATATAGATGAGTCTTGTTTTTTTATTTTTAATTTTCTTTGTTTTTTCATTTTTTTATTATTTCATCACTCTATGTATTTTGATTGGAACATTTAGACGTTTTGAATTTAAAGTAATTGTTGAGACTTCTGGGAAGATGGTGGACAATAGCTAAGCTTTCCTCATCCCATGGACACACCTAGGTAACAGCCACATCAGTGCAACCAACCAGGAAAAATGACCCCCACACTGGCAGAACAGATTTTCTACAGTTAATTGTAGCAAGGAGGCCACATCAAAAATGGTAGGAGGGACAGAGACACAGTTGGGAAACAAAGTCTTGGCAAGACTAACCACAAACGGGAGGGACACCACAAGCACAGAGAAGAGAGAGAAGCAGACCCACAGCAGGCACTCCAGGCATGGGGACCTGCACTGGAAATACAAATGCCCATAATATTTGGCTTTGAAAACCAGTGAAGGCTTAATGTTGTGACTTTTTTAAACCCAGCAGGGCTTGACTCTGGGTACTTTAAAAATCAGTGAGCTTGGCTCTGGAAGAGTTGGAGGGCAATAGGAAACTGAGTTTCTGCCCTTAAAGAGACAGCATAACAAGCAGTCCTTCTGAGATACAGCAGAGAAGCAGCAGTGTAAAAAGTGTCTGGGATATATGTGAAGGACAGATATTTACTAATTTAAATACTCGTGCTGGAGGGGCAGGGATCTTTAGGAATCCTCTCCAAGAATATTAGAGCTGCCAAGCACCATTCTCTACCTCCCCACCCCCCGCCCCAGCCTAGATAACCTAATACCTGTGGGAACCAGCATCAACACCCACCAACAAACTTGCTAACACAATGCACATTGCTCCTGTGCTCTCTCATAGGTCCATTCCATCCAACCCACCCCACTTGGTCAGAGACTTTCAAAAGTGGCTTCTGCCACATTTCATCCTGCAAACAGTCCCAGCAGAGATGGTCACCATTTCTTTGTGATTCTTGATTTGTGGAGATGGGGAGAAAACCACACACACACACACACACACACACACACAGACACTATTTCAACTGCAGTCCAAGCAGATGAACCTTATAACTGGCAGTGCAGGGAGAGTGCCCTGCAAATCAGTGAGTCTGCAGCCCCAGCAGATGGACTTGGGCCAGGTGTCTAATTTTACTGCCATCCTGCCCATCAACAAAAACCTCTCAGGGGGCAGCACAGGAAGAGACTCCTGCAGTTCAGGGTCACTAAAATCCCAGCAGATAAATTGGAGTCAGGCAACTAGTTTGTCTGCGGGCCCCACCCACCAACAAAAGCCTCTCCAGGGACAATGCATGGACAATACCATGCAGTTTGGTGTAACTGTGGCTCAGACAAATGGGCTGAGGGCAGGTATAGTGTCTGGCTCCTGACACAGTTCAACTACAAGTCCATTGCTGCCCCATACTTGCCACTAATAGCATAGGAACCAAATGCTGCCCACAGGCAACATGGGCTATTGCAGCTAATTGAACTGAAGGTCAGCAAAGTTTAGCCACAACAGTAGGATACATACAACCACATAGGAGACACCAGTGAAATGCTTGGTATAGGTGGACAGGGAAATTGCACTATAGGGCACCACAGAGGACCTCTTCTTCATAAAGCTACATCACTCAAGATCAAGAGACATAAATGACTTTCTAATATGTAGAAATAAACACAGAGTTAGACAAAATGAGGACACAGGAATATGTCTCACGTGAAATAACAGGACAAAATCACAGTAAAAGAGCTAAATGAAAGAAATGGTGATAAGCAACATGCCTGATAAAGAATTCAAAGTAATGGTCATAAAGATACATACATACTGGACTTGAGAAAGGAGTGAAGGATGTCAGTGAGACTTTCAACAAAGAGATAGAAAATATTTTTTAAAAACAGAGGTGAAGAACACTATAACTGATATTAAAAATGCACTAAATAGAATTAATAGTAGGTTAGAGGAGTTGGAGGAAAGAATCAGTGAGCTGGATGACAGAGTAACGGAAAGCAACCAAGTTGAACAACAAAAAGAAAAGAAAAAGAAAAAAATGAGAATAGGTTAAGGGAACTAAGCAATATCATCAAGTATAATAACATTCACATCATAAGGATGCTATAAGGAGAAGAGAGAAAAGAGGGCAAAAAATTTATTTGA
>NW_027397102.1:3999739-4054632 GCF_003265705.2 Callorhinus ursinus | reverse complement strand
TATATATATATATATATATATATATATATATATATATATATATATATGGAAAAACACAGACATCCAGATCTTGGAGTTACAGGGATCCCCCAACAAAATGAATTCAAGGAGGTCTACACTAAGAAACACAATAATTAAAATAACAAAAATTAAAGATAAAAAATTTTAAAAGTATCAAGAGAAAAGCAAAGAGTTACATACTAGAGGAAACCCCATAAGGTTATCAGCTGATTTTTCAGCAGAAACCTTGCAAGCCAGAAGGGAGTGGTACAATATATTCAAAGTTCTGAGAGGAAAAAATTTCTGCAACCAAGAATACTCTACCCAACAAGGATATAATTCCAAATAGAGGGAGAAATAGAGTTTCCTAGACAAACAACAGTTAAAGGAATTTGTCACCACTAAATCAGCCTTACAAGAACGTTAAAGGGAATTCTTTGAGTGGAATGGAAAGGTCATAATCAGGAGTCAGAAAATTATGTAGGAAAAAATTCCACAGGTAAATAAAAAACTATAATAAAAGCAATAGATTAAACGCTTATAAAAACTAACACAGAGGTTAAACCACATAAGCATTAAAATAATTTATACCTATAAAAATCAGTCAGAAGATTTTCAATATAAAAGGATATAAAGTACGATCATATACATAAAACATGGAGTGAAAGTAAAAGTTTAGTGCTTTTAGAATGTGTTCAAAATTAAGTGACTGTCAATTAAATATAGACTTCTATATGCACAAGATATTATATATGAACCTAAAAGTAATCACAAATCAAAAACCTATAACTGATACACACACAAAAATAAAGCCATAAAGGAAGAGAGCAAGAAAAGAAACAGAGAGTAACTACACAAACAACCATCAAACAAGTAATAAAATTACAATAAATACATACTTAATAATTATTTTCAATATAAATGGTCTAAATACTGCAATCAAAAGACATAGGGTGTCTGAATGGACAAAAAAACAAGACCCATTAATATGATACGTGTAAGAGACTCACTTCAGACCCACTGACACATGCAGATTGAGAGTGAAGTGATGGAAAATATTTACCATGCAAATGCAATCAAAAAGAAAGCTAGGGTTGCAATACTTATAATGGACAAAATCGACTTTAAAACAAAGACTGCAACAAGAGACAAAGAAGGACACTACATAATGATAAAAGGAACAATCCAACAAGGGAATATAATAATTGTAAATATTTATGCACCCATATCATGGGAACACTTAAATACATAAAGCAACTATTAGCAGACATTATGGAAGAAATTGACAGTAATGCAATAATACTAGGGAACTTTAATACCAAACCAGATCAATGGATTAATCATCCAGTTAAAAAATCAAAAGAAAACAGTAGCTTTGAATGACACCTTGGACCAGATAGACCTAAAAGATATATTCAGAACATTCAACCAAATACAATGGAATACACATTCTTTTCAAGTGCACATGGAACATTCTCCAGAATGAATCACATGTTAGGCTACAAAAAAAGTCTCAATAAATTCAAAAATTGTAAAACATATAATGCATCATTTCTGAGCACAACAGTATGACACTAGAAATCAATCATAAGAAAAAATTTGGGAAAAAAACCCACAAATATGGAGGCTAACTAGCATGTTACTAAATAATGAATGTGTCATCCAAAAAATCAAACAGAAAATTAAAAAAAAAACATGGAAACAAATGAAAACTAAAACATAATGATCCAAAATCTTTGGGATGCATGAAAAGATGTACTAAGAGGAAAGATCAAACAATGCAGGCCTTCCTCAATAAGCAAAAAAAATTCTGCAATAAACAATTTACATTACACCTGAGCGAGCTACAAAAAGAAGAAAAAACATAGCTCAACACCAGTATATGGATAGAAATAATAAAAATTTGAACAGAAATAAATGAAATAAAGACTTAAAAATAGAACAGAGCAATGAAACAGCATCTGGTTCTTTTAAAAATTTTTTTTATTTATTTGTTTGAGAGAGAGAGAGAATGAGCTGAGGTGGGGGGAGGCAGAAGGAGAAGCAGACTCCCCATTGAGTAGGCAGCCTGACACGGGGCTTGATCCCAGGACCCTGAGATCATGACCTGAGCTGAAGGCAAACTTTTAACTGACTGTGCCACGCAGGCACTCCAACATCTGTTTTTCTTAAAAACACAAATAAATTTATAAACCTTGAGTTAGACTCATCAAAAAGAGAGAGACAGAGAGAGAATAAGGGAGAGACACAAAGACAGAGACGACTCAAATAACTAATCAGAAATGAAGAAATAACAACTAACAATACAGAAATACCAAGTATTATGAGAGAATACTATCAAAAAGTATATGCCAATAAATTGGACAAGCTAGAAGAAATAGATACATTCTTAGAAAGATATAACCTCCCAAAATTGAATGAGAAAGAAATAGAAAATTGAAACAGACTAATTACTAGCAATGAAATTGAATCAGTAATCAAAATACTCCCAACAAATAAAAGTCCAGGATCAGATGGCTTCACAGATGAATTCTACTAAACATATAAAGAAAAGTTAAACCTATTATACTCAAAGTATTTGAAAAAAAAAAAAAAGAAAAGAAAGAAAAGGTGCCATATTCATTCCAGAAGGTCAGCATTAGCCTGATACCAAAACCAGTTAAGGACATTGTAAATAAATAAATAAATAAATAAATAAATAAATAACTACAGACCAATATCTCTGATGAACATAGATGTAAAAATTCTTTTTTTAAAGATTTTTAAAAATTTATTTGAGAGAGAGAGCACGAATGGGGAGAGAAGCAGAGAGATATGGAAAGGGAGGAGCAGACTCCCCACTGACCAGGGAGCATGATGTGGGACTCCAATTCAGGACTCCAAGATCATGACCTGAGCTGAAGGCAAACAATTAACTGACTGAGTCACCCAGGGGCCCTGAGATGCAAAAATTCTTAACAAAATATTATGAAACCAAATCAAATAATACATTCAAAATTCATTCACCATGATCAAGAGGGGTTTATTTCAGGGATGCAAGGGTGGTTCAACATTCACAAATCAATCAGCATGATGCATCACATTAACAAGAGAGAAGAGAAAAATCATATGAGGATTTCATGAGATGCAGAAAAAGCATTTAACAAAGTACAATATTCATTTGTGATAAAAAAAAAAACCTCAACAAAGTAAGTTTAGAGGTAACACACCTCAAAATAATAAAGATCATATATGGAAAAACCCACAGCTAACATCATACACAATAGTGAAAATCTGAGAACTTCCTCCCAAAGTCAGTAACAAAAGAAGGATGTCCACTCGCACCCCTTTTATTCAACATAGTACTAGAAGCAATGGCCGCAGCAGTCAGAAAAGAAAAAAAAATAAAAGAATCCAAATTGGCAGGGAAGAATTTGAAGTGTCACTATTTGCAGATGACATGATACTATATATAGAAAACCCTCAAGCCTCCACCAAAAAACTACTAGAAAAGATAAGTGAATTCAGTAAAGTCACAAGATACAAAACTAATGTACAGAAGTCAGTCACATTTCTATACACTAATAATGAATTAACAGAAAGAGAAAATTTTTTAAAATCCTATTTACAATTGCAACAAAAATAATAAAATACTTAGGAATAAACTTGCCCAGTGAGGTGAAAGAGCTTTGTTTTGAAAACTACAAGACATTGATGAAAGATATTGGACATGATGCAAACCAATGGAAAGTTACTCCATGCTCATGGATTGAAAGAACAAATTTTTTTTTCCTTTTTTTATTATTTTATGTTAATCACGATACATTACATCATTAGTTTTTGATGTAGTGTTCCATGATTTGCATTTGCATATAACACCCAGTGCTCCATGCAGTATGTGCCCTCTTTAATACCCATCATCAGGCTAACCCATCCCCCATCCCCTCCCCTCTAGAACCCTCAGTTTGTTTCTCAGAGTCCATAGTCTTTCATGGTTCATCTCCCCCTCCGATTTCCCCCCTTCATTTTCCCCTTCCTGATATCTTCTTCTTCTTTTTTTAAATATAATGTATTATTTGTTTCAGAGCTACAAGTCTGTGATTCAACAGTCTTACACAACTCACAGCATTTACCATAGCGCATACCCTCCCCAATGTCTATCACCCAGCCACCCCATCCCTCCACCCCCCACCACTCCAGCAACACTCAGTTTGTTTCCTGAGATTAAGAATTCCTCATATCAGTGAGATCATATGATACATGTCTTTCTCTGATTGACTTATTTCGCTCAGCATAATACCCTCCAGTTCCATCCACGTCATTGCAAATGGCAAGATTTCATTCCTTTTGATGGCTGCATAATATTCCATTGTGTATATATACCACCTCTTCTTTATCCATTCATCTGTCAATGGACATCTTGGCTCTTTCCATAGTTTGGCTATTGTAGACATTTCTGTTACAAACATTGAGGTGCATGTACTCCTTTGAATCCCTACATTTGTATCTTTGGGGTAAATACCCAGTAGTGCAATTGCTGGATCATATGGTAGCTCTATTTTCAACTTTTTGAGGAACCTCCATACTGTTTTCCAAGTGGCTGCACCAGCTTACATCCCCACCAACAGTGTAGGAGGGTTCCCCTTTCTCTGCTTCCCCGCCAACATCTGTCATTTCCTGAGTTGTTAATTTTAGCCATTCTGACTGGTGTGAGGTGGTATCTCATTGAGGTTTTGATTTGGATTTCCCGGATGCCAAGTGATGTTGAGCACTTTTTCATGTGTCTGTTGGCCATTTGGATATCTTCTTTTGAAAAATGTCTGTTCATGTCTTCTGCCCATTTTTTGATTGGATTATTTGTTCTTTGGGTGTTGAGTTTAAGAAGTTCTTTATAGATCTTGGATACTAGCCCTTTATCTGATATGTCATTTGCAAATATCTTCTCCCATTCTGTCAGTTGTCTTTGGGCTTTGTTGACTGTTTCTTTTGTTGTGCAAAAGCTTTTTATCTTGATGAAGTCCCAATAGTTCATTTTTGCCCTTGGTTCTCTTGCCTTTGGCGATGTTTCTAGGAGGAAGTTGCTGTGGCTGAGGTCAAAGAGGTTGCTGCCTGTGTTCTCCTTTAGGATGTTGATGGACTCCTGTCTCACATTTAGGTCTTTCAACCAAATATTGTTTAAATGTCCTTAGTACCCAAAACAATCCACAGATTTAATGCAATCCCTATCAAAATGCAAACAAGATTTTTCAAAGAACTAGAACAAATAATCTTAAAATTTGTATGGAACCACATAAGACCCCCAAAAGCCAAAGCAATCATGGGAAAGAAAAACAAAGCTGCAGGTATCACAATCCCAGATTTCAAGATATACTACAAAGTAATAGTAATCAAAACAGTATGGTACTGACACAAAAATAGATACATAGATCAATAGAACCTAATAGAAAGTCCAGAGATTAACCCATAGTTTTATAGTTAATTAATCTCCAAAAAAGGAGGCAAGAATATACAATGGAATAAAGATAGTCTCTTCTTCTAATGGTGTTGGGAAAACAGGACAGCTAAATGCAAAAAATTTATGCTGGACCAGCTTCTTACACTATACACAAAAATAAACTCAAAATGGATTAAAGACCTAAATGTGATACATGAAAACACAAAATTCTTATAAGAAAACGCAGTAATTTCTTTGACACCAGCCATAGAAACATTTTCTTGGATAGGTCTCCTCTGACAAGGGAGGCAAGCTTGAGAGGAATATGGTTGTAGAGCAGGAGGACCCTAAGCTCACCTCATCCCATGAACACAACTAGATAACTAGCAAATCATCTTAAATACCCAAAGTAGACCTGAAGACTGGCAGAATTAAGTCCACAACTAAAGGGAGAGAAGAGGTCACATCAAAGGAGGTAGGAAGTGTGGAGACATCATTTAGGGGAGAAACAGATCTCAGGTGCTGCAGAGAGGAGGGAGCCTTGTTGCCAAGAAGGGCAAGAAAGAGAGGAGCACACATACAAGGAGAATGTTTCCCCAAAGCATTGGCTTGGAAAATGAGAGGGATTGAATTTCATGAGTTCTTGCAACCAGTGTGGTTTAAAGACTGGAGTTTTAAAGGTCAGCCTGTTTGGCTGGCATAGAGCCCAGAGGGCACTGTGCTTCACCAAGAGAAAAAGCAGGCAAACAACCCAGAGGTGAAAGGATGGAAACAATGATCTGAAGAATGCCTAAGGCACACAGAGGGGAGACCATTTGCTCTTCTCAGATGTAGTCCCTAGAAACAGCATTCTGGGAACTAAGGACCTGGCCAGTGCCATTTCTTTCCCCTGCCTCTCAGCATAAACACAGAGCCACCTGCAGGAAGCAATTCACTGCCCACACTGCCTGCCTAATTTGCATACATCAAACCCCACCAGCCTGCACTCTGCTGAAACTGCCCTTCTCAATCATGCTTCTCTCAGTCCCAGTGCAGTAAGTCTCTACACCAGAAGACCAAAACAAAGCCCTGCTCACAGCACATCTCTTGACCAAAGAATTCTGCGTGGCCTCAAATGGGGTGGAGGTGGTAACAGGTCTCATTTCATAAGCAGACCAGAGCACACCTAGTTAAATCTTGCCACATTCAAGCTAGGGAACAAACACTGTCCACAGCAAGCAAAGAGAACCTGTGTAGACCACTGGCCTAAAGCATAGACAAAACAAAACACAACAGTAGAGTGCATGTAGCACACACCAAAGACACTCCCTGACACTCCAGACCCTGGGTCTACATGACCTCTTCTTCATAAGACCATTACTTTAGGAGCAAGAGACATAACTAGCTTTTCTAACACAGAGAAGAAGTCAGAGACTTAAATAAAATGAGAAAACAGAAGAATTTACCCAAAATGAAAGAACAAGATAAGGCCACAGCCAGAGAACTAAGTGAAACAGATATAAGTAATATGCCTGATGGAGAATTTAAAGCAATGATCATAAGGATACTCACTGGGCTTGAGGAAGGATAGATGACATCAGTGAGTCCCTTACAACAGAAATGAAACAGTGAAAAAAGAATCAGAGATGAATAGTGCAATAAACAAGATTAGAAACATGCTTGATGCAATGAACAGCAGGCTGGAAGAAGCAGAAGAATTAAAAATGAACTAGAAGACAGAGTAATGGAAAGTAATCTAGCTGAACAAATGAGACAAAATGAATTGTGCAAAACAAAAATAGATTTAAAGAATTCAGTGACTCCATCAAGAGTAATAACATTCACATTATAGGGATCCTAGAAGAAGAGAGGGAAAAGGGGACAGAACATCTATTTGAATAAATAATAGCTGAATACTTCTCTAATCTGGAGAAGGAAAAAGATATCCAAATCCCAGAGGCACAGAGATCCCCCAACAAAATCAACCCAAGGAGGTCAACTCCAAAACACAAGAGGAATCAGAATGGCAAAAAGTAGCAATTAAGAAAAAATTTTAAAATCAGCAAGAGAAAAGAAGACAGTTCCATACAAGGGAAATCCCATAAATTATCAGCAGATTTTTCAACAGAAACTTTCCAAGCCAGAGAGTAGCATGATATAATCAAAGTGCTGAAAGGGAAAAATCTGCAGCCTAGAATACTCTATTAAGCATGGCTCTCATTCAGAACAAAAAGAAAGATAGTTTCTCAGACAAACAAAAACTAACAGTTCATGATCATTAAACCACCCCTACAGGAATATTAAAGGGTACTCTTTGAGTAGAAGGGAAAGACTATATGTGAGAGTATGAAACACAGAAAACACAAAAGCAATAAAGAAAAATATTTCTGTAAAATGTCAGTGGAGTCACAAAATAAAAGGATATAAAGTATGACACAATTTACCTAAAACGGGGGGGGGGGACATGAGTAAAGAATGGGTTCAAACTGGGCACCTGGGTGGCTCAGATGGTTAAGCATCTGCCTTTGGCTCAGGTCGTGATCCCAGGGTCCTGGGATCGAGTCCTGCATCGGGCTCCCTGCTCCTTGGGAGCCTGCTTCTCCCTCTGCCTCTCTCTCTCTCTCTGTCTCTCATGAATACATAAATAAAATCTTTTTTTTAAAAAAAAGAATGGGTTAAAACTTAAGCAACCATAAAATTAATGTAGACTTCTATGCACAAATGATATTATATATAAACCCAATGGTAACCACAAATAAAAAATCACTAATATATATGCAAAGAATAAAGAGAAAGAAATCCAAGTATATCATTAAAGAAAACCAGCAAACTTTGAAGAACAACAGAAGAAAGGATAAAAAAAAAACTACAGAAAACAACCACAAAAGAAATGACAAAATGGTAATAAATACATATCTATCAATAATTGCTTTTAATTGAAATGGAATAAAAATTCCAATCAAAACATATAGGGTAACAGAATGGACATACAAAGAAGACCCATCTATATGCTGCCTATAAGAGAATCATTTCAGAACTAAAGATTCCAGCAGATTGAAAGTGAGGGGATGGTGAAAGATTTATCATGCAAATGGATGTCAAAAGTAGGCTAGAGTGGCAATATTTACATTGGACAAAATACACTTTAAAACAAAGTCTGTAAAAAGAGACAAAGAAAGACACTATATAATAACAAAGGGAACAAACAAACAAGAAGATATAGTAATTGTAAATACTTTTGCACCCAATTTGGGAGTACCCAAATATATGAAACAGTTAATAACAAACATAAAGGAACTAACTGATAGTAATAACAATAATAGGAGAGGAATTTAACAGCCCACTTACATGGATGGACAGATCATCCAAAAAGAAAATCAACAAAAAAAGAGTGACTTTTTTTTTTTAGAAGATTTTCTTTATTTATCTGAGAGAGAGAGAGGAGCAGCAGAGGGAGAGAGAGAAGCAGACTCCCTGCTAAGCAGGGAGCCCTATGCAGGACTGGATCCCAGAACTCCAAGATCATGATCTGAGCTGAAGGCAGATGCCTAACCAATTGAGCCACCCAAGCACCCAGAAACAGTCACTTTGAATGACACAGTGGACCAGATAGATTGAACAGATATATTCAGAATATTCCATAACAAAACAGCAGAATACATGTTTTTTTCAAGTACACATGAAACATTCTCCACAGTAGACCACATATTAGACCACAAAACAAGTCTCTGTTAATTCAAGAAGATAGAAGTTATACCATGCATCTTTTCTGACCACTACCCTGTGAAACTAGAAGTCTACCACAAGAAAAAAACCTGGAAACACCACAAATACACAAAGGTTAAATAATATGCTACTAAACAATGAGTGAGTCAACCACAAAATTAAAGAAGAAATAAAAAATACATGGAAACAAACAAAAATGAAAACATAATGGTCTAAAACCTTTGGAATGAAGCAAAAGTAGTTTAAAGAGGGAAGTTTAATAGTAATAAAAGCATCCTTCAAGAAGCACGAAAAATCTCAAAAAAGAACCTAATATTACACCTGAAGGAACTAGAAGAATAAACAAAACCCCAAAACAGCAGAAGGAAAGAAGTAACAATAGAGGATAAATAAATGATATATGGACTAAAAAGTAATAGAACAGAACAATGAAGCCAGGAGTTGATTCTTTAAAAACACCAACAAAACTGATAAATCTCTAGCCAGACTCAAAGGGGGTGGGGGTGGGGAGAAAGGGCTCAAAAACACAAAATCACAAATGAAAGAGGAAAAATAACGAACACAGAGATGGAAACAATTATAAGATAATATTATGAAAAACTATATGCCAACAAATTAGACAACATGGAAGAAATGGATAAATTCCTAGAAACATATAACCAACCCAAACTGAAGCAGGAACAAATAGAAAACTTGAACAGACTCAACACCACCAAGCAGATTGAATCAGTAATCAAAAAACTCCCAAAAAACAAAGGTCCAGGACCAGATGGCTTCACAGGGGAATTTCACCAAACATTTAAATAAGAGTTAATACCTGTTCTTCTCAATCTTTTCTTAAAGAAAAAAAAAAAGAAGGAAAACTTCCAAATTCATTTTATGAGGCCAGCATTGCCCTGATACCAAAACTTAATAAAGATATCACTAAAAAAGTGAACTACTGGTCAATATCTCTGATGAACATAGATGCAAAAGTCTTCAACAAAATACTAGCAAACCCAATCCAACAATACATTACAAAAATAATTTACCACCATCAAGTGGGATTTATTCCTGTGTTGCAAGGTGATTCAATATTCATAAATAAATCATTGTAATAAATCACATCAACAAGAGAAAGAATAAGAACCATATGATCATTTTAGTAATGGCAGAAAAAAAGTATTTGACAAAGTCCAACATCCATTCATGATAAAAACCCTCAACAAAGTAGGTTTAGAGGGAATATACCTCAATATAATAAAGGCCATATATGAAAACCCCACAGCTAATATCATCTTCAATGGGGAAAACTGAGTTTTTCCTTTACAACCAGGAACATGCAGGGCTGTCCACTCTCACCACTATTATTTTACATAGTACTGGAAATCCTAGCCATAGCAATCAGACATCAAGAAGAAATAAAAGGCATCCAAATCAACAAAGAATAAGTAAAACTTTCACTATTTGCAGATAACATGATTCTACATATTGAAAACCTAAAAAAAAAAAAAACTCTACCAAACAACAGCTAGAACTAATAAATTCAGTAAAGTCACAGGATGCAAAACCAATGGAGAGAAAACTGCTGCATTTCTATACAACAATAATGAAGCAGCAGAAAGAGAAATTAAGAAAACAACTCCATTTACAATTTCACAGAATAATAAGATAGCTAAGAGCAAACCTAACCAACGAGGTGAAAGACTCTGAAACATATAAAAAATGTCTGCCTTTGGTTCAGGTCATGATCCCAGAGTCCTGGGATCGAACCCTGCATCAGGCTCCCTGCTCAGCAGGAGGCCTGTTTCTCCCTCTCCCACTACCCCTGCTTGTGTTTCCTCTCTCGCTGTGTCTCTCTCTGTGTCAAATAAATAAATAAAATCTTTAAAAAATAATATAAAAAATAAAAAGTTGGGGAAAAAATAAATAAAACACTGATGAAAGAAATTGAACATGACATAAAGAAATGGAAAAACATTCCATCCTCTTGGATTGGGAAAACAAACAGTTATAATGTCTATACTACCCAAAGCAATGTACACATTTAATATAATCCCTATCAAAATGCCACCAGCATTTTTCATAGAACTAGCACAAACAATCCCAAAATTTGTATGGAACCACAGAAGACCCCAAATATCCAATGCAATATTGAAAAAGGAAAGCAAAGCTGGAGGCATCCCAATTCCACACTTCAAGTTATTTTACAAAGCCATAATTATCAAAATAGTATGGTAGTGGAGTAAAAATAGACACATAGATCAGTGGAAAATAATAGAAAACCAAGAAACCCACCATTATATGGTGAGCTAATCTTTGACAAAGCAGAAAAGAATATTCAATGGGAAAAGGACAGTCGGGCACCTGGGTGGCTCTGTCAGTTAAGTGTTTGCCTTTGGCTTAGGTCATGATCCTGGAGTCCCGGGATCGAGTCCCACACTGGGCTCCCTGCTCGAAAGGGAGTCTGCTTCTCCCTCCACCCCTCACCCTGCTCTCATACTCTCTCTTTCACTCTCTCTCTCTCAAATAAATAAATAAAATCTTTAAAAAAAAAAAGAAAAGAAAAATCTCTTCAACAAATGTTGCTGGGAAAACTGGACAGCTACATGCTACATGCAAAAGATGAAACAGGACCATTTTCTTACACCATACACAAAAGTAAACTCAAAATGCATTAAAGATCTAAATTTGAGACCTGAAACCATAAAAATCCTAGAAGAGAGCCACACAGTAATTTCTCTGACATCAACCAAAGCAACTTCTCTCTAGATATGTCTCTCCAGGCAAAGGAAACAAAAGCAAAAATAATCTATTGGGACTACATTAAAATAAAAAGCTTCTGCACAGTGAAGTAGGCAATCAACAAAGCTAAAAAGCAACCTACCAAATGGGAGAAGATATTTGCAAAGGTTCTCATAAAGGGTTAGTATCCAAAATATATAAAGAACTGATACAATTCAACACTCAAAAAATAAATAATCCAGTTAAAAAATGTCCAGAAGACATGAACAGACATTTCTCCAAAGAAGACATCCAGTTGGCCAACAGACACATGAAAAGATGCTTAACATCACTCATCATCGGGGAAATGAGAATCCAGACTACAATGAGATATCACTTCACACCTGTCAGAATAGCTAAAATAAAAACCATAAGAAAGAACAAGTGCTGGCAAGGATGCCGAGGAAAAGAACCCTTGTGCCCTGTTGTTGCAAATGCAAACTGGTGTAGCCACTGTAGAAAACGGTATGGAGGATCCTCAAAAAGTTAAAAATAGAACTACCCTACAAATCCAGTAATTGCACTACTAGTTATTTACCCCAAAAATACAAAAACACTAATTCAAAGGTATACATGCACCCCCATGATTATAGCAGTATTATTTTTCTTCAATTTTTTTAATTTAAATTAATTTTAATTAACATATAGTGTATTACTAGTTTCAGAGGTAGAATTTAGTGATTCATCAGTTGTATATAACACCCACTGCTCATTCCATCAAATGCCTTCCTTAATGCCTATCACCCAGTTACCCCATCCCCCCATCCACCTCCCTTCCAGCAACCCTCAGTTTGTTTCCTATAGTTAGGTGTCTCTAATGGTTTGCCTCCCTCTGTTTTCATCTTATTTTATTTTTCCTTCCCTTCCCCTATGTTCATCTGTTTTGTTTTTTAAATTCCACATATGAGTGAAATCACATATTTGTCTTTCTCTGACTGACTTATTCTACTTAGCATAATACCCTTTAGTTCCATCCAGGTCACTGGAAATGGCAAGATTTTATTCTTTTTGATAGCTGAATAATATTCCAATATACCTCATCTTCTTTATCCATTCATCTGTGATGGACATCTGAGCACTTTCCATATTTTGGCTATTGTGGACATTGATGCTATAAGCATTGGGGTGCATGTGTCCCTTTGAATCGCTATGTAACCTTTGGATAAATACCTAGTAGTGCAATTTCTGGCACAATATTATTTATAATAGCTAAATTATGGAAGCAGCCCAAGTGTCTATCAATAGATGAATAGATAGGGAAGAAGTGATTTATATATATATATATATATATATATATATATATATATATATACATATATATGGAATATTATTCAGCCATAAAAAGGAACAAAATCTTGCTGTTTGCAATGACATGGATGGAGTAGAAAATGCAATGCTAAAAAAAATAAGTCAGGAGAGAATGACAAATACCATATGATTTATTGTATATGTGGAATTTAAGAAAAAAAATAAAGGCACAAGGAAAAAAAGAGAGGGAGAGGCAAACCAAGAAACAGACTCTTAACAATAGAGAACAAACTGATGGTTACCAGAGGGGAAGTGGGTGGGGGAATGGGTTAAATAGGTGAGGAGTTAAGGGGTGCATTTATGGTGATGAGCATTGGGTGATGTATGGAAATGTTGAACACCTGATAGTATTATACATCTGAAATTAATATAACACTGTATTTTAACTATATTGGAATTTTTTAAAGAAGATATTAACTTTGGAACTTAGGGGGGAGAATCATCATTTTGCAATATATGAGTATTGAACATTAGGTTGTAAAACTGAAACAAATTTAATGTGTGTCATGTATACCTCAATATAAACAAATAAATTAGAGGCAATTTTGACCAATTTCTTCTCAAATCTTCTTTAATTGCTTCAAAAATTATGTAAGTAGTGTATCATAAATTGTACAGAATATAAAACTTATTTTCACAGGATATATTTTGTAGTTACCTAAACTAAGCCTGCTTTATTTGGGCCTCATTTTCATGCCTTCATGATAAATGTTTGTCATAAGTATGTTAAAAATGCAAAGTGTCTAAATATTTTCATTTTCCCCCATCTTTTCTATATATATCACATGCCTTTTTGTTTAAGTATTGTTTGTATTTAGGAAACATTTTCTATCCATTCTTGATTACAAGAAACAGAACTTTCAAAATGTTCTTTAACTTTTCTTTTCTTTTATAATGAACATATGGCTTTATTTAGGACAAACTGAGGTTTCACATTAAGTATGTCTTGAATGTGTATGGGACATGTCTATTATCTGCCAAGGTAACTAATTTCTGCTGCCCACAGTCATTTGTTTTTCCATGTACAGACTCTCCAGCTGCTGGATTCCAGATTTTAGTGATTGTTTGGTTTTTGTTAAGAAAGAAATTAGTCCTTGTTTAAGTGGACATTCTGTCCATTGACATAGAAATGAGGTGAGAAGTCAGCTTTGTCACTCCATAGATTATTCCAGCACAGTTAAGGAGTCTGGCTATCATTTCCCAACACCTGTATTACAAATGACATACCAGAACCCTTTGGGGGAATGAACCCACAAGCCGTTAATGTACACACAACTAGAAGTATAAGCAGGTTAATTCTGTCATGTAACTCTTTTGGGTATTTGCTGGGAATCCCAATGTTAAGGCAAGTAAACACATACGCATATACATACGATTATCTTACTAGGGAGCTTTATGATTAGCAGTAACCCAGTTTCCACCTAAGTCTCTAATTCCCTTATCCCAGTGAGCTCATGTTTTCAATGAAATGAAAAGTAGTTTATTCTCATGAAAACATCAGGAATCTCTGACCATAATGAGATTCATATAAGATTCATTAAAACATTTCACAAGGAAAGGAACTCTGATAGATTAGTGAGTCTTGTAATCAGCTGCAAGACTCCTCAGGGTAGAAGATTTCACTAACCATCTACACTATTGCCTTTCTAAAAAAAAAAAAATCCCTCCCCAGAATTAATTGGAAGATTGGTTTGGTTTCTGATAAAACAATGGTATTATACATAACTCTGATTCAACTGCCTAGGCAAATTAATAATCCATGACAGAAATAGGACAAATACTGTCATGATTTAGGTACAAACATTTTAAGAACCTGACCCAAGGACTCCCAATGGAAAATAACTGATAAGGAGAAATGTTCCGATGGTGTCCTACTATCTTAGAGATTAGTGAATCGTAACAAAATTAGATAAATCAGTGAACAGAGGAACATATGAAGAGGGAAAAATTTGGTTTCCAAAGTTGTTGGAATTCAGGAAAAAGAAAGGCATGAAAATAGGTGAGGAGCTTGAAATTTCTGAAAAGTAAAAGGATAGAAGAAATAGGAATGTGACTGGTGTTAGGTAGTGAAAGAAGAGAGCAGGATATAGGAGAATTCGTAGTTCCTTCTAAGGGACTTCTGAAATATAATCTCGCTTTCCTTCATTCTTACTTTTGTCTAGTGCCCACATAAGCAAGTGAAAATGTAAGGTTGAAACACATTAAAAGTAATTGCTATCACTAATGTAATATGCATTACTTGCCAAGCACTGTTTTAAGCATTTTTAAAAATGTATTTTCTCAGGGCGCCTGAGTGGCTCAGTTGGTTAAGCATCAAACTCTTGATTTCGGCTCAGGTCATGATCTTAGAGTTATAAGTCATATATAAGACTTCTTATCAGATATATATTTTTATATGTATATATTTTTTCTCATTTAATCCTCAAAACAGCCCTGTGAAGTAGGGATTATTGTTATCATGTCTATTTTACAGATGAGGAAACACAGATATAGAGAGGATAAGTAATTTGTCCAAAGTCACACAGTAAGTAAATGGGGGAACCAAGATTCCAGTCCAGGTAGTCTTACTGCAGAGTTTCTCGTCCATGCTCATCAATCCTGCACTTTCTGAAAGGGACACATTGAGAAAGTCCAAACAAAGTTTAACAAGTTGGGACTAAAAATCAGAAAGAAGATTGAATACAAATGGAAATTATAGAGAACCCATTAGAGGCAGTCTTTTGTGTACACAGATTAAAGAAACTTCCAGTGCATGCAGGGAAAAAAGAACCTTCTTAAACAGAAATCTTATCATTAACAAGTTATTCTTTTGACTTAGAGAAAATGTAAATTTATCCTAGAAGAGAATGCAGCAAGACTTTCCCCTTAGTTACATTTCAGTGCACATCTATTTATTAGATTCTTTATAAAAAGTCTTGATGGTGGAACAAGAGAATGTGGAGAGTATGAGATCACTGTGGACCTGAAAGTAAAAGCTGAACTGAGATCCAACTTGCTGTTTTTACAAGCTGGCCAAAGGCCCACCTTGGAAAAAGTGAAGAGATAGAATCTGGTACATTAAAGTTCAGCCATGAACATCAATCTTTGTTAAAGCAGAAAGTTTTGGCAAAGAATAAAATTATATGAAGCTAATGAGAGATGTTGACAGAGATTCAGATATATGCTAGGTCAATTGTGTTTAAAGAAGGAGGTGTAAAGTCTCACTTATAGCTGCCCCAAAACCCAAGAGGAAGGAAAATAAATACATAGCTATTAAAAGAGAGGAAAGTGGTGGCAAGGCATGTAACCAGAGTGCAAGTGTTACATGAAAATGTTTTCTACATTATCCTATTTTTATCTTTTTTCCTAGAAAAAAAATATAGATCTGCATATAGAAAAATGGAAAAATCCAGGTTAACTGCCTAGTCATTGCTTGTTCCCCAAAATCCAAAGCTGCAGTCTTGCAGGAAGGATACCTTACCTTTATTTGTATCAACCTTCTTAGTTTAGCACATGAATAGCTACCACAGCTGGAAGACATTAGTGTTGTCCAAGTCAACAATTTTCCATAAGCCAGAGAGAAAAGAATTCTCAGTGTTTGTTGTGACACATGAAAATTGGAGTCTTAAATCCTGTTTAGAATTGAAGCGACTTCAGATGAAAGGAAATGAGAAGAAAAAAAATGTTGATGTGTTATAACAAGGGCAAACCTGCTGGACCATATTGGAAACAGAACCAAGAAGAGAACCACTTCAGATTCATAGGTAACTTGCTGTAAAGGGACATTGAAAGGCTAATGGTTTTAAAATTAGACCTAAAAGTTTGGTGTTTTTGAAGAGTATATATGTCATTAGATCTTTCACTTCATTATCGCCTGCTATTCTGCTCAGATGCTTGCATGTATCACCAGGGCAATTACTCTATCCAGGACAAGCCCTCTGCTAGATTGTGGAAGTCAGCCAAATTTTATGTTCACACTTTTGAGTTTTCCTTTCTGGATTCCTTTTCTTATTTTTCACTGTCCCCCATTTTTGCTTGTTTTAATCCTACACAAACCAGAGTTGAGACTTGTTCCTGTGAACCACTGCATGTTAAATGTTTTTTTTCATTCACCATTTAATCAACAGTGTCTTCTTCAAAGAGAAAGAGCCTTATGCTGGGGATGGTGAAATAATCCAGACCCTAATTTTACTCTTCAGTAGCTTATAGCCAATGATAATTGCATTTCTTTGCATCTGTCTCTAAAATCCGGCATTCTGGTATGACTTAATTGTTTCATTCAAATCACTGTAAAAAAGGGAAACCTAACAAGTCAAATTTAGATGTTCTATTCTTTGCACATCTCAGATGTGCAAAGAAATTAAAATTCTCATTTTATGCTTTTTCAGGCTTTGTTCAAATGTTTGCTGAGGCATTATTACTGAAAGAATGTGGAATAATGATTACTTATATTCTGCAGCTTGGAAAAATCACTTCAGAGAAGCACAATTCCGATCAGAACACATTGGGGAATTTTAAACACTTTTCCGCTTTAATAGGAAATGGTAAAATAAAACTTAAAATTTATTGGTTCATGAACTCATTCAGAAAGAATTTATTGAGCACATACTGTGTGCCAGGTATGGAGTTAAATTGAGTTTAAAACAAGGACACAAGGAAAGCTGCATATGTGTGTTTTTTGGCAATGCTTCCTATGCCTTTATTTAGGGAACAGCAAAGTACTTCTGTGTCAGCACTCATCTTTTCTTTTAAAGATTTTATTTATTTGTCAGAGAGAGAGTGAGAGAGAGCACAAGCAGGGGGAACAGCAGGCAGAGGGAGAAGCAGGCTCCGCACTGAGCAAGGAGCCTGACTGTGGGACTTGATCCCAGGCATGACCTGAGCTGAAGGCAGATGCTTAACTGACTGAGCCACCCAGGCATCCCCCAGCACTCATCTTTGTACCCTTCTTGTTACATTTCCCTATTCTTCCTGAAAGTATAGTGATTTGTGATTATTTTATTTACTGAAGGATTATACATGTCACCTCTATCGGTATATATATATATATACATGATACCTCTATCGGTATCAAAGACTTAGTAATAATTAACAAAAACAACTCATATTTATTGAGCATTTGATAATTAACAAAAACAACTCATATATATTGAGCTCATCAAAATTGATGAGCATGGACAAGAAACTCTGCAGTAAGACTACCTGGACTGGAATCTTGGTTCCCCCATTTACTTACTGTGTGACTTTGGACAAATTACTTATCCTCTCTATATCTGTGTTTCCTCATCTGTAAAATAGACATGATAACAATAATCCCTACTTCATAGGGCTGTTTTGAGGATTAAATGAGAAAAAATATATACATATAAAAATATATATCTGATAAGAAGTCTTATATATGACTTATAACTCTAAGATCATGACCTGAGCCAAAATCAAGAGTTTGATGCTTAACCAACTGAGCCACTCAGGCGCCCTGAGAAAATACATTTTTAAAAATGCTTAAAACAGTGCTTGGCAAGTAATGTGGTAAGTGTTTTATGTACATTTATCTCATTTAATCTTACAAAAGCCCTAAAAGGATGTTCTGTTGTTACCTAGACTTTCTAGCTTATAATTGCTATGCTATACTGTGCTTCAAAATAGAAAAATAAATTGTACCAGGGTTAAAAAGAATGGGGTAAAACTTATCCATTCCCTCCCCACACCCTATATTAACACAGTGTCTTGAATACTATATTTGTTAATTAAATGTCTGTTGAGTGAATAAACAGGATACCAGATACTATATAAATGGCTCAATGACTGTTATATCACTCTAGATCATATGTCTCCTTGGATCACTCACAATGCCATACACATAGTAGGAACTTAATATTTCTTGAAACTGTTGAAAAGTTCTTAAATTCCTGTACCCAAATGAGAATTTGCACATAGGAGAAAAGAATATTGACTATTCTGTAAAACTTCTATTAAGGCCACCTTCATGCAAAGTCAACATGGCACAGGGTTAAGGAGCTCAAAACAAATCTGGAAATAGACTCCTCATTCTGATATTCTCCCTATATCCCAATCTGATAAAACTTTAATAATAATAATAATAATATCAACAAATATAATTCTAGCAGTTACCAGAAGTTCAGTAACTTCTATTTTCCCAATATTTAACATTCTTTATCTTGTTTAATACTTATCACAATACTATGAGGCAAGTATTTTTTATTTCTAATTTACAGATATGGAAAATCAGTTTCAGAGAGGTTAAGTGATTTACTAAAGGTCACACAGCTAGTAACTGGCAGAGTTGGGATTCAAACCAGACTCTTGAATTCTAAAAACTGTGCCCTTTCTACTAATCTACTATGTCTCTTGACAGATTCACAAGACTCTTTTTTCTATGCTACAGCCTACTCCTCAAATACAATTTCTGAAGACAGAGCACCAAATTTTGTTGATTTTCCTAATTTGGAAACAGTGTGGTTGTACAGTACTTAAAAGCTGAAATGCTGGAATCAGAATTGGGTTTGAATAGCAGCTCCACCACTAAGAAGATATATATCCTCAGACAAGTTACTTATCTTCTCTGAGTCTCAATTTCTTCATCTGTCAAAAGAGAGACAAACTAGTACCTCATAGGGCTATTGTTAGGGAAAATGAGACAATGCATATAAAAAGCGTCTGACATAATAAATACTGAACAAATAAATAAATACTAATAAATACTAAGCATAATAAATACCAAGCAAATGGTACTTACCTTTGCTACCCCAAAAATAGAACTGCCTATTCATCATAATTATACCAAGTGTTGATAACCTGTCAACATTTTTCTGATAGGAAAGATATGAAAGAGTTCTGGTAATTATCAGTTTTTACAAGCCAGTGGCAAAAGAAAATATAATCAATTCTGCTGAATGGGAAAGTGGAGACGCTGTTGATATAAGGCTTCTCCAGAAGGCAGGGAGAACAGAGGCCACTATTTAATCAACCCACATGCATAGCCAGTAAAATAGGTCATAGATTGCCAGTCCTTAAGTCTAGACTCCAAACTATACCCAGCTCCAAGAGAGGGTTTGCTTCAGGAGTGCTTGGGATTTTCTCTAGCCCAAATTAAATTTGAATTAAGACAGGGTTTCTGACTCCTTCAAAAACAAATTCAGGTTTTCTTTCCACTGAAGGGAAAATAAAAAACATTTCCTTGGAATAAGAGGCCTATTTTCTTGGGATTTGATGATGTACAGTGAATCCCTAGTTGGCTTACAAAACCAAAGTACATGGAAAAGGCACAAATTGAACCATGGTGCCAAAAGAGTCTGTTCACCGATCTTAATTTATCTGTAGCACAGGTGCACCCAAGAAATTGGATCACTCTTTATATTCCCCCTGTTGTCCCAAGTCCCAAATCAAGAGATATTTTAAATACTGACATTCTTCAATGTAAGATTGTCTGACCAGATTTTTAGGAAGGAATTGTAAAATCTATATATATGATCTAAATCTAAACCTGACCAAATGGGACACATTTGGGTTCAGAGAACTGCTTGACCTGTCTAAGAAACTGCAATTTCAAACATTTTTATTTCCCCTTTGGGGGCACTGGACTGTAAGATAAACATTGAAGGATTTGATTACTTTCCAGAGGCCCTTTCAGCTTCAAAAGTTTCAATTCTAAGGTACTGGAGAGTTACATTCTGTAAAGTGTCTGCACAAGCCATTAGGCATGTGGCCTTTAAGAGACTAACAAATAGCCTTCTTCGTTCACAATGTTCCTTCTTGCTTTGTGCTGGTAAAACATGTTTTCATGATTAACTATATTGACATGGAAAAAGGCCACAAAGCCCCAAGTTTCAACATTTTCACGGAAACCTTTAATTTTGCCCTATATAATTATTTAATAAACTCACAGTTGCATGAACAATTCAAGCAATCATTATCACTTGTACTTTGTCAAATATACTAATTGAAAGTGGAGCAATGACTGTGAATGAGATTTAGTTTTAACAAGCCATATAGACTATAATCAGAGTGGGAATTACAGGTCATACTCCAAAATATAGTCATTGCTCCTACCTCTAGTTATGATACAAGTTTTCAGAAATAACTACTTGATTTTCTCTGTGTGCCAAATACTGTCATTGCTTTAAACAAGTAAGTTCTTTCTTCCCAAGTGTTGATTACTTTTTAAAAATCACTCTTACCCATACACTTGGGAAGAAATTGTGAAATTCTTGCCAAAATAGCAGCTTATGTAGTTAAAACCCTATGGTGGAAATTTTGACAGCAATAAAATTAAAGTCATTATGGTATAAAGGAAGCAATGGATAACATGAAGCAAGGAGAAATAAAAAAATACATTATATGAAAGAATTAGGATAAAAAAGATCTTTACAGACAGAAAAACTGAGTAAAATCTAATATGAGAGGATATAAAATAAAATGCTGCACATGAGTACAAAGAGCCAACTATACAAGAGGAGGACCAGGGAAGGCTTGGCTTAGTAGATTATACATATATATATATATATATATATATATATATATATATAGGTGTGTATATATACCTTATGTTTTAGTGGCTGTAAAATAAATACGATTCATCAGGATCTACCAAAAAATGAGCGGGATCTTAGTCTGCATTGAGAAGAGTTTCCATAAGTGGAATTCTGTGTTCAATTCTGGAATCTAGTTTGACACACATATACACAAAGTGTGAGGAAACTTGAAAGCTCACTGTGATCTGGTTCTACCGAGTTGTGCAATATTATCTTTTGTTAATGTATCCTCATAACACTCCAACCAAGACCCTTCTCTCCAACAATGCTGACCAAGTAACAATTGCCCCAAATGTTCCTAGTTTCCCACACTTCCAACCCTGATTTTTTTTTTCTCAGCTGAAACACATTGTCAACTTTTGTAAACATTTTCTAACATTCTTCACCCCACCTCAGGTTGTGGCTTGTTTCTGTCAGTACCCTATGCTTGCCTCCATCACAGCACTTACTATACAGATATTAACTTTTTTGTCTCCCTACCTAGAGCTGTTTGAGGGCAGGTATTAGATCTTATTTATCTTAATATCCTTAGCATCCAGCACAGTGCCTGATACACAGCAAGTGCTGAGCAAACTACTTTTTAAAAAATAAAAATTATAAATGAATATCTAAAGGAAATTTAATGCTTTGCCTGAGGAATAGAAGAGGTTATAACAAAGTAGTTATCTTCAAATATTTCGAGGTTGTCATGGGAAAAGGAACTGAACTTATTTTCTTCAGGCTCAGAGAGCCAAACAAGAACTAGTATGTAGAAGTTATATAGAGATATGGAGTTTTCACTTCCATATGTTATTTTCCAACAAAAAATGGAAAGTTTCCTTATATTATAGTGATAAAACAAAGATTGGACTATTCAAGGACATGGGAGAGTGTGTCAAAGCATTATATATAGAGTTAAAAGTTTAAGCTTCTATAACACTAAGTTCTTAGAGCTCTATAGTAAGGATTAAATCAATTGGGTTCTAGTTCTGGCTCTGTGACTTATTAACTGGATAATCTTGTTAAGATACTAAACTTCTCTGTGTCACAGATTCCTTATAGGTCATATGAAAATGTTGGACTAGAATGTTGCTTCTAACAAAAAAATTGGATAAATAATATTTTATAGTTATATAGAATTGATACTTTATAAAAATATTCCCATTTCCTCTCATTTGATCCTTGCAACATCCCTGGGAATTGGTAGAAAGGTCCTGTTACTCCATTTGACAAATTGAAAACTATGGATCAGAAAAATTAGATGATTTGCCAAGATTTAATATTCTTCCCAACATACAAAGTTAAATTTAAAACTGAGAATTTATGGCCAGTTTAAGCATCTACTTCTGAAATGCAGATATCCACGCTAACATCCATGGAAGGAAACCAAATTTACCATGGCATGTTTTCATTTACCATTAGCAAAAATAATTATGAAATTCCTGGGCAAATTTGGGCATATTTTTATGAGTAAAATGTTCTGAAGCTAGTTGAAACGTCCCACCCAAACCACATAGTCCCAGCCGATAATTTATTGAGCAAATTATTGAATAAGATTGTGCAAATCTTATTGAATAAAGGGAGGTTAAAAACCTAAATAAATGGGAAAAAATGAAGTTAAGCCTATTCCTCAAGACCTGGCATTGAATCAATATTAGAACTAGCATTTAGGACTTATATTCTAAATCCTACATATTTTTTCTGTGGCTATAAATGCTCTTTACATTTTTTTAATTTTTGTATTATCATCGGTGATCACAAGTGCATGCCTTACTTCCCCTCACCTATTTAACCCATCCCCAAACCCACCTACCCACTGATAACCATCAGTTTGTTCTCTATAGTTAAGAGTCTGGTTCTTGGTTTGCCTCTCTCTCACTTTTTTCCTATGCTTGTTTGTTTTGTTTCTTAAGTTCACACATGAATGAAATCATACGGTATTTGTCTTTCTCTGACTGACTTACTTTGCTTAGGATAATACTCTCTAGCATTTTATCCACATCATTGCAAATGGCAAGATTTCATTCTTTTTATGGCTGAGTAGTAATCCACATCTTCTTTATCCATTCATCAGTCAATGGGTATTTGGGCTTTTTCCATAATGTGGCTACTGTAGATAATGCTGCTATAAATGTTGGGGTGCATGTATCCCTTTGAATTAATATTTTTGTACTTTTTGGGTAAATAGTAGTAAAATTGCTGGACTGTCGGGTAGTTCTATTTCTTTTTCAGGAACCTCCATACTGTTTTCCATAATGGCTGTACCAGTTTGCATTCCCACCAACAGTGCAAGAGTGTTTCCCTTTCTCTACATCCTCACCAACACCTGTTGTTTCTTGTGTTGTTGATTTTAGCCATTCTTACAGGTGTAAGGTGATATTTTATTGTAGTTTTGATTTGTATTTCCCTGATCATGAGTGATGTGTTGAGCATCTTTTCATGTGTCTGTTGGCCACCTGTATGCCTTCTGTGGAAAAATATCTATTCATGTCTTCTGCGTATTTCTTAATTAGATTAGTCATTTTGGGGGTGTTGAGTTTTATAAGTTCTTTATATATTTTGGATACTAACCCTTTATCAAATATGTCATTTGCAAATATCTTCTCCGATTCTGTAAGTTACCTATTAGTTTTATTGATTGTTTCCTGTACTGAGCAGAAGCTTTTTATCTTCATGAAGTCCTAAGAGTTCATATTTGCTTTGGTTTCCCTTGCCTCTGGTAACATATCTAGTAAGAGGTTGCTATGGCTGATGTCAAAAAGGTTACTGCCTGTGTTCTTCTCTGGGATTTTAATGGGTTCCTGTCCCACATTTAGGTCTTTAATGCATTTTGAATGTATTTTTGTGTATGGTGTAAGAAAGTGCTCCAGTTTCATTCTTTTGCATGTTGCTGTCCAGTTTTCCCAACACCATCTGTTGAAGAGATTATCTTTTTTTCCATTGGATATTCCTTCCTACTTTGTGAAGATCAATTGACCCTATAGTTGTGGGTTCATTTCTGGGTTTTCTATTCTGTACCATTGATCTATGTGTCGAATTTTGTGCCATGGGGCGCCTGGGTGGCTCAGTTGTTAAGCGTCTGCCTTTGGCTCAGGTCATGATCCCAGGGTCCTGGGATCGAGCCCCGCATCTGGTTCCCTGCTCGGCAGAAGCCTGCTTCTCCCTCTCCCACTCCCCCTGTTTGTGTTCCCTCTCTCACTGTGTTTTTCTCTGTCAAATAAAATCTTAAAATAATAATAATAATAATTTTGTGCCAATACCATACTGTTTTGATCACTACAGCTTTGTAATATAACTTGAAGTGTGGAATTGTGATGCCTCCAGCTTTGCATTTCTTGTTCTAGGTTGCTTTGGCTAGTCAGGCTTTCTTGTAGTTCCATACATATTTTAGGATTGTTTGTTCTAGTGCTCTGAAAAATGCTTTTGGTATTTTGATAGGGATTGCCTTAAATATATAGATTTCTTTGGGTAGTATAAACATTTAACAGTATTTCTTCTTCTTATCCATAAGCAGGGAGTAGTTTTACATTTCTCTGTGTCATCTTTAATTTCTTTCATCAATGTCTTGTAGTTTTCAGAGTACAGGTCTTTCACCTTTTTGGTAAAACTTATTCATAATTATCTTACTGTTCCTGATACAATTATAAATGGGATTGATTTTTTTATTTCTCTTTCTGCTGCTTCATTATTGGTGTATAGAAATGCAACAGATTTCTGTACATTGACTTTTCTATCTGATAACTTTACTGAATTCGTATATCAGTTCTAGCAACTTTTTGGTGCAGTCTTAAAGGTTTTCTATGTAGAGTGTTATGTCATCTACAAGTAGTGAAATTTGAGATCTTCCTTGCCAGTTTGGATAACTTTTATTTATTTTGTTGTCTGATTGCTGTGACTAGGACTACCAGTACTATGTTAAATAACAGTAGTGAGAGTGGACATCCCTTTCTTGTTCCTGAGCATAGAGGAAAGGCTCTCATTGAGGATGAGAATCATCCTCATTTTTCCCCATTGAGGATGATGTTAGCTATGGGTTTTTCATATATGGCCTTTATGATGTTGAGGTATGTTCCCTCTATCCCTGCTTTGTTGAGGGTTTTTATCATGAGTGGATGTTCTACTTTGTCAAAACCTTCTTCTGTACCTATTGAGAGGCTCCTATGGTTCTTATAATTTCTTTTATTAATGTGGTGTACCACATTGATTGATTTGCAAATATTGAATAACGTTTGCACCCTTGATCAAATCCCACTTGATCATGGTGAGTGATTATTTTAAGGTATTGCTGGACTTGGTTTGCTATTATTTTATTGAGAATTTTTGCATCCGAGTTCATCAGGGATATTAGCCTGTAATTCTCTTTTTTAGTAGACTATCTGTTTTTGATATCAGGGTAATGCTGGCTTAAAAGAGTGAATTTAGAAGTTTTATTTCCTTTTCTATTTTTTGGAATATTTTGAGAAGAATAGGTATTATATTCTTCTTTAAATGTTTGGTAGAATTTCCCTGGAAAGCCCTCTGGCCCTGGACTTTTGTCTTTTAGGAGTTTTTTTGTCACTGATTCAATTTCTTTGTTGGTTATTGGACTATTCAAGTTTTCTATTTCTTCCTGTTTCAGTTTTGGTAGTTTATATGTTTCTAGCAATTTATCCATTTCATCCATGTAGTTTTTAATAATATTCTCTTATATTATTTGCATTTTTGTGGTGTTGGTTGTTATTTCTCCTCTCTCATTTGTGATTTTATTTATTTGTATCCTTTCTTTTTTCTTTTTGATAGGTCTGGCCAGGGTTTTATCCATTTTATTAATTTTTTCAAAGAACCAGCTCCTGGTTTCATTGATCTGTTTTAGTTTCTATATCATTCATTTCTGCTCTAACCTTTATTATTTATTTCCTTCTGCTGGCTCTAGGCTTTGTTTGTTGTGCCTTTTCTAGCTCCTTTAGGTGTAAGGTTAGGTTGTTTATTTGAGATGTTTCTTGTTTCTGTAGGTAGGCCTGTATTGCTATATACTTCCCTCTTAGGTCCACATTTGCTGCATCCCAGAGGTTTTGGACCTTTGTGTTTTCATTTTCATTAGATTCCATTCATTTTTTTATTTCTCCTTTGATTTTCTGGTTGACCCATTCCTTGTTTAGTAGCATGTTGTTTAACCTCCATGTAATTGTGGTCTTTCCAAATTTTTTCTTGTGGTTGACTTCAAGTTTCATAGTGTTGCAGTCAGAAAATATACATGGTCTGGTTCCAGTATTTTTGTATTTGTTGAGGCCTGGTTTGTGACTAGTGTGTGATCCGTTCTGGATAATGTCCCATATGCACTTGAAAAGAATGTGTATTCTGCTGCTTTAGAATAAAATGTTCTGAATATATCTGTTAAGTCCTTCTGATCCAGTGTGTCATTCAAAGCCATTGTTTCCTTGTTGATTTTCTGTTTTGATGATCTGTCCATTGATGCAAGCAGTGTGTTAAAGTCCCCTACCATTGATTATCAATGAGTTTCTTTATGTTTGCTATTAATTGTTTTATATATTTGGGTGCTCCTATGTTTGGTTCATAAATATTTAATTAGATTTTGTTGGATTGTCCCCTTTATTCTGATATTGTGCTCTTCTTCATCTCTTGTTACAGTCTTTGGTTTAAAGTCTAGTTTGTCCATTATAAGTATTGCCATTCCAGCTTTCTTTTTTTTTTACATCCATTTGTAAGATAAATGTTTCTCCATCACCTCACTTTCAATCTGTAGATGTATTTAAGTCTAAAATTAGTCTCTTGGGATGCCTGGGTGGCTCAGTCTCTCAAGTGTCTGCCTTCAGCTCAGGTAATGATCCCAGGGTCCTGGGATTGAGTCCTGCATCAGGCTCCTTGTTCAGCGGGGAGTCTGCTTCTTCCTCTGCCTGCCACTCCCCCTGCTTGTGCTCACACTCTCTCTCTGACAAATAAATAAAATCCTTAAAAAATAAATAAATGAATAAAATGAGTCTCATATGCAGCATATAAATGGGTCTTTTTTTTTATATCCACTCTGACACCTTATGGCTTTTGATTGGAGTGTTTAGTCTATTTACATTCACAGTAATTATTGATTGATATGTAGTTATTGTCATTTTATTTGTTGTTTTGTCATTGTTTCTTGAGATTTTCTTTGATCCTTTCTTATCTTTGTCACTTTTGGTCTTTCTCACTCAAAGAGTCCACTTTAATATTTCTTGCAGGGCTGATTTAGTGCTCATGAACACCTTTAGTTTTTTTGTTTGTCTGCGAAACTATCTCTCCTTCTATTTTGAATGTTAGTCTTGCTGGATAGAGTATTCTTGACTACACATTTTTCCCATTCAGCACATTGAATATATAATGCCCCTCCCTTCTGGCTTGGCAAGTTCCTGTTGAGAAATATATAGCTAGCCTTATGGGTTTTCCCTTCTAAGTGAAGGACTTCTTTTGTCTTGCTGCTTTTCAGAATTTTCTTTATCACTGTATTTTGCAAATTTAATTAAAATATATCTTGGTGTTGGCATACTTTTTTATTATTTTGATGGGAGTTCTCTGTGTCTCTTAGATCTTGATGTCTATTTCCTTCCCCAGATTAGGGATTTTATTTATTTATTTGAGAGAGAGAGAGCATGAGAGGGGGGAGGGTCAGAGGGAGAAGCAGACTCCTTGCTGAGCAGGGAGCCCGATGCAGGACTCGATCCTGGGACTCCGGGATCATGACCTGAGCCAGAGGCCGTCACTTAACCAACTGAGCTGCCCAGGCACCCTGTAACTAGGGATGTTTTCTGTTATTCTTTCTTGAAATAATTTTCTCCTCCCTTTACTCTCTCTTCTTTTTCTGGGTCTCCTGTAATACAAATGTTATTACCTTTGATGGAGTCACTGAGTTCCCTAAGTCTATTCTCATGTTTCATAATTCTTTCTTACTTTTGTTCAGCTTCATTATTTTTCATTATTCTATCTTCTATATCACTTGTTCACTCCGCTGCTTCTTCCATCCTTGTGTTCATTGTACCAAGCCTGTTTCTAATCTCAGTTGTTGTATCCTTCATTTCTGACTGATTCTTTTTTAACTCTTTTATCTCTGTGGTAAGAGCCTTCCTAATGTTTTCCATTCTTTTCTCAAGCCGAGTGTGTATCCTTATGATTTTTGCTTTAAATTCTTCATCAAGCATGTTACTTATATCTGTTGCACTTACATCTCTGGACATGGCCCTATATTGGTTTTTCGTTTGGGATGAACTCTTCCGTCTTAGCATTGTGTCTAAGTCTCTGTCTTCTGTTTGTTGGAAAAGCCATTATGTTTCTTGTTCCTGAGAGTAGTGGCTTTATGAAGAAGAGGTCCTGTAGTGACAAAGGTCTGGCACCTCATGGAGTGTCTCTGATGTGTCCTGTGTGTGCTCTGCTATTGTATTTTGGCTGCTCTATCCTTCAGGCCAGTTGTCTGCACAGGCTCTCCTTGCCTGCAGTGGGCAGTGTTTAGTCTTTGGTCAGAGTGTGGAGAGTTTTAACGAGGTGTGCTCTGGTCTGCTTTTTAAATGAGACTTGATACTACTTCCACTAGAACTGAAGCCCTGAAGAACTGTCTGGTCAGAAGATGTGGTGTGGGCAAGGGTTTCTGCTGGTCTTCTGGGGAAGGGGCCCAGCACACTGGGACTGAGGTAAGTTTGACAGAGAAGGGCAGTCCCACCATAGCCCTGGGGTGTGGGGCTTGGTGCAAGCAAGTTATGCTGCAAGTGTCTAAGCTGGGTTCCTTCCCACAGGTGCCCCTGTGTTTATTTTGAACGGCTGTGGAGGGAAATGGCGCCAACCAGCTACTTTGTTCCTGAAGAGATGTTTCTGCGCACACTGCCTCTCAGGAAGCACTCTGAGAAGAGCAAATAATTTCCCCTGTGTGTCCCAGGCATTTTTCAGATCACTGTTTCCACACTGTCTCCCTCTGAGTTATTTTCCTGACTTCTCTCCAGGAGCAGCACAGTGCCCTGCAGATTCTATCCAGGCCAATCATGTTGACTTTTAAAACTACAGGGTTTAGGGATGTGGTGTGGGCAAGGACTTGTGCTGGTCTTGTTGGGGAGGGTCCCACCACACAGGGACTGAGACAAGCTTAACTGAGGAGGGCAGTTCCTCCAGAGCACAGGGGCATTGGTGCAAGTAATTTAGGCAGCCAGTTCAGGGTTGTGCTGCTTCCCACATTTGGCTCTGTATTTATGCTCAGGGGGAGGGGGGGGAACTGGTGCCAGCCAGTTCCTTTGTCCCCAGAAAGGCATCTCCCTGGACTCTGCTTGTCAGGGATGTGCTCCAAGAAGGGCAAATAATACCCCCTGTGTGCCCCAAGCATTCTTCAGGTTCTCCAGATTGCTGTTTCCATGCCATCTGCCCCAGGATTGTTTGCCTGCCTTCTCTCCAGGAGTAGGGCAGTGCCCTCAGGGCTCTATCCCTGCCAAGCCTGCTCACCTTTAAAACTCCATGCTTTAAGCCCAGCTGGTTGCAAGAACTCACAAAAATCAGCTCCTCTTGTTTTCCCAGCTGGCGGCTTTGGGGAAATGTTCTTCTTGTGTATTCTTCTGTGTGCCCCTTTCTCTTTTGCCTTTCTCCCCTCCCTTCCACAGCACCTACAATCCTTTCTCCCAGAAACCACAACTCCGCACTTCCTACCTTCTTCAATGCACCTTCTTCTCTCCCTTTAGTTGTGGAGTTGTTCTGTCAGTCTTCAGGTTGATTTCTGTGGTATTTAGAATGATTTGATAGTTATCTTGTTGCATTTGTGGGACAAGACAAGCCTAGGGTCCTCCTACTCTGCTGCCATCTTCTGAAACTTGTAAATCCTACATATTTTGAAGAAAGTCCACCATTTAATTCCCAACTTTATGTGTCAAAAGTACTCATATGTCAAAGCACTTGGCTAGAGGCAGTGTTTTCCATTTTATAATTGTAGTAACTTTTTTTATTATGTTATGTTAATCACCATACATTAATACATTACATCATTAGATTTTGATGTAGTGTTCCATGATTCATTGTTTGCGTAAAACACCCAGTGCTCCATTCAGTACGTGCCCTCTTTAATACCCATCACCAGGTTGACCCATCCCCCCACCCCCTCCCCTCTAGAACCCTCAGTTTGTTTTTGTAACTTTTAACCAAGATGACAAATTAAAATCTAATGAAGTCCATCACTCTACCTATGGAAAATATGTTTGTTTTCATTATTTTGAGAACTCAGGGTATAGTGATAACTGTGAGTACAGGGGGAAAAAAGTACTGCCTTAAGTCATCTGGTGTTCATTGAACAGCTGAATTGATTCATTTTCCTCCATAATCAGTAGAGCATTTATGGTATCCTATAAATAATGAAAGCCATAGTTGCTATCAAAACTGAGCCAATAGGAGGACATAGTGCCTCTCCAACTGTTTTATTTTCAAAGGAGTATTTAGTGTGCTGCCAACCCTTCTCTTTGGTTTTCAGCACAAATTTGTTTTCCTTTTGCTCACTCTGAATATTGAAAAGTAAGCTCCAATGCTATAGAATTTTTCCTGAATTGATGTTGTGACAGGTGCCTGAGCATTGTCTTCAATGAGGCAATACATTTTCTAAGGAAAATGAAAATGAGTATCTCCCTAAGGAAGAAATAGACAGTATTTGGGGTATGTCACCAATTGATTATAACAACTCATCTCTGAAACTACCTTATTAACATTCTATTAAATCATATGCAATTCTCAGAAGTCTAAGCAGTTTCTGAATTTTCAGATAGTGTCTGTTTCTTGTGACAACTCTTCCATCAAAATCAAAAGAAAACTGTAATCCACTTTTAAATCAAGTTCTGTCTCCTTAGTGAATGTACTTACCTGTGACATCTCAGGTTTAGTTTGCTCCTTCTTTGGAAGTGTCAGCCATGGGAAAGAATTATTACAAAATAGGACAGATAAATTCACAAACTTAAATCACTCTGGCTCTGAAAATGTCTCAGATAATGAATCTCCCATCTTGATACATATCAAATGTAATTAAATGAGCTCAAATATGAAGCCTCTTTGGCTACATGATATTGCAATTTTTTTAAAGATTTATTTATTTGAGAGAGAGAGCACAGGCAGGGAGGAGGACCAGAGGGAGAGGGAGAAACAGATCCTTGCTGAGCATGGAGCCTGATGTGGGGCTCGATCCCAGGACCCTGAGATCATGATCTGAACCGAAGGCAGACACTTAACTGACTGAGCCACCCAGCACCTCAATATTGCAATTTTTATAAATATTTTTGTTCTTATTGATTATGTAAGAATGACAAAGATCTAAATTTTAACTAATTTAGATTGGTAAATCTTCGAAGTGCTATAGTAAAAGCTGTAGAACGATGTGGTCTTAAAAATCCCATTTATTTCATTGCCAAACATAATCCAGACTGTATGTATGTATAAGGGGTGAGGTTATTTCATGCTGTAATCAATCCCCGACAAATCTGGCATTCACTTGGAAAAACTTGAGTATTAATTGACTTTTTACAATCCCCACTAACATGGTTCCATTTATGCTGGTTGTTGTTGTTTTTGTATTTTTTTTTAAGATTTTATTTATTTATTTGACAGAGAGATAGTGAGAGCAGGAACACAAGCAGGGGAAGTGGGAGAGGGAGAAGCAGGCTTCCCGCTGAGCAGGGAGCCTGATGCGGGGCTCCATGTGAGGCTTGATCCCAGGACCCTGGGATCATGACCTGAGCAAAAGGCAGATGCTTAATGACTGAGCCACCCAGGCGCCCCTTCTTTTTGTATTGTGTTTGTTAGTTTTGCATGTGTCATTTTAAGAGTTTTCTTAAGGTCACAAAGCAATTACAAAGAAAGAAATTTGAGTAAAGAATATTTTACCAAATTAAGTAAAAATTTATCTTCATAAAGTAGTAAGTGAGTATTATTCAATTTACCTTGAGAATTTAAAACTCAAACTCTTCGAAGTATTAGTTGGTCAAAACTTCTGCATTCAGGACGCCTGGGTGGCTCAGTTCGTTAGGTGACTGCCTTCGGCTCAGGTCACGATCCTGGAGTCCCGGGATCAAGTCCCGCATCAGGCTCCCTGCTCAGCGGGGAGTCTGCTTCTCCCTCTGACCCTCCCCGCTCTCATGCTCTATCTTATTCTCTCTCTCAAATAAATAAAATCTAAAAAAAAACAAAAAACAAAAAAAACTTCTGCATTCAGTTTTAAACATTTCTTAATCGTTGGTGCTTGAGTACTATTGAACTTGTTAAAATCAAGTAAATTAAGCTTTTTGTAACAACTGTTATTCACATTTTCATGAAATATTGAGAAATAGCTTTGCTATAATTACTACAGTCTTCAACTATGTCCCAATTTGAATTAATGAGATATTTTTGCAATACTAACAGAAAGATGTGTTTTGCATATGCAAGTATCACTCCATACCACACAAGACTTCTCCGAATTCATTTTAATGAAGGATAATTTTGTCTGCCTGCAAAGATCTGCAATTTTTATTGCTGAAAAAAGAGGAACTCCGGGTATCATATAGCTTTATAGAATGCAAGAGACCTTAGAAATTATCTAGTCCAATCTCATTGCACATATAAGAAAAGTGATGCCTAATGAAGGAAAAGTATACATAATGAGGGACTAAAACACTGTGGATGGTCAAGAAATATTTAATAAATGAGCAAATGGAGAGAGAAATTGATTGATGGATGATGGATAGATGAATGAATGGTGGGGATGAGTGCATGAATTGATGGAACAATGGATTAAATTAGTGGCAGATTCAGAGCTGGAGCATGATTGTCCTGACACTTCACTGCACTTTGACTAGATAATATTGCCTCTCTAAGAAAAAAAATCATATTTATGTATATTTTAAAAACAATTGGTTTGGCAATGTAACCTAGTAGAAAAAGTATAAATTTTGAAGGCATACAGACCTGAGTTTGGCTTAGTTCTGCCAGCTAATAGCTATGTGACCTTGGGAAAGTTAATCAACCTTGCCAAGTTTCTTTTTCATCCAAAAAATGGGGATAATGAAGTCAAAATGAAATTGAACAAAATATCTATGTAAAGCATCTAGCAAGTGCATCACACACAGAACATGCTCAATAAATATTTGTTCTCCTTTTCTGTGACTTTTAAATTTTTATTTGTATCCAATGAAAATGCTGGTTTTATTTCTTCTAAAGATGATGGAACTTCTATAACATATGTGACTCTAATCCAATGTTTCTCAAAGTGTGGTCCTTCAGACCAGCAGCAACAGCATCACCTGGGAACTTGCTAGATTTGCAAATTTTCAGTCCTCACCACAAACCTAGAGAGTCAGAAACTCTGGGGATGAGGCCTAGAAATTTCTGTTTTAATAAACACTCCAAGTGATTCTAATACACTTTAAAGTTCCAGAACCAGTAATATATACCATTAGAACCTCTATGTTTATTGTTTAATGCTAGTGACAATTAAAGGTGTGAAGACATTTGTATTTTTTCCTAAGGTCTCCTCTGAAATAGGACATCGTATCTACCTGTCATGTTAATATCAATCCATGATCTGGGAAGTGACAATGGAACTCCAGTGACATCTTGTTAATAAAACATAATAAACTTCAGCTTCTCAGTACATTGTGAGGATGTCCCTTGTTTATAATGACCCCTCTAAACTGTCTCAACATTTTTGTGTGAAAGCCACTGTACATCTTTGTTAAAAACCAAAACCTTTGTATTTCTTGAAATCTTACTTTAAATGATGAATTACTCTTTATTATAGTAATTCAAGACTAGTCAATACTCATACTGGTAATTCAGTGCAGAGTGCTTTGTTTGTTTTGCTTAATTTGGTTTGGTTTAGAAATAGCAGAACTGAGCATAGATACATATACTCTAGGTCATTTGGTCATGCTTAAGGTCACTCTAGGTCAGATGGACATGCTTAAAGAAAGCCTAATAAGTTGATCTATACAGACCTAGCCATGTGACTCTTCAAATTATGGAGGTACGGCTTAAAAAGAAACAAACATTTCCTGGAGGTAGAACTGCTTTTGCAAATTTAAACCTCCATAGTGATGATAATGCCATTCTCCCCTTTGCCGATTTTTGGCTCAAGAGCTGAAAGACCAGGTGTACAGTGATCACTGTAAGAAAGATAGAATAGATTTGAAAGGATTTGAGGGATCAGCATAAAGTCCTCAGGGCAATTAAAATTTAATCACCTACACTATAGGCATGAGAGATTTTCAACTATACTGAAGTTTGGGACAATTCCAACTGTACCCTTAATATTATTTCAGTTGCAATAGTAAGCCAAAAATGGCTGCCAAAGACCAAGTCAGCTGATCCAGAAAGCTAAAAGAACTGAAGTTTCATATCAGCTGTGAGAAGAAAACTCATTTGCTTTGTAATGCTATTCCTATGTTTCCATGTTTCTACCAGGCAAAAATCCAAGCTTTTCATGAACAAAATATAAAATCAAGCAAATTTCTCAAGGCTGAAGAATAAGGAAAATTAGAAAAATGGCATAGCGGTGGAGGGGCAGGGAGAAAGATAATGAGGAGACACAAACTCCTTCATCTTGTCTCATCACTAGTTCTTTCATCCCGCTGTCCCACAAATGGTTAAGTCTGCCTTCGGCTCAGGTCATGATCCCAGTGCCCTGGGATGGAGTCCTGCATCAGTCTCCTTGCTCAGTGGGGAGCCTGCTTCTCCCTCTGCCTACTGCTCCCCCTGCTTGTGCTCTCTCTCTCTCTCTCTCTCTCTCTGACAAATAAACAAATAAATCTTAAAAAAACACAAGTGGGTATAATACTGGGTAGTGTTGATCTAATTCCTGGCACTTATATTATAATGAACTTTCAGATTTCTGAATAAGTATAAATAAAAGCTATAGTCTGTTGAGCCAAGACTATAGAAACCATGTCAGAAGGTAAACTATTTAGATATGTACACTAATGATGATTTGTAGATAATTTTAAATGGTACATAGACAAACATTTTGTATTTAACGTTATCTAGTACATCAAGCCCATGATGCCAAAAAACCTAATGTTTAGGATAATAACAAAATGGATATTTAAATTTAAAAGAGTCAATTTTAAAAAAAAATATTAAGCAATTAATAATAAAAGTGTTGAAAATATAGCAGATATTAGGAAACTGGTATAAAAATGACCAAAAAGTTAAGCTTAAGGAAAACTTTGAGTAAAATTCAAGCTTAAGAGAGCAGGATATATATTTATAACCTGAACTCAATGAATCTTTATAGTCAAATAAAAAAATATTCTTTAGGTTTAGTCTATATTTAATCAGAGTTTTCAAACTGCATGGACCCTATTAATCAAATTGGTAAATGACATAGAAGGGAAAGATTTTAATTTGGAGCAAACACTGGGACATGATTTGAAAGAGAGAAGGGAGGAGAGAGGGGGATAGGGGGAACTAAAGAGAGAGAATGAAAGTGAAGGAGAGAGAGGGAGAGAGAATGCACCTGAATTTTTGTTTCTAAAAATCCTTGCTTTTGGTAAATTCAAACATTTTATTTAATTTAGTTAGGGTCTCTTTTTAGTTTTTAGATTAGTACTAGATGTATAATTAATCTGTGTCAGAATCAAAAAATATTTTATTTTTGCCTGTCTCAGAAAGGCAGAAATACCCAAAGTGAACTTATACAATGTGATTTTATTCACTCACACAAACAAGAGAATGTAGTGTTACCTAGAACAATAGAAGTTGGGGGAGGGGAAAGTATCCTGAGCACAGGTCTTCCTCCAGATTTCCTGTACACTACATTCTCCTGTATATATGTTTTATTGGAAGAAAAAAATGAGAAAGAAAAAAATGACTTTAATCATTGTTTTTTTGAAAAAAAACATTCCAAATAAGACCAAATGTACTTTAAGTCTGTGTCTTGACATAATAAAATAATAGACCAAGGGGAGTTTGCATTTATCCAACTCATTATGTTAAAGCACTGACTTAGAAGTTTAATTATAAGAATTTACTGTCAATACTGACAGTATTAACTATTTCCCCACTGATTCTCCTACCAGAAATATGGAAAACACATACACCACACACACACACACACACACACACACACACACACACACACACACACTGCATTCTATCTAGAGATATTATATTATAACATAATTTAATATTATACTTTTGTATATATTTTATTTTATAGTTTATAATATCAAATTATAATAACATTTTGAAGTTTTAAGTGTTTTTACATTTTTAAATTTTCCAAACATTTTTCATCAGTCATTTCAAACAGATAGCTTATGATCATTCAAAAGGGAAGCATGGGGGAGGAGTTAGGTGGCAGAGGAGTAAGAAGACCCTATGCTTGCCTCCTTCCTCAAGCACAGCTAGATAAAAGTCAAATCATTCTGAACACCCAAGAAATCTGAGGACTGGGAGAAGAAATTGCACAACTAGAGGGAGAAAAGAAGCCACATCATGGAAAGTAAGAGGTGCAGAGATATGATTTGGTGGAGGGAAAGAATCACAGGTGCTGTGGAGGAGAGGGAGCCCTGATCACGGAGAGAGAAGAGAGAGACAGAGGGAGAGAGCATCACACAGGGGATTGCACACACACACACACACACAAAAAAAACATGTTCCCAAAACCATTGACTGGGAAAACAAGAGGGGCTAATTATCATGAGTTTTATAAGCAATGAAGTTCAAAGACTGAAGTTTTAGAAGTTTAAATCATGGCAGTTGTGGAGCCTGAAAGGTGGAGCAGTGCCCCTGTGGAGGAGGGCAGAGACCTGAGAGTGGACAGCGTGGTCTGAGGATCCCCTCTGTCACACTAGGAGAGAAGTTCCCTTTCTTGGAGTGCATTTGGGAGAGGTGGTACTGCCTCTTAGGTGACAAAAGAGCCTGTGGGCACCATTGTGCTGCCCTGTTCATTAACACAGGGGCAGAGACAGTTGCTGAGGACAGCTAACATGAATATAGGCTTTTTGCTTCACTTTACTATAAACTTCAAGCCCCTGCACATTTGTGTGACTGCCCTGCTGGGACCCACCAGCCACAGTGCAGAGAGACCTTCCTCCAGAGGATCGGTAGGGGTCTATTTCATGCTGGGTCTCTAAAACTTGGAATTTTGAAACTCAGACATCATGCCTGGGATAAAACAAGAGCAATGCACCACTGGGTGGGCAGATGGTCTGGACAGACATGGTGAAGGCAGGGATCTGAGGCATGACTGGGACACATGACTGGAGATTGTTTGCTCTTCTGTGAAGGCTTCCTGGGCAGCAGTGGTGTGAACTCCCCTCTCCAGAGACAACAGTGTGGGATGATGCCAATGTTTATCCCCCACCCATCAGCACAGATAGACTTCAAGGAACAGCACAGTATCTACAGAGGAGGCTTGAGCTGCTTACATGAAGCCCTACCCACCCCCTGCACTCTGCAGGCATTTATTTACTAGGGTAAGTATGCCTGAGAGCCAGAGAGGCAACAGACCCCTCCACCAGAAAACCAGCACAAACCTCTCACACACACCAAGCCCACTGACCATAGCGTGCTGCAAAGCTTCAGCTCGCAGTCCACTTTTAACAAGCAGACCAAAGCACACATAGTTGAAACTCGTCACACACTGGACAAGGTCCAAACACTCGCTGATGCAGGCAAGGAGAAACTCTGCAGAGGACTAAACTGAGGGAATGAGCAGCCAAAACATAACAGCAGAGTGCACACAGCATACACCAGAAACACATCCTGAGGTAGCAGGCCTCCAAAAGTATATGACTTCTTCTTAATAAAGCCTTTACTCTCAGGAGCAGGAAATTTAACAGTCTTTCCCAACACACAGAAGACAGAGATCTAGACAAAAGGCCAAGATGGAAGAATTGATCCCAAAAGAAAGAACAAGAAAAGGTCATGGCCAGGGATCAGATCAAAACAGATATAAGTAATATGCCTGATCTAGATTTTAAAACAACAACCATAAGGATACTGGCTGGGCTTGAGAAAAGCATAGAAGACACCAGGGAGTCCCTTACTGCAGAGATAAAAGATCTAAAAACTTGTCAGGTGGAAATTTAAAAATGCTATAACCAATAATAATAATAATAAATAATAAATAAAAATGCTATAACCAAGATATGAAACTGACTGGATGTAATGACCACAAAGATGGAATAAGTAGAACGAATAAGTGATTCGGAGATAAAATTATGTAAAATAATGAAGCTGAAAAGAAAAGGGAAAGAAAAATATTCACTAATGAAAGTAGACTTAGGGAAGTCAGTGACTCCATAAAGCATAATAACATTCATATCATAGGAGTTCCAGAGTAAAAAGAGAGGGGAAAGGGAGCAGAAAGTTTCTTATAGCTGAAAACTTCCTTAATGTGGGGAAAGAAACAGACATGCAAATCCAAGAGGCAAAGAGAACTCCTATCAAAATCAACAAAAGCAGGTCTACATATTGTAGTAAAAATTTGCAAAATACCGAGATAAGGAAAAAATCTTAAGAGCAGTAGGGCAAGAAATCCCTAATTTATAAGGGAAGACAAATAAGGTTAGCAACAGATCTATCCACAGAAACTTGGCAGGCCAAAAGACAGATGCATGATATATTCAACGTGCTGAATGGGAAAAATATGCAGATAAGAATACTTTATCCAGCAATGCTGTCATTCAGAGAGATAAAGAGTTTCCCATACAAACAAAAACTAAAGGAGTTCATGACCACTAAACCAGCGCTGCAAGAAATATTAAAAGGGACTCTTTGGCTGGGAAAGAAACACCAAAAGCGGCAAAGACTAGGAAGGAACAGAGAAAATTTCCAAGAACAATGACTCTACAGGCAATACAATGGCACTAAATTCATATCTATCAATAATCACTCTGAATGTAAATGGGCTAAATGTTCCAATCAAAAGACATAGGATATCAGAATGGATAAAAAAAAAAAGACCCATCTATATGCTGCCTACAAGAGACTTTTTTGAGACCTAAAGACAATGTGCAGATTGAAAGTGAGGGGTTGGAAAACCATCTATCAGGCTAATGGACATCAGAAGAAAGCCAGAGTAGCCATACTCATATCAGATAAACTAGATTATAAAGCAAAGACTGTAACAAGAAATGAAGAAGGGCACTAGATCATAATTAAGGGGTCTATCCAACTAGAAGACTTAACAATTATAAAAATGTATGACCCTAACGTGGTAGCACCCAAACATATAAATCAATTAATAAAAAACATAAGGAAATTTATTGATAATAATACAATAACAGTAGGGAACTTTAACACCCCCCTTACAGCAAAAGCCAGAATATCTAAGCAGAAAGTCAATAAGGAAACAATGGCTTTGAATGGCACACTGTATCAGATGGACTTAACAGATATATTCAGAACATTTTATCCTAAAGCAGAAGAATACACATTCCTTTGGGGTGCACATGGAATATTCTCTGGAATAGATCACATACTGGGTCACAAATCAGCCCTCAACAAGTAAAAAAGATGGAGATCATACCATGCATAGTTTCTGACCGCAACACTATGAAACCTGAAGTAACCACAAGAAAAAATTTGGAGAGACCACAAATACATGGAGGTTAAAGAACATCTTAATAAAGAATGAATGGGTTAACCAAGAAATTAAAGAAGAAATAAAAAATACACGGAAGCAAATGAAAATGAAAACCCAATGATCCAAAACCATTGGGACACAGCAAAAGCTATCCTAAGAGGGAAGTATATAACAATACAGGCCTACCTCAAGAAGGAAGAAAAGTATCATATAAACAACCTATCTTTACACCTAAAGGAGGTAAAAAAGGAACAGTAAATGAAACCTAAAGCCAGCTGAAGAAGGGAAATAATAAAGATTAGAGCAGAAATAAAGGATATAGAAACAAACAAAAAACCTAGTAGAACAGATCAATGAAACTAGGAGGTACTTCTCTGAAAGAATTAATAAAATTGATAAACACCTAGCCAGATTTACCAAAAAGAAAAGAAAAAGGACCCAAATAAATAAAATCATGAATGAAAGGAGAGAGATCACAACCAACACCACAGAAATACAAGCAATTATAAAACAATATGATAAAAAAATTATATATCAACCAGCTGGGCAATCTGGAAGAAATAGATAAATTGCTAAAAACATATAAACTACCCAAAGTGAAACAGGAAGAAATAGAAAATTTGAACAGACCAATAACCAGCAATAAAATTGAATTATAATCAAAAATCTCCCAACAAATAAAAGCCAGATGGCTTCCCAGGGGAATTCTACCAAACATTTAAAGAGAAGTTAATACCTATTCTTCTCAAACTATTCCAAAAAATAGAAATGGATAGAAAACTTCCACATTCATTCTATGAGGCCAGGATTACCTTGATTCCAAAACCAGACAAAGACCCCACTAAAATGGAGTATTGCAAACCAATATCTCTGAAGAACAATGGATGCAAAAATTCTCAACAAAATACTAGCAAATCGATTCCAACAGTACAGTAAAAGAACTAAAAGTGGGATTTATTCCTGGCCTACAGAGATGGTTCAATATTCACAAATCAATCAATGTGACACACCACATTAATAAAAGAAAGTATAAGAACCATATGATACTGTCAATAGATACAGAAAAAGCTTTTGACAAAATATAGCATTGATTCTTGATAAAAACCTTCAACAAAGCAGGGCTAGAGAGAACATGCCTCAACATCATAAAGGTCATATATGAAATACCTACAGCTAATATCATCCTTAATGGGGAAAAACTGAGAGTTTTTCCTCTATGGTCAGGAAGAAGACAGGGATGTCCATTCTTACCATTGTTTTTTAGCATAGTACCGGAAGTCCTAGCCTCAGTAATCAGACAACAACAACAACAAAAAAAAAAATGAAAGGCATCCAAATCAGCAAGAAAGAAGTCAAACTTTCACTCTTTGCAGATGACATCATACTCCATGTAGAAAGCCCAAAAGCCCTCACCAAAAATTGCAAGACCTAATACACGAATTCAGTAAAGTCGCAGGATACAATATCAACGTACAGAAGTTTGCTGTATTTCATATAGCAATAATGAAGCAGCAGAAGGAGAAATCAAGGAATCAATCTTGTTTACAATTGCACCAAAAACCATAGGATACCTAGGAATAAACTTAACCAAAGAGGCAAAAGATCAGTACTCCTAAACTATATATATAATGGAAAATATATATATATAATGGAATATTACTCAACCACCAAATAGAATGACATCTTGCCATTTGCAATGATGAGAATTGAACCAGAGTGTATTATTCTAAGTGAAATAAGTCAGTCAGAGAAAGACAACTACCATATTATTTCACTCATATGTGGAATTTAAGAAATGAAACAGCTAAACATAGGGGAAAGAAGAAAAAGGAGAGGGAGGCAAACCATAAGAGACTCTTAATTCTTAACTATAGGGAACAAACTGAGGGTTGCTGGAGGGGAAGTGGGTGAGGGAGAGACTAAATGGGTTTTGAATATTAAGGAGGCCACTTGTGATGAGCACTGGGGGTTATATGTAAATAATGAATCACTAAATTCTACTCCTGAAACCAATATTACACCCTATGTTAACTAACTAGAATTTAAATAAAAACCTGAAACAAAAAAAAGAAAGAAAAGGGAAGCATTAAGAGCTGTTACTGCTTTACTAAACAAATTAACCTCATTTCATTTTTAGATATGGTTGCTATACAAGCAGATTAGTGGAATGATATAGACCTAATATACCTTGATTTTTGCAAGTCATTTTACAAAATCCTTTATGATCTCCTTGTGGCAAAAATAATGAAATGTGTGATAATTCTAGGACACTTAGATATAGAACATGTTGAACAGATATACCCATGAAGTGCTAATGAACAGATTTCTATGTAGCAACAGAGGCTATTTGTACCACGTTGAACACTTGCCAGACTATAGTATTGAAGCAGAAATAAGTGGTCACAAAAGAGTGCTAGGATGATGAGGGGTAGTCAAAAGCATACCATATGAGAAATAGTTAAAGGAATTGAAGCTGTTTCACCTGGATATTTATGGAGACTATCAGTTTTCACAATCTTGAAGAACCATTGTATTGAAAATTAGAGTTTATTCAGTGTAGATGCAAAAATCAAGATAAAAAATAAGGGGTAAATTTTTCAGTGAGATAGATTTGAACTCAACATAGGGAAGAACTCTGGCAATAGTAAAATAAGCTTTCTGGAAAGATAGTGAGTTCCCTCTTCTGGAGAAGTCTGAGGATGGACTGAATGAGTGTTTATCAAAGATATTGGAGAGGATGTTATGGAGTGAGAGACTGGGTTAGGTGGCCTTTAAAGTTTCCCTGACTCTAAGAGAATATGAGTCATTAACTTACTCATTCACTCATTCCATAAATATTTATTGAGCTCCTACTAAGTGTCAGGCACAATTCTGAGAACTAGGGAAACAGTGGAGAATAAGACAAATTTTCTATCCTAATAAGGTTACATTCTTTTGGAAGAAACAGGTACTACATAAGAAAACAAATAAATATTTAAGATAATGTCAGATAGTGACAATGTTAAAAAGAAAATAACATCTTTGAATCATTTGCTCCTTATAACAACGGGAACTTAGATGTTTTGATTTCAGGACGAGTACTACACCCATCAAACTTTTTTCTTCAAAGTTAGTGTGGGATTTGTCAGACCAGATCGGGAAAGAAAACGAACTTTGGTGATTCCCTCAAAAGTATATTACAGGATTCTTGTAAAAAGGGGAATTAACAGTGTGAGATTCACAGTCAGTGAAAAACCATGTTTCTTCGGGCAGCAATCAGCGTGACCTGGAAGCTACAGAAGAGTGTTCGTGTGTGAGCCCATGGCCTCTAGCAATCGCAAAGTCACAAAACACAGAGACCCTTACAGGTCCCTGTGACTCCCCCAGGAGAGGTGTGGTGGGCTCCAATTATGAGAGTCTGTAGAGTTTGGTACAGGCAGAGGTGGAGAGGAATTGACCTGGAGGATTTGCTGAAGGTGGGGGGGACTGTGATATTGCAGCTCTGGGTGGGAGATTCCTGCATGGCCATGTTTGCTCTGACCCTCTAAAGAGAAGGATAAAGATGCCAGGGAACAAACGCTACACAGCCAACCAGCTCACAATAAGCCCATCTCCCTGACAAAGGTTGGGGCAACTCCACCCAGGCAAAGATGCCTGAGAAGCCAAGCAGCAGACCCCTCCCCCAGAAGACAGACTGGAAGAACAGGTGAATGATAAGCTTATTTCCCATAGGACTGTAAAACTCCAGCACCAAGGGAATAATATAGGGAGCTCCAGGTGTTCCCTCACAACTCCCTTATACTTGAGGTTAAAGTTTTACATATATTTTTTAGTTTCTTTTCTTAACTTTTTTTGACCCTACTCCCATTTCAAATAGATTTGTGTTTCCCAACCTATGTTTTTTAAGTTGCTTCTTAACTTTTATCTTATTTCACATATGTTTTATAGATTGATGCACCATACTAGCCCGTTTTACACTCTATTCAATTTTATCTTGATATATATGTAAGTTCTGATTTCTTTGCAATTTTGGGATATAGTGTTTTCTAAAATGCAAACCAAAAATCAAGCAGGAACAGGCAGATCACCCTGCTGTGACCACCCTGAGAGACTGTAATCTCTCTCTCCCTGCCACCCCTTTCTTTTTTCTCTTTTCTTTTTTCTTTCTTTTTTATTGTTTTGGATCATCTTGGCTTTGATGGGGTATCTGTGGTAGCTTTCAACAACTTCAGATTTTTTCCTAGGGGCATTTTGCTTGGGTCAAAGTTGATATTTTGGACTCTATACATTCCCTCAACCATCCCTCAACAGAATGACTAGGAGGAGGAACTCCCAACAAATAAAAGAACCAGAGACAATAGCCTCTGCCACAGATCTAATGGATATGGATATAAGCAAGATGTCAGAGATAGACTCCAGTGTAGCAATTATGAAGTCAATAGCTAGGCTTGAGAAAAGTGTTAGTGACAATATAGAATCCCTAAAGGCAGAAATGAGATCTAATCAGGCTGAACTTAAAAATGCTATTAAGAGCTAGGCGGAGCAAGATGGTGGAAGAGTAGGAGACCTAGATTTCGTCTGGTCTCAGGAATTCAGCTGAATAGGGATCAAACCATTCTGAACACCTACGAACTCAACAGGAGATCGAAGAGGAAAGTAGAAACAATTCTCTGAACAAAGAAGCGACCACTTACTGGAAGGTAGGACGTGCGGAGAAGTGAATCCGAGGCGATATTCGGGAAGATAGACGGCGGGGGGGGGGGGGGCCTCCACCGGCCGCTTCTGGCAAGTGCTAGAGCCGCGGAGCACAAAATCGGACCTTTTAAAAGTTGGCTCGGCTGAGAGACGTCGCTGCAGTGGCTAAGCAGGGGGTGGAACCCTCGCGGGACAGTGTGGTCTCAGGACCCTCGGGGTCACAGAAAGACCGGGGGTGCCTGAGTGCAGCAGAGCTCCCAGGTATCGGAGCGGGCAAGGTGGCTGCAGAGACGGAGCCGAGGCGCGGGCTCTCAGCTCAGGGTGGCCATAAACTGTGATCCGCGGCCCAGTCGGGCCACTGCTCCTCCAGCAGGGACCCAATAAGCGGCAGAGCCGGGGAGACTCCCCTTCCTTCCCAGGGAGGAGCGGCACGGGAACGCACTGCAGGGATCTGCTGGGTTTGGAGACTCCACACGGGGTCGGGTGCCAGAGATAGAAACGCTCCGTCACAGGCCGGGTGAGCACGGAGTGCGGCCGGAGACCGGGGACACGGGAGTGACTGCTTTTCTCTGGGGGCGCACTGAGGAGCGGGGCCCCGAGTTCTCAGCTCCGTCGGTGGAGATTGGAAGGCCACCATTTTTGCCCTGGTCCTCCAAGGCTGTACCGAGAGCTTGCAGGGAACAAAAGCTCCTGAGATCAAACCCGAGCAGCTTGCTTAGCCTGGACCAACAAGGGCAGGGCAATTCAGCCTCCGGCAAAGACATTTGGAAACCACAGCAACAGGCCCCTCCCCCAGAAGACCAGCACGAACAGCCAGCAAGCCAAGACCAAGTTTACCGATCAAGGAGAACGGGAGAACTCCAGCGCTAGGGGAATACTGCACATAGAATTCATGGCTTTTTTTTACCATGATTCATTAGTTCATCAAAGTTAATTTTTGTTAACTGTTTTTTTTTATTTTTCTTTTTCCCTTTTTCAACCAACATTTATCAATCCTTTTAAAAAAAAACATTTTTTATTTTTCATTTTTAGAGTCATTTTATCCCTTCATAGTAGTTACCCTTATTTTTGGCATATATATATAAGTTGTTCTCTCTTTAAAATTGTGAGATACAGTTTCTTCTAACAGATCAAAATATACCCTAAATCACTAGTGTATGGCTTTGTTCTAGTCTCCTGCCTGATCACATTCTCTCCCTTTTTCCTTTTTTTTTTCTTAAATTTTCTTTCTTTTTTCAAACAACTTCTTATCTTATCAAGTCCTTTTATAAAATCTTTTATAATTTTCATCTTTACAGTCATCTTCCATCCCTTCATTATATCAACCATTATTTTGTACATATATGTTTTTCTTCCTTTAAAATTTTAGGAGGCACTTTTTTCTAACAGACCAAAATACGCCCAAAATCTATTGTGTGGCACTGATCTATGCACTAGCCTGATCATATTTCATCATATTCTGCTTTTTTTGTATTGTTCTGTTTTTGTTTTTATCTTTTTTCTTTTTTTTCTCTTTCTTTTTTCTATCTTTCCCTTTCTTTTCACCTGGATTCAGGTCTTTCTGATTTGTATACAGTATATTTGCTGGGGACGTTGTAAACCTGTTAGCATTTTGTTCTCTCATTCATCTATTCTCCTCTGGACAAAATGACAAGACGAAGAAATCACCTCAGCAAAAAGAACAAGAGGTAGTACCCTCAGCCACGGACCTACTCAATATGGACATTAGTACGATGTCGGACCTAGAGTTCAGAATCATGACTTTAAAGATACTAGCTGGGCTTGAAAAAAAGTGTGGAAGTTATTAGAGAAACCCTTTCTGGAGAAATAAAAGAACTAAAATCTAACCAAGTCGAAATCAAAAAGGCTATTGATGAGGTGCAATCAAAAATGGGGGCACTAAATGCTAGGATAAATGAGGCAGAAGAGAGAATCAGTGATATAGAAGACCAAATGATGGAAAATAAAGAGGCTGAGAAAAAGAGAGAGAAACAACTACAGGATCACGAGGGCAGAATTCGAGAGATAAGTGATACGATAAGACGAAACAACATTAGAATAATTGGGATCCCAGAAGAAGAAGAGAGAGAGAGGGGGGCAGAAGGTATATTGGAGCAAATAATAGCAGAGAACTGCCGTAATGTGAGGAAGGAAACTGGCATCAAAATCCAGGAGGCACAAAGAACCCCTCTCAAAATCAATAATAATAGGTCAACACCCTGACATCTAATAGTAAAACTTACGAGTCTCAGAGACAAAGAGAAAATCCTGAAAGCAGCTCGGGAGAAGAGATATGTAACCTACAATGGTAGAAACATTAGATTGGCAACAGACCTATCCACAAAGACCTGGCAGGCCAGAAAGGACTGGCAAGATATCTTCAGAGCACTAAACGAGAAAAATATGCAGCCAAGAATACTATATCCAGCTAGGCTGTCATTGAAAATAGAAGGAGAGATAAAAAGCTTCCAGAACAAACAAAAACTAAAGGAATTTGCAAACACGAAACCAGCCCTCCAAGAAATATTGAAAGGGGTCCTCTAAGCAAAGAGAGAGCCTAAAAGCAGCAAAGATCAGAAAGGAACACAGACAACATACAGTTAACAGTCACCTTACAGGCAATACAATGGCACTAAATTCATACCTTTCAATAGTCACCGTGAATGCAAATGGGCTCAATGCCCCAATCAAAAGACACAGGCTATCAGATTGGATTAAAAAACAAGACCCCTCAATATGCTGTCTGCAAGAGACTCATTTTAGACCCAAAGACACCCCCAGATTGAAAGTGAGGGGGTGGAAAACCATTTACCATGCTAATGGACACCAAAAGAAAGCTGGGGTGGAAATCCTTATATCAGACAAACTAGATTTTAAAACAAAGACTGTAATAAGAGATGAGGAAGGACACTATATCCTACTTAAAGGGTCTATCCAACAAGAAGATCTAACAATTGTAAATATCTATGCCCCGAACATGGGAGACGCCAATTATATAAGGCAATTAATAACAAAAGCGAAGAAACACATTGACAACAATACAATAATAGTGGGGGACTTTAACACCCCCCTGACTGAAATGGACAGATCATCTAAGCAAAAGGTCAACAAGGAAATAAAGACTTTCAATGACACACTGGCCCAAATGGACTTCACAGACATATTCAGAACATTCCATCCCAAAGCAACGGAATACGCATTCTTCTCTAGTGCCCATGGAACATTCTCCAAAACTGATCACATCCTAGGTCACAAATCAGGTCTCAACCGGTACCAAAAGATTGGGATCATTCCCTGCATATTTTCAGACCACAATGCTTTGAAACTAGAACTCAACCACAAGAGGAAAGTCGGAAAGAACTCAAATACATGGAGGCTAAAGACCATCCTACTAAAGAATGAATGGGTCAACCAGGAAATTAAAGAAGAATTTAAAAAATTCATGGAAACCAATGCAAATGAAAACACAACTGTTCAAAATCTTTGGGATACAGCAAAGGCAGTCCTGAGAGGAAAGTATATAGCAATACAAGCCTTTCTCAAGAAACAAGAAAGGTCTCAAATACACAACCTAACCCTACACCTAAAGGAGCTGGAGAAAGAACAGCAAATAAAGCCTAAACCCAGCAGGAGAAGAGAAATAATAAAGATCAGAGCAGAAATCAATGAACTAGAAACCAAAAGAACAGTAAAACAGATCAACGAAACTAGGAGCTGGTTCTTTGAAAGAATTAACAAGATTGATAAACCCCTGGCCAGACTTATCCAAAAGAAAAGAGAAATGACCCAAATCAACAAAATCATGAATGAAAGAGGAGAGATCACAACCAACACCAAAGAAATACAAACAATTATAAGAACATATTATGAGCAACTCTATGCCAGCAAATTAGATAACCTGGAAGAAATGGGTGCATTCCTAGAGATATATCAACTACCAAAATTGAACCAGGAAGAAATAGAAAACCTGAATAGACCTATAACCACTAAGGAAATTGAAGCAGTCATCAAAAATCTCCCAAGAAACAAAAGCCCAGGGCCAGATGGCTTCCCAGGGGAATTCTATCAGACATTTAAAGAAGAATTAATACCTATTCTCCTGAAACTGTTCCAAAAAATAGAAATGGAAGGAAAACTTCTGAACTCATTTTATGAGGCCAGCATTACCTTGGTCCCAAAACCAGACAAAGACCCCATCAAAAAGGAGAATTGCAGACCAATATCCTTGATGAACATGGATGCAAAAATTCTCACCAAAATACTAGCCAATAGGATCCAACAGTACATTAAAAGGATTATTCACCACGACCAAGTGGGATTTATCCCTGGGCTGCAAGGCTGGTTCAACATCCGCAAATCAATCAACATGATACAATACATTAACAAAAGAAAGAACAAGAATCATATGATCCTCTCAATAGATGCAGAAAAAGCATTTGACAAAGTACAACATCCTTTCTTGATCAAAACTCTTCAGAGTATAGGGATAGAGAGTACATACCTCAATATCATAAAAGCCATCTATGAAAAACCTACAGTGAATATCATTCTTATTGGGGAAAAACTGAGAGCTTTTCCCCTAAGGTCAGGAATGCGGCAGGGATGTCCACTCTCACCACTGCTATTCAACATAGTATTAGAAGTCCTAGCCACAGCAATCAGACAACAAAAAGAAATCAAAGGCATTCAAATCGGAAAAGAGGAAGTCAAACTCTCACTCTTTGCAGATGATATGATACTTTATGTGGAAAACCTAAAACACTCTACCCCAAAACTGCTAGAACTCATACAGGAATTCAGTCAAGTAGCAGGGTATAAAATCAATGCACAGAAATCAGTGGCATTCCTATACACCAACAACAAGACAGAAGAGAGACAAATCAAGGAGTCGATCCCATTTACAATTGCACCCAAAACCATTAGATACCTAGGAATAAATTTAACCAAAGAGGCAAAGGATCTGTACTCAAAAAACTATAAAATACTCATGAAAGAAATTGAAGAAAACACAAAGAAATGGAAAAACGTTCCATGCTCATGGATTGGGAGAACCAACATTGTGAAGATGTCAATGCTACCTAGAGCAATCTGCACATTCAATGCAATCCCCATCAAAATACCATCCACTTTTTTCAAAGAAATGGAACAAATAATCCTAAACTTTGTATGGAACCAGAAGAGACCCCGAATAGCCAGAGGAATATTGAAAAAGAAAAGCAAAGCTGGCGGCATCACAATTCCGGACTTCCAGCTCTATTACAAAGCTGTCATCATCAAGACAGTATGGTACTGGCACAAAAACAGACACATAGATCAATGGAACAGAATCGAGAGCCCAGAAATGGACCCTCAACTCTGTGGTCAACTTATCTTTGACAAAGCAGGAAAGAATGTCCAATGGCAAAAAGACAGTCTCTTCAACAAATGGTGTTGGGAAAATTGGACAACCACATGCAGAAGAATGAAACTGGACCATTTCCTTACACCACACACAAAAATAGAGTCAAAATGGTTGAAAGACCTAAATGTGAGACAGGAGTCCATCAAAATCCTAAAGGAGAACACAGGCAGCAACCTCTTCGACCTCAGCTGCAGCAACTTCTTCCTAGACACATCGCCAAAGGCACGGGAAGCCAGGGCAAAAATGAACTACTGGGATTTCATCAAGATAAAAAGCTTTTGCACAGCAAAAGAAACAGTCCACAAAACCAAAAGACAAACGACAGAATGGGAGAAGATATTTGCAAATGACATATCAGATAAAGGGCTAGTATCCAAAATCTATAAAGAACTTATCAAACTCAACACCCAAAGAACAAATAATCCAATCAAGAAATGGGCAGAAGACATGAACAGACATTTTTCCAAGGAAGACATCCAAATGGCCAACAGGCACATGAAAAAGTGCTCCACATCACTCGGCATCAGGGAAATCCAAATCAAAACCTCAATGAGATACCACCTCACACCCGTCAGAATGGCTAAAATTAACAAGTCAGGGAACGACAGATGTTGGCGGGGATGTGGAGAAAGGGGAACCCTCCTACACTGTTGGTGGGAATGCAAGCTGGTGCAACCCCTCTGGAAAACAGTATGGAGGTTCCTCAAACAGTTGAAATTAGAGCTACCGTTCGATCCAGCAATTACACTACTGGGTATTTACCACAAAGATACAAATGTAGGGACCTGAAGGGGTACGTGCACCCTAATGTTTATAGCAGCAATGTCCACAATAGCCAAACTCTGGAAAGAGCCAAGATGTTCATCGACAGATGAATGGATAAAGAAGAAGTGGTATATATACACAATGGAATATTATGCAGCCATCAATAGGAATGAGACCTTGCCATTTGCAACGACGTGGATGGAACTGGAGGGTCTTATGCTTAGTGAAATAAGTCAATCAGAGAAAGACATGTATCATATGACCTCACTGATATGAGGAATTCTTAATCTCAGGAAACTGAGTGTTACTGGAGTGGTTGGGGGTGGGAGGGATGGGGTGGCTGGGTGACAGACATTGGGGAGGGTATGTGCTACGGTGAGCACTGTGAATTGTGCAAGACTGTTGAATCACAGATCTGTACTTCTGAAACAAATAACGCAACATATTTTAAGAAAAAAGAAAAAGAAGAAGATAACAGGAGAGGAAGAATGAAGGGGAGTAAGTCAGAGGGGGAGAGGAACCATGAGAGTTGATGGACTCTGAAAAACAAACTGAGGGTTCTAGAGGGGAGGAGGGTAGGGGGATAGGTTAGCCTGGTGATGGGTATTAAATAGGGCACATTCTGCATGGAGCACTGGGTGTTATGAACAAACAATGAATCATGGAACACTACATCAAAAACTAATGATGTAATATATGGTGATTAACATAACAATAAGAAAATTTTTTAAAAAAGAAATAAAAAATAAGTCAGTCTAATGGGGAATTATTTAATGGTACTCAGTTTCAGTTTTGCAATATGAAAGAGTTCTGGGGATTAGTTTCACAACAGAGTAACTATATTTAACACTACTGAACTGTATACTTAAAAATGGTGAAGATGGTAGATTTTATATGTATTTACCATGACTAAAAATAAAAAAAAAATAAGTAAAAAAAAATGCTATTAATAAAATGCAGTCTAACCAGGATCCTCTAACAGCCAGGGTAAATGAGGCAGAAGAACAAATTAGTGATCTAGAAGATAAGCTGATAGAAAGGAAGGAAGCTGAGGAAGATAAGGATAGGCAGATATAAGCCCATGAGAACAGAATCAGAGCGATCAATGATGCCATGAAATGTTCCAGTGTCAGAATTATTGAGATTCCCAAGTAAGTGGAGAGAGACAGAGGACTAGAAGGTATATTTGAGCAAATCATAGCTGAGAACTTCCCTAATCTGGGGAAGAAAACAAGCATTCATGTCCAAGAGGCAGAGAGGACCCCTCCCAAAATTAATAAAAATAGACCAACACCCCAGCGTATAATAGTGAAACGTGCAAAACTTAGAGCCAAGGAAGCTATCCCGAGAGCAGCTAGGGGGAAGAGATTTCTTACATACAGAGGGAGGAACATCAGATTAACATCATACCTATCCCCAGAGACCTGGCAAGCCAGAAAGGGTTAACAAGACATATTCAGGGTATTAATGAGAAGAACATGCAGCCAAGAATACTTTATCCAGCAAGGGTGTCATTCAGAATGGTTGGAGAGATAAAGAGCTTCCATGACCAGCAGAAACTGAAAGAATATGTGGCCACCAAGCCAGCCGTGCAAGAAATTTTAAGAGGGATTCTATAAAAGAAGAAAGACTGCAAGAGTAATATAGAACAGAAATTTATGGACACAATCTATGGAAACAGATTTTACAGGCAATATTATGGCACTAAATTCATATCTTTCAATATTTACACTCAATGTGACCAGGCTGAATGCTCCCATCAAAAAGCACAGGGTTTCAGATTGGATAAAAAAGCAGGACCCAACTATATGATGTCTACAAGAGACTCATTCTGAACCTAAAGACACCTCCAGATTGAAAGTGAGGGGATGGAGAACAATTTACCACACCAGCGGACCTCAAAAGAAAGCGGGGTAGCAATCCTTATATCAGACAAATTAGACTTTAAACCAAAGACTATAGTAAAAGATATAGAGGGATACTATATCATACTTAAAGGTTCTATCCAACAAGAACATCTAAAAATTGTAAATATCTATGCCCCCAATAAGGGAGCAGCCAACTACATAAACCAACTATTAACAAAAATAAAGTATCATATTAATAATAATACATTAATAGTATGAGACTTCAACACTCCACTCACCACAATAGACCAATCATCTAAACATAAGATCAACAAAGAAACAAGGGCTTTGAAGGACACATGGGACCAGATGGACTTTCTAGATATATACAGAATATTACATCCTAAAACAACAGAATATTCATTCTTCTTGAGTGCACACAGAACTTTCTTCAGAACAGATCACATACGGGGACACAAATCTGGTCTCAACTGATACCAAAGATTGAGATTATTCCCTGCACACTTTCAGACCACAATGCACTGAAACTGGAACTCAACCACAAGGAAAAATTTGGAAGGAACACAAACATTTGGAGGTTAAAGAGCATCCTGCTAAAGAATGAATGGGTCAACCAGGAAAGTAAAGAGGAACTTAAACAGCTCATGCAAACCAATGAAAATGAAAAATCTGTTCAGAACCTATGGGATACTGCAAAGGTGGTCCTTAGAGGGAAGTACATAGCCATCCAAGCCTCTCTCAAAAAAGTAGAAAAACCCCAACTGCACAAGTTAACCTTACAACTAAAAGATCTGGAGAAAGAACAGCAAACAGAGTCTAAACCAAGTAGGAGAAGAGAAATAATAAAGATTAGAGCAGAAGTCAATGAAATAGAAACTAGAAGAATAGTAGAACAGATCAATGAAACTATAACCTGGTTCTTTGAAAGAATAAGATCGATAAACCTCTGGCCAGATTTATCCAAAAGAAAAGAGAAAGGACTCAAATTGATAAAATCATGAATGAAAGGGGAAAAATTACGACCAATACCAAGAAAATAGAGGCAATTATTAGAACTTAATACTAGCAGCTATACGCCAACAAACTAGACAATCTGGAAGACATAGATGCATTCCTGGACACTTATAATTAACCAAGACTGAAACAGGAAGAAATAGACAATCTGAACAGATCAATAGCCAGCAAGGAAATTGAGACAATAATCAAAAACCTCCCAAAACACAAGAGTCCAGGGCCAGATGACTTCCCTGGGCAATTCTACCAATCATTTAAAGAGGAAATCATACATCTTCTACTGAAGCTGTTCCAAGAAAATAGAAATAGAAGGAAAACTTCTAAATTCATTCTATGAGGCCAGCATAACCCTGATCTCAAAACCAGACAAAAACCCCATCAAAAAGGAGAATTCAGACCAATATCCCTGATGAACATGGATGCCAAAATACTCAAGATGCTAGCCTATAGGATCCAACAGTACAGTAAAAGGATTATTCACCATGACCAGGTGGTGTTTATTCCTGGGATGCAAAGATGATTCAACATTTGCAAATCAATCAATGTGATAGAACACATTAAAAAAAGAAGAGGGGGGCAGAGCAAGATGGTGGAGGAGTAGGAGACCTGGATTTCGTCTGGTCTCAGGAATTCAGCTGGATAGGGATCAAACCATTCTGAATACCTACGAAAGCAAAAGGAGATTGAAGAAAAGAATAGCAACAACTCTCTGATCAGAAAGGCGACCACTTTCTGGAAGGTAGGACGTGAGGAGAAGTGAATCCGAGGCAATATTCGGGAGGATAGACGGCGGGGGAGGGGACCTCCGTTGGCTGCTTCTGGCAATTGATAGAGCAGCAGAGCACAAAATTGGAACTTTTAAGAAGTCAGCTCTGCTGAGGGACGTCGCTCCAGTGGCTAAGCGGGGGGGGGGGGGGGGGGGGGGGGGGGGGGG
>NW_027397102.1:3988661-3999639 GCF_003265705.2 Callorhinus ursinus | reverse complement strand
GGGAGATGGGAGTGAATGACTGCATTTCTCTGTGGGCGCACTGAGGAGTGGGGCCCCAAGTTCTCGGCTTCTGGGGCAGAGAGTGGGAGGCCGGCATTTTCACTCTCATCCTCCAAAGCTGTACCGAAAGCTTGCAGGGAACAAAAGCTCCCAAGAGCAAACCCAAGCAGATTTTTAGACCGGACCAGCAAGGGCGGGGCAATTCCGCCTCTGGCAAAGATGTTTGGGAACCATGGCAACAGGCCCCTCCCCCAGAAGATCAGCAAGAACCGCCAGCCAAGACAAAGTTTACCCATCAATGAGAATGGCAGAACTCCAGCGCTAGGGGAATACTGCACATAGAATTCATGGCTTTTATACCATGATTCTTTAGTCTTTCAAAGTTAATTTTTTTAACTGTCTTTTTTTTTTTAATTTTTCTTTTTCCCTTTTTCAACCAACATCTTATCAATCCCTTTTTTAAAAAACATTTTTATTTTTCATTTTTAGAGTCATATCCTATCCCTTCATAGTAGTTACCCTTATTTTTGGCATATGTATGTAAGTTGTTCTCTCTTTAAAATTTTGAGATACAGTCTCTTCTAACAGATCAAAATATACCCTAAATCTCTAGTGTATGGCTTGGTTCTAGTCTCCTGCCTGATCATATTCTCTCCCTTTTTTTTCTTTTTTTGTAAAAATCCTCTTCTTTCCTTTTTCAAACAACTTATAAATTCCTTTTATAAAATTTTTTATAATTTTCATCTTAACAGTCATATTCCATCCCTTCATTGTAACAACCCTTATTTTGTACATATATAAGTTTTTCTTTCTTTAAAATTTTAGGAGGCACTAAAAGACCAAAATACACCCAAAATCTAGTGTATGGCACTGATCTATGCACCAACCTGATCATATTTGATCATATTCTGCTTTTTTGTTTTGTTCTGTTTTTCTGTGTTTTTATCTTTTTCTTTTTTCTTTCTTTCCCTTTCTTTTCCCCCAGCTTCAGGTCTTTTCTGATTTGTTTAGAGTATATTTTCTGGGGACATTGTTACCCTATTAGCATTTTGTTCTCTCATTCATCTATTCTCCTCTGGACAAAATGACAAGATGGAAAAAATCACCACAACAAAAATAACAAGAGGTAATACCGACTGCCAGGGACCTACTCAATACAGACATTAGTACAATGTCCGACCTAGGGTTCAGAATCATGATTTTAAAGATACTATCTGGGCTTGAAAACATGGAAGTTATTAGAGAAACCCTTTCTAGAGAAATAAAAGAATTAAAATCTAACCAAGTCGAAATCAAAAAGGATATTAATGAGGTGCAATCAAAAATGGGGGCGCTAACTGCTAGGATAAATGAGGCAGAAGAGAGAATCAGTGATAAAGAAGACAAAATGATGGAAAATAAATAAGCTGAGAAAAAGGGAGATAAAAACTAGTGGATCACCAGAGCAGAATTCGAGAGAAAAGCGATACCATAAGACAAAACAACATTAGAATAATTGGGATCCCAGAAGAAGAAGAAGAAAGAGAGAGAGGGGCAGAAGGTATATTGGAGCAAATCATAGCAGAGAACTTCCCTAATTTGGGGAAGGAAACAGGCATCAAAATCCAAGAGGCACAGAGAACCCCTCTCAAACTCAATAAAAATAAGTCAACACCCCGACATCTAATAGTAAAATGTACGACTGTCAGAGAGAAAGAGAAAATCCTGAAAGCAGCTCAGGAGAAGAGATATGTAACCTACATTGGTAGAAACATTAGATTGGCAACAGACCTATCCACAGAGACCTGGCAGGCCAGAGAGGACTGGTATTATATTCAGATCACTAAACAAGAAAAATATGCAGCCAACAATGCTATATCCAGCTAGGCTGTCACTGAAAATAGAAAGAGAGATAAAAAGATTCTAGGATAAACAAAAACTAAAGGAATTTGCAAACACGAAACCAGCCCTACAAGAAATATTGAAAGGGGTCCACTAAGCAAAGGGAGCCTAAAAGCAACATAGAACAGAAAGGAACAGAGACAATATAGAGTAACGGGCACCCTACAGGCAATACAATGGCACTAAATTCATATCTTTCAAAAGTTATCCTGAATGTAAATGGGCTGAATGCCCCCATCAAAAGGCACAGGCTATCAGATTGGATTAAAAAACAAGACGCATCGATATGCTGTCTGCAAGAACTCATTTTAGACCCAAAGACACCCCCAGATGGAAAGTCAGGGGGTGGAAAATCATTTACCATGCTAATGGACACCAAAATAAAGTTGGGGTGGCAATCCTTATATCAGACAAATTAGATTTTAAACCAAAGACTGTAATAAGAGATGAGGAAGGACACTACATTCTACTTAAAGGGTCTATCCAACAAGAAGATCTAACAATTGTAAATATCTATACCCCTAACATGGGAGTAGCCAATTATTTAAGGCAATTAATAACAAAACCAAAGAAACACATTGACAACAATACAATAACAGTGGGAGACTTCAACACCCCCCTCACTGAAATGGACAGATCATCAAAACAGAAGATCCACAAGGAAATAAAGACTTTAAATGACACACTGGACCAAATGGACTTTACAGATATATTCAGAACATTCCATCCCAAAGCAACGGAATACACATTCTTTTCTAGTGCCCATGGAACATCCTCCAGAATAGATCACATCCTAGGTCACAAATGAGGTCTCAACCGGTACCAAAAGATTGAGGTTATTCCCTGCATATTATCAGACCACAATGCTTTGAAACTAGAACTCAATCAAAAGAGGAAAGTTGGAAAGAACTCAAATACATGGAGGCTAAAGGGCATCCTACTAAAGAATTAATGGGTCAACCAGGAAATTGAAGAAGAATTTTAAAAATTCATGGAAACCAATGAAAATGAAAACACAACTGTTCAAAATCCTTGGGATGCAGCAAAGGCAGTCCTGAGAGGAAAGTATATAGCAATACAAGTCCTTCTCAAGAAACAAGAAAGGTCTCAAATACACAACCTAACCCTACACCTAAAGGAGCTAGAGAAAGAACAGCAAATAAAGCCTAAACCCAGCAGGAGAAGAGAAATAATAAAGATCAGAGCAGAAATCAATCAAATAGAAACCAAAAGAACAGTAGAACACATCAACGAAACTAGGAGCTGATTCTTTGAAAGAATTAATAAGATTGAAAAACCCCTGGCCAGACTTACCAAAAAGAAAAGAGAAAGGACCCAAATAAATAAAATCATGAATGAAAGAGGAGAGATCACAACGAACACCAAAGAAATACAAACAATTATAAGAACATATTATGAGCAACTCTATGCCAGCAAATTAGATAACCTGGAAGAAATGGATGCATTCCTAGAGGTCTATCAACTACCCAAACTGAACAAGGAAGAAATAGAAAACCTGAACAGACCCATAACCACTAAGGAAATTAAAATAGTCATCAAAAATCTCCCAAAAAACAAAAGTACAGGGCCAGATGGCTTCCCAGGGAAATTCTAACATACATTTAAAGAAGAATTAATACCTATTCTTCTGAAACTGTTCCAAAAAATAGAAATGGAAAGAAAACTTCCAAATTCGTTTTATGAGGCCACCATTACCTTGGTCCCAAAACCAGACAAAGACTCCATCAAAAAGGAGACTTACAGACCAATATCCTTGATGAACATAGGGGATGCAAAAATTCTCACCAAAATACTAGCCAATAGGATCCAACAGTACATTAAAAGGATTATTCACCACGACCAAGTGGGATTTATCCCTGGGCTGCAAGGTTGGTTCAACATCCGCAAATCAATCAACGTCATACAATACATTAACAAAAGAAAGAACAAGAATCATATGATCCTCTCAATAGATGCAGAAAAACATTTGACAAAGTACAGCATCCTTTCTTGATCAAAACTCTTCAGAGTATAGGGATAGAGGGCACATACATCAATATCATAAAAGCCATCAGCAAATATCATTCTCAATGGGGAAAAACTGAGAGCTTTCCCCCTAAGGTCAGGAACGCAGCAGGGATGTCCACTCTCACCACTGCTATTCAACATAGTATTAGAAGTCCTAGCCACAGCAATCAGACAACAAAAAGAAATCAAAGGTATTCAAATCGGAAAAGAGGAAGTCAAACTCTCACTCTTTGCAGATGATATGATACTTTATGTGGAAAACCCAAAAGACTCCACCCCAAAACTGCTAGAACTCATACAGGAATTCAGTAAAGTGGCAGAATATAAAATCAATGCACAGAAATCAGTGGCATTCCTATACACCTACAACAAGACAGAAGAGAGACAAATTAAGGAGTCGATCCCATTTAAAATTGCACCCAAAACCAAAAGATACCTAGGAATAAATCTAACCAAAGAGGCAAAAAATCTATACTCAGAAAACTATAAAATACTCATGAAAGAAATTGAGGAAGACACAAAGAAATGAAAAAACGTTCCATGCTCATGGATTGGAAGAACAAACATTGTGAAGATGTCAATGCTACCTAGAGCAATCTACACATTCAAAGCAATCCCCATCAAAATACCACCCACTTTTTTCAAAGAAATGGAACAAATAATCCTAAAATTTGTATGGAACCAGAAGAGACCCCGAATAGCCAGAGGAATATTGAAAAAGAAAAGCAAAGCTGGCAACATTACAATTCCAGACTTCAAGCTCTATTACAAAGCTGTCATCATCAAGACTGTATGATACTGGCACAAAAACGGACACATAGATCAACGGAACAGAATAAAGAGCCCAAAAATGGAACCTCAACTGTATGGTCAACTAATCTTTGACAAAGCAGGAAAGAATATCCAATGGAAAAAAAACAGTCTCTTCAACAAATGGTGTTGGGAAAATTGGACAACCACATGCAGAAGAATGAAACTGGGCCATTTCTTTACACCACACACAAAAATAGAGTCAAAATGGTTGAAAGACCTAAATGTGAGACAGGAGTCCATCAACATCCTAAAGGAGAACACAGGCAGCAACCTCTTAAACCTCAGCTGCAGCAACTTCTTCCTAGAAACATCACCATAGGCAAGGGAAGCAAGGGCAAAAATGAACTATTGGGATTTCATCAAGATAAAAAGCTTTTGCACAACAAAAGAAACAGTCCACAAAACCAAAAGACAACCGACAGAATAGGAGAAGATATTTACAAATGACATATCAGATAAAGGGCTAGTATCCAAGATCTATAAAGAACTTCTTAAACTCAATACCCAAAGAACAAATGATCCAATCAAGTAATGGGCAGAAGACATGAACAGACATTTTTCCAAAGAAGACATTCAAATGGCCAACAGACACATGAAAAAGTGCTCAACATCACTCCACATCAGGGAAATCTCAATCAAAACCTCAATGAGATATCACCTGACACCAGTCAGCATGGCTAAAATTAACAACTCAGGAAATGACAGATGTTGGCAGGGATGTAGACAAAGGGAAACCCTCCTACACTGTTGGTGGGAATGCAAGCTGGTGCAGCCATTATGGAAAACAGTATGGAGGTTCTTCAAAAAGTTGAAAATAGAGCTACCATACGATCCAGGAATTGCACTATTGGTTATTTACCCCATAGATACAAATGTAGGGTTCTGAAGGGGTATGTGCACCCCGATGTTTATAGCAGCAATGTCCACAATAGCCAAACTGTGGAAAGAGCCAAGATGTCCATCGACAGATGAATGGATAAAGAAGAGGTGGTATATATACACAATGGAATATTATGCAGCCATCAAAAAGAACGAAATCTTGCCATTTGCAACGACGTGGATGGAACTGGAGGGTATTATGCTTAGTGAAATAAGTCAATCAGAGAAAGACATGTATCATATGACCTCACTGATATGAGGAATTCTTAATCTCTGGAAACAAACTGATTGTTGCTGGAGTGGTGGGGGGTGGGAGGGATGGGGTGGCTGGGTGACAGACATTGGGGAGGGTATGTGCTATGGTGAGCACTGTGAAGTGTGCAAGACTGTTGAATCACAGATCTGTACCTCTGAAGCAAATAATACATTATATGTTATAAAAAGAAAAAGATAGCAGGAGGGAATAATGAAGGGCGGGATATTGGAAGGGGGAGAGAAACCATGAGAGACTATGGACTCTAAAATACAAACTGAGGGTTGTAGAGGGGAGGGGGTGGGAAGATGGGTTAGCCTGGTGAAGGATATTAAAGAGGGCACGTTCTGCATGGAGCACTGGGTGTTATATGCAAACAATGACTCATGGAACACTACATCAAAAACTAATGATGTAATGTACGGTGATTAGCATAAGATAATAAAAAAATTAAAAATAAGAACTAGTATCCAAGATCTATAAAGAACTTCTCAAACTCAACACTCAAAAAACAAATAATCCAGTCAAGAAATGGTCAGAAGACAGGAACAGACACTTCTCCAAAAGACATATGAATGGCTAACAGACACATGAAAAAATGTTCAACATCACTAGCCATCAGGGAACTACAAATGAAAACCACAATGAGATACCACCTCACACCAGTTAGAATGATAAAAATTAACAAGACAGGACAAAACAAGTGTTGTTGAGGATGTGGAAAGGGGGAACCCTCTTACACTGTTGGTGGGAATGCAAGCTGGGACAGCCACTTTGGAAAACACTATGGAGGTTCCTCTAGATGTTAAAAATAGAGTTACCCTATGACCCAGCAATTGCACTACTAGATATTTACCCCAAAGATACAGACATAGTGAAAAGAAGGGCCACATATACTCCAGTGTTCATAGCAGCAATGTCCACAATAGCCAAAGTGTGGAAAGAGTCAAGATGCCCTTCAACAGATGAATGGATGAAGAAGATCTGGTTCATATCTACAATGGAATATTATTCAGCCATCACGAAGGATGAATACCCACCATTTGCATGGACATGGATGGAACTGGAGGGGATTTTCCCAAGTGAAATAAGTCAAACAGAGAAAGACAATTATAAGGTTTCACTCATATGTGGAACTTAAGGAATAGTGTGGAGGGCCACAGGGGAATGGAGGGAAAACTGAATGGGAAGAAATCAGAGAGGGAGACAAACCATGAGAGACAATGGACTCCGGGAAACAAATTGAGGGTTACAGAAGGGGGGGTGGGGGTTGGGGTAACCGGGGGATGGGTATTAAGGAGGGTACGTGTGGTGATGAGCACTGGGTGTTATACGTAACTAATGAATCGTTAAACACTACATCAAAAACTAATGATGGATTATATGTTGGCTAATTGAACATAATAAAAAAAAGGTTCTTGACTCTTATCCGGATTAATTTCAGAAAAAAACATGGCTTTGGGGCTCATAATGCAAATAAGGACAGCAATGTGTACTAGTTCATGCCCTCAATCATATTTATAAATGATCATTTCACAGACATTGTGTGGAACAGACAATACAACGGTGAGCCCTACTTGAGCATGCAAATGAGTGCTGCTATCAGGTCAATCACAGGCAAAATCTTTAAGTAAGCATCGTTTTGTTTTGTTTTGGTTTTGGTTTTTGGTTTTGGTTTTGGGTTTTTTTTGTTTTTTTACTTTGTTTATTTGGTTTTTTGTTTGTTTTTGTGAAGAAATACGAAGGGCATCTTTGCCAGACCCTTCAAATCACTCTACCAATAATTCTATGTTGCGAATCTCTACATTTTTTATATATCTGCCTCAGAACTCATGTTCCAGGTTGGCAAAGGTCTACACTGAAGATAGGGGTAGCAAAATTACAACCTAAAACACTGGATGTAATAGTCAGATATATGTTTCTACTTCTTATGGCTATCCACCTATGTTGATGCTTAGACAAGATAGAGGCATTTGAGATAGGAAAAGGCAATCAAATGGAAGGACTTTCTCAGGAAGGCAAATTAGACCAAAATAAACTCTAATACGAATTGGAAACAGCCACTTTGCTCTGGCCCACTCAGCAAAATACAAAGAATTGTCTAAGCCCCCTAGTCACTCCCACTCCCCTGGGTGGTGAGTCAAAATGATACATCATCTGATGCAGAAAACAAAGCCAAATTTATTCAAGCCTAGAAGGCTTTGCCAGAAAAGAGAGATGTAAAACAAATAGCTAGATGAATTTTCAAAAAAACAAACAACCAAAACAGATAAACAAATACAAAAGATCATTTAAAAAGGTAATAGCAAATTTCCCACTTCTGATTGAGACAGAAGAATGGGGGCCATCTATATTGTCCTGCTTCCCAGACTCTTTAGTACTCATTTAAATTACCCTGAGGCCAGGCCACTTACAAGTGATGATTTTCTGGGGAAGAGAAAGATCGGGCAGGGCTCATGTCTTCACGGTGTGAAAGTTGTTTTCAACTCCTAGTTCTTGAACACTTAGCTAGGGCAACAACTGCTTATTGTTGACTTCATATTGGTATAGGATAGAAATCTGGCCTCAGTAGGGACGTTTGAATGAGGCTTTCAAGATTACTCTCCACAGGACTGGTCTTTGATTATGTAATATGCAAAATACAGCCATCTTTCCTCTCCTCTTCCTGCTTCAAAAGGCTTTTTACAAAGCCTTTCTAGTGGTTCCTACCCCTCAAACCAGTGCTCTCCCACTGAAGTATCAGTGACTTCAAAGAATGCCTCACTCAGGGACCTCTCTTCCAGGACGTTGTATAAGAGGCTGTATTAGTTTTCTAAGGCTGACATAACATAAATAAAATAGAGAAATTTATTTTCTCAAAGTTCTACAGACCAGAAATCCAAAATTAGGGTGTCAGCCTGGACATGCACCCTTGAAGTTTCTAGGAAGGAATCTTTCCTTGCCTCTTCCAGCTTCTGGTGGCTCCTGGCATTCCTTGGTTTTTTGATGCATCAGTCCAACCCCTGTCTCCATGTTCACATAGCCTTCTTTCCTGTATGTGTCTCCATAACTTCACATGGTCTTCTTATGAAGACACCAGTCATTGGATTTAGAGTCCCCCCTTACCCCAGTATGACCACATCTTAAATAATTATATTTGTAAAGGTTTTATTTCCAAGTAAGTTCACATTTTGAGGTTCCAGGTACATGAGGAAAATTTATGGATACAAAATTTAGGAGCGTTTAATGCAAAAGAATATATTTTTTCTTAGTGGAAGAATATAAAATGGCAAATTTTAAGACAGTGAAAATAGAGTAAAAGAGACAGTTTGGGAGACAGAATAGATATTTAAAGGCCCACATATCCCTTATTAAACAGAAAAATAAACAACCTGTGTTGATTTATTTTTGGAAAACACACACACACACACACACACACACACACACACACACAGCAAACTGAAGGCTTTAGTTACTTTGCAAATGTTAGGCTTTTGTAAAGATCAAAATTACATTACACATCTTCATTTCTACCTTAGTGGATACTTAAGGGTTCTGGGACTACAAATGGCAGAACCTGCTCGAAAGCATGTTGGTACCATGTATACACAGTTACCTCAAAGCTTGGGCATTTGGATTCCCGCCTTTGGCATTCACTAATCATGTGTCCTGAAGCAACTTTCCAGGACACTACAACTTATTTTACAGATGAAGAAACTGAGATCCATTCTGAATACAAGAGAGCTCATAGTGAAACTTGACTGTTTCAACAAGCAGAATTTGTTTTATGCTAAAATCTCTGTTCTGCAGGCCTAGAGCTGCTATCCTGAAGCACCATCATCCAGAATTCACCTTGGGATTAAACAGTGAAGATTGTTTTCTGAGCATTCCTTTCAAATGTTAATTTTCCCTTGAAGAGAAGCAGGGAAGGTCACTAACTTACACTCGTGAGGGTGAGTTTATGTTGGGGCAGAATACCAGGGGTTAAGGCTACCACCCAGGGAAATGTATTCCAAAAGCAAGCAGGCAGAATAGAGACAACTTAAACATTGTGCTGAAGGCAGACCCTGCCACCAGTTTTCAGAACCTAGAGTGAGTTAAGTATTTTGACCATAAGTTTACTCCCTGCTAGTCTTCAAATATTCTAGCTAATTTCACAGCATTTGTCCTGACATTTTTGAACACCTTTGGAAAAGCATTAAAATTAATCTTTCTTTAAAACTAACATTATCTCACCAGCCAATCTCTTACTACTGTTCCTCATATACACATATCTCCCCACCAACCACAAGCATACTTTAAACAAGCCAGAAAATAAATCTTTTCTCAGAATAGTTTTGTTGGGTTTGAGTTCTTCTGCTCTCCTCATCCCAATTGCACACCAAAAATTTACTTATTCAGACCTGGATTTAAAAGTGACAGAGAAAAGGAACAAGAGTCACCAAATCTGGGTACTTCCTAAAGTTCCCAGTACTTGTTAAAATATAAATTGAAAGGCTCTAATTCTAGAAATTCTGGAAAAATATGTCTTTGTTAGATCCTGGGAACCTGCTTTTAAGGAAAAATCTCAGATTATTTTGAGGCCACTTTTGGGGACTAGCATTTGAGAGCCACTGAACACCATTGTTTTATAAGTATCTTGTTTAAAATGCAATATACAATTCATATGTTGGACAGTGCACAAATCTTCAGTGCCTTTTTTACCTATGCATATACCCATGTGACCACCACTCAGATCAACATATAGAATATTTCTATCACCCATACTCAGAAAGTTCCCTTGTACTTCTTCCCAGTCAATACCCTCTTGTCCCCAGAGGTAACTACTATTCAGACTGGTAGCACTACCTACTAAATTTGCCTGCTCTTGAACTTTAAAAAATAGTATCATTTAGACTTTTGTTTTTAGCTTCTTTCACTCAACATGTCTTTGAGATTCATCCACATTCCTGTGTGTATCAATAGCAAATTCAGTATTTTTTTTTTACTTCACATAGGATTATTGAAGGTCGAAGCTTAAATGGACTTTAAAGATTACATATCAGGGATTAGAGGTCCAGTTCAAATGTCTACAAGGAAGAAGGCAGATAAAGTTTTGTTTTTAATTTTTTTATTGTTATGTTAATCACCATATATTACATCATT
>NW_027397102.1:3945437-3983661 GCF_003265705.2 Callorhinus ursinus | reverse complement strand
CCATTTCTTGATTGGATTATTTGTTCTTTGGGTGTTGAGTTTGATAACTTCTTTATAGATTTTGGATACTAGACCTTTATCTGATATGTCATTTGTAAATATCTTCTCCCATTCTCTTGGTTGTCTTTTGGTTTTGTTGACTGTTTCTTTTGCTGTGCAAAAGCTTTTTATCTTGATGAAATCCCAATAGTTCATGTTTGCCCTTGATTCCCTTGCCTTTGGCGTTGTATCTAGGAAGAAGTTCCTGCGGATGAGGTCGCAGAGGTTGCTGCCTGTGTTCTCCTTTAGGATTTTGATGGACTCCTGTCTCACGTTTAGGTCTTTCGACCATTTGGAGCTATTTTTGTGTGTGGTGTAAGGAAATGGTCCAGTTTCATTCTTCTGCATGTGGTTGTCCAATTTTCCCAACACCATTTGTTGAAGAGACTGTCTTTTTTCCATTGGACATTCTTTCCTGCTTAGTCAAAGATTAGTTCACCATAGAGTTGAGGGTCCATTTATGGGCTCTCTATTCTGTTCCATTGATCTATATGTCCGTTTTTGTGCCAGTACCATACTGTCTTGATGATGACAGCTTTGTAATAGAGCTGGAAGTCCGGAATTGTGATGCCGCCAGCTTTGCTTTTCTTTTTCAACATTCCTCTGGCTATTCAGGGTCTCTTCTGGTTCCATACAAAGTTTAGGATTATTTGTTCCATTTCTTTGAAAAAACTGGATGGTATTTTGATGGGGATTGCATTGAATGTGTAGATTGCTCTAGGGAGCATTGACATCTTCACAATATTTGTTCTTCCAATCCATGAGCATGGAATGTTTTTCCATTTCTTTGTGACTTCCTCAATTTCTTTCATGAGTATTTTATAGTTTTCTGAGTACAGATCCTTTGCCTCTTTGGTTAGATTTACTCCTAGGTATCTTATGGTTTTGGGTGCCATTGAAAATCGGATCGACTCCTTAATTTGTCTCTCATCTGTCTTGTTGTTGGTGTATAGGAATGCCACTGATTTCTGTGCATTGATTTTATATCCTGCTTCTTTACTGAATTCCTGTATGAGTTCTAGCAGTTTTGGGGTGGAGTCTTTTGGGTTTTCCACATACAGTATCATATCATCTGCAAAGAGTGAGAGTTTGACTTCCTCTTTGCCGATTTGGATGCCTTTGATTTCTTTTTGTTGTCTGATTGCTGTGGCTAGGACTTCTAATACTATGTTGAATAGCAGTGGTGATAGTGGACATCCCTGCCGCATTCCTGACCTTAGGGGAAAAGCTCTCAGCTTTTCCCCATTGAGAATGATATTCGCTGTACGTTTTTATGGATGGCTTTTATGGTATTGAGGTATGTACCTTCTATCCCTATACTCTGAAGAGTTTTGATCAAGAAGAATGCTGTACTTTGTCAAATGCTTTTTCTTCATCTATTGAGAGGATCATATGATTCTTGTTCTTTCTTTTGTTAATGTATTGTATGACGTTGATTGATTTGCGGATGTTGAACCAACCTTGCAGCCCAGGGATAAAACCCACTTGGTCGTGGTGAATAATCCTTTTAATGTACTGTTGGATCCTATTGGCTAGTATTTTGGTGAGAATTTTTGCATCCATGTTCATCAAGGATTTTGGTCTGTAATTCTCCTCTTTGATAGGGTCTTTGTCTGGTTTTGGGACCAAGGTAATGGTGGCCTCATAAAACGAATTTGGAAGTTTTCCGTCCATTTCTATTTTTGGAACAGTTTCAGGAGAATAGGTATTAATTCTTCTTTAAATGTCTGATAGAATTCCCCTGGGAAGCCGTCTGGCCCTGGGCTTTTGTTTGTTGGGAGATTTTTGATGACTGTTTCAATTTCCTTAGTGGTTATAGGTCTGTTCAGGTTTTCTATTTCTTCCTGGTTCAGTTTTGGTAGTTGATAGACCTCTAGGAATGCACCCAATTCTTCCAGGTTATCTAATTTGCTGGCATAGAGTTGCTCATAATATGTACTTATAATTGTTTGTATTTCTTTGGTGTTGCTTGTGATCTCTCCTCTTTCATTCATGATTTTGTTGATTTGGGTCATTTCTCTTTTCTTTTGATAAGTATGGCCAGGGGTTTATCAATCTTGTTAATTCTTTCAAAGAACCAGCTCCTAGTTTCATTGATCTGTTTTACTGTTCTTTTGGTTTCTAGTTCATTGATTTCTGCTCTGATCTTTATTATTTCTCTTCTCCTGCTGGGTTTAGGCTTTATTTGCTGTTTTTTCTCTAGCTCCTTTAGGTGTAGGGTTAGGTTGTGTATTTGAGACCCTTCTTATTTCTTGAGAAAGGCTTGTATTGCTATATACTTTCCTCTCAGGACTGCCTTTGCTGTATCCCAAAGATTTTGAACAGTTGTGTTTTCATTTGCATTGGTTTCCATGAATTTTTTTAATTCTTCTTTAATTTCCTGGTTGACCCATTCATTCTTTAGCAGGATGCTCTTTAGCCTCCATGTATTTGAGTTCTTTCTGACTTTCCTCTTGTGATTGAGTTCTAGTTTCAAAGCATTGTGGTCTGATAATATGCAGGGAATGATCCCAATCTTTTGGTACTGGTTGAGACCTCATTTGTGACCTAGGATGTGATCTATTCTGGAGGATGTTCCATGGGCACTAGAGAAGAATGTGTATTCCGTTGCTTTGGGATGGAATGTTCTGAATATATCTGTGAAGTCCATTTGGTCCGGTGTGTCATTGAAAGTCTTTATTTCCTTGTTGATCTTTTGCTTAGATGATCTGTCCATTTCAGTCAGGGGGGTGTTAAAGTCCCCCACTATTATTGTATTGTTGTCAATGTGTTTCTTCGCTTTTGTTATTAATTGCCTTATATAATTGGCTGCTCCCATGTTCGGGGCATAGATATTTACAATTGTTAGATCTTCTTGTTGGATAGACCCTTTAAGTAGGATATAGTGTCCTTCTTCGTCTCTTATTACAGTCTTTGGTTTAAAATCTAATTTGTCTGATATAAGGATTGCCACTCCAGCTTTCTTTTGGTGTCCATTAGCATGGTAAATTGTTTTCCACCCCCTCACTTTCAATCTGGGGGTGTCTTTGGGTCTAAAATGAGTCTCTTGCAGACAGCATATTGATGGGTCTTGTTTTTTAATCCAATCTGATAGCCTGTGTCTTTTGATTGGGGCATTTAGCCCATTTCCATTCCGGGTAACTATTGAAAGTTATGAATTTAGGCCATTGTGTTGCCTGTAAGGTGACTTTCTGTATATTGTCTGTGTTCCTTTCTGATCTATGCTGCTTTTAGGCTCTCTTTTTGCTTAGAGGACCCCTTTCAATATTTCTTGGAGGGCTGGTTTCGTGTTTGCAAATTCCTTTAGTTTTTGTTTGTCCTGGAAGCTTTTTATCTCTCCTTCTATTTTCAGTTATAGCCTAGCTGGATATAGTCTTCTTGGCTGCATATTTTTCTCGTTTAGTGCTCTGAAGATATCATGCTAGTCCTTTCTGGCCTGCCAGGTCTCTGTGGATAGGTCTGTTGCCAATCTAATGTTTCTACCATTGTAGGTTACATATGTCTTCTCCCGAGTTGCTTTCAGGATTTTCTCTTTGTCTCTGAGACTCGTAAGTTTTACTATTAGATGTCGGGGTGTTGACCTATTTTTATTGATTTTGAGAGGGGTTTTCTGTGCCTCCTGGATTTTGATGCCTGTTTCCTTCCCCACATTAGGGAAGTTCTCTGCTATTATTTGCTCCAACATACCTTCTGCCCCTCTCTCTCTTTCTTCTTCTTCTGGGATCCCAATTATGTTGTTGTTTCATCTTATTGTATCTCTTATCTCTCGAATTCTGCCCTAGTGATCCTGTAGTTGTTTATCTCTCTTTTTCTCAGCTTCCTTATTTTCCATCATTTGGTCTTCTATATCGCTGATTCTCTCTTCTGCCTCATTTATCCTAGCAGTTAGTGCCCCCATTTTTGATTGCACCTCATTAATAGCCTTTTTGATTTCAACTTGGTTAGATTTTAGTTCTTTCATTTCTCCAGAAAAGGTTTCTCTAATAACTTCCACACTTTTTTCAAGCCCAGCTAATATCTTTAAAGTCATGATTCTAAACTCTAGATCTGACATCATACTAATGTCAGTATTGAGTAGGTCCCTGGCTGACGGTACTACCTCTTGTCTTTTTGCTGAGGTGAGTTTTTTTGTCTTGTCATTTTGTCCAGAGGAGAATAGATGAATGAGAGAACAAAATGTTAACAGGTTAACAACGTCTCCAGCAAATATACTCTATACAAATCAGAAAAGACCTGAAACCAGTGGACAAGAAAGGGAACGAAAGAAGAAAGAGGGAAAAAAAAAGGAAAGAGAAAAAGATAAAAACAAACAAAAACAGAACATAACAAAAAAAACGGAATATGATCAAATATGATCAGGCTAGTGCATAGATCAGTGCCACACACTAGATTTTGGGAGTATTTTGGTCTGTTAGAAGAAAGTGCCTGCTAAAATTTTAAAGGAAGAAAGACATATATGTACAAAATAAGGGTTGATACAATGAAGGGTTGGAAGATGACTGTAAAGATGAAAATTATAAAAGATTTTATAAAAGGAATTGATAAGATAAGAAGTTGTTTTTAAAAAGAAAGAAGAAGATTTTAAAAAAAGAAAACAAAAGGGATAGAATGTGATCAGGCTGGAGACTAGAACAAAGCCATACACTAGTGATTTAGGGTATATTTTGATCTGTTAGAAGAAACTGTATCTCAAAATTTTAGAGAGAACAACCTATATATATATATGCCAAAAATAAGGGTAACTACTATGAAGGGATAAAAATATGACTCTAAAAATGAAAAATAAATATTTTTTTAAAAAAGGGATTGATAAGATGTTGGTTGAAAAAGGGAAAAAGAAAAATTCAAAAACAGTTAAAAAAATTAACTTTGAAAAACTAATGAATTATGGTAAAAAGCCATGAATTCTATGTGCAGTATTCCCCTAGCGCTGGAGTTCTCCCATTCTCCTTGATCGGTAAACTTGGTCTTGGCTTGCTGGCTGTTTGTGCTGATCTTCTGGGGGAGGGACCTGTTGCCGTGGTTCCCAAATGTCTTTGCCGGAGGCGGAATTGCCCCACCCTCGTGAGTCCGGGCTAAGCAAGCTGCTCGGGTTTGTTCTCAGGAGCTTTTGTTCCCTGCAAGCTCTCGGTACAGCTTTGGAGGACCAGGGTGAAAATGGTGGCCTCCCAATCTCTGCCCGGAGGAGCTGAGAACTCAGGGCCCTGCTCCTCAGTGTGCCCCCAGAGAAAAGCAGTCACTCCTGTCTCCCCGGTCTCCAGCCATACTCCGTGCTCAGCCGGCCTGTGACTGAGCGTTTCTATATCTGGCACCCGACCCCGTGTGGAGTCTCCAAACCCAGCAGATCCCTGCAGTGCTCTTCCGCGCCGCTCCTCCCAGGGGAGGAAAGGGAGTATCCTCAGCTCTGCCACTTGTTTCGTCCCTGCTGGAGGAGCAGTGGCCAGACTGGGCCGCAGATCACATTTTATGGCAACCCCGAGCTGAGAGCCCGCGCCTCCGCTCCGTCTCTGCAGCCGGCTTCCCCGCTCCAATATCTGGGAGCTCTGCCACCCTCAGGCACCCCCGGTCTTTCTGTGACCCTGAGGGTTCTGAGACCACACTGTCCCGCGAGGTTTCCACCCCCCGCTTAGCCACTGGAGCAACGTCCCTCAGTGGAGCCGACTTCTAAAAGTTCTGATTTTGTGCTCCGCGGCTCTATCACTTGCCAGAAGCGTCCGACGGAGGCCCCCTTCCCTGCCGTCTATCCTCCCGAATATTGCCTCGGATTCACTTCTCTGCACGTCCTACCTTCCAGAAACTGGTCGCTTTTCTGTTCAGAGTGTTGTTACTATTCTTATCTTTGATCTCCCGTTGAGTTTGTAGGTGTTCAGAATGGTTTGATCCCTATTCAGCTGAATTTCTGAGACCAGAGGAAATCCAGGTCTCCTACTCCTCTGCCATCTTGCTCCCAAGGCCTATCAGATATTTTTGAGAGGAGGAGCTAATGGGAGCCAGTAGTTTAGTAAATTAAGAAAATATATAGGGCAGAGATGCCTGGGTGTCTCGGTAGGTTACACATCCGATTCTTGATTTTGGCTCAGGTCATCATCTCAGGGTCCTGGGCTTGAACCCCACGTCGGGTTCCATGCTCAGTGTGGAGTTTGTTTGTCCCTCTCCCTTTGCTCCTCCCCTGGGCTCTCTTTCTCTTCCTCCTTTTCTGTTTCTCTCTCTCTCTCTCTCATATAAATAAATAAAATCTTTTTTTTAAAAAAAAGCTAATATATATGGAAGTTTGAAATTGCCAGGATCACAGATTTCTTGACCATGTATATGTGGTCCACATTTGCTTTTTGCTGTCATCTCTGTGTTAAATCTCAACTTTCTCTTTGAATAGCTATGTATTACATTACGCATCTGTGAATTATACACTTCTTTCATATACCCTAGGCTTCATTCAAACTGAACTGTTGCTTATCCATTTATAGGCTACAATTCCTAACCTTATGCTTTTGTTTTTGCTGTTTATTCCATTGGTAATGTCCTATTATTCACCCATTCTAATTTCACCTTCATAGCGGGATGATAAAATCTTACCTTCCTTTCAAGTCCAACCCAAAAGCTCAGTTCAAAGGTTACCACTTTTATTAAACTTTCCCAGATTCTACCCTTCACTCCTTCTCCACCCACCTCACCACATTCACAAGCTCTCTCTCTTTTCCACTTTCATAGGACTTTATCTGTATCTCTTATATGGCATTTAGCACTGGGAAATTTCTTCATTATTAATAATAAAGTACATATGTTGCCTGCTTTACTGGCCTTACACTCTTTGAGAGAAACTCCACATAGGTTATAGCATATACGCCCCAAACACACACACACACACACACACACACACACACACACACACACACACACAGCATCATGCTTTTAACTGCCTGGATGTTCAATAAATATTTGTGGTACAATTGTATTAATTATGGCAGGTTTATATAAAAAAGTTGAGAGGAATTTTGTTTGAATGCTATAGATGAGCTGATACATGAAATTTAGTGGTAATCCCTTTTATATCAATATGATTTTATTATCAGCTACAACTTAGCAAATGCCTATTGTTATGTATGAACATTATTTTTAATCCTCACAGCAACTAAATAATGACCTATTATTATCCTCTACTTTCCAGATGAGGAAAATGAGTCTCGGAGAATCTAAGTAATTTGGCCAGGATCACACATCTGGTAAAGAGCAGAACTATGAATTGAATCTTAGGCTTGTCCTACTTCAAAGCCTGCTTTCTTTCCATTAGCATATTTTTTCAAAGCACTTTCACAACTATTATCTCATTTGTACCACACAACAAAAATGTAAAGTTGGCAGGGTTGGGTCTTTGCCCTCCTCAACACCCCATTCACTGCTGCATCTCTCATCAATACACTCCAATGTTCCTCTCCAGTTCTAATGAGGGTCTATCACCATCCTTTTAGCTGTCTATAACTCTATATAGACCATACTACCCCCATTGCCTGATTAAGACCTTTACAGGTAAGCCTAAGCACTAAGAAGTAGTCTTCTATCATGTGATTTTTAATATGCTAAACCATGAAGTTAATTTTTAATTTAAATTCAACTTAATTAACATATAGTGTATTATTAGTTTCAGAGATAGAATTTAGTGATTCATCAGTTGCATTTAACACTCAGTGCTCATTTCATCAAGTGCCCTCTTTAATGCCCATCACCCTGTTACCTCATCTCCCTACCCACCTCCCCTCCAGCAATCCTCAGTTTGTGTCCTATAGTTAAGAGTCTCTTATGGTTTGCCTCCCTCTCTGTTTTTATCTTATTTTATTTTTCCTTCCTTTCCCCTATGCTCATCTGTTTTGTTTCTTAAATTCCACATATGACTGAAATCATATGGTATTTGTCTTTCTCTGACTGACATTTCAATTAGCATAATAGCCTCTAGTTCCAACCACATCACTGCAAGTGGCAATATTTCATTCTTTTTGATGCCTGAGTAATATTCTATTGTGTATACCCCATCTTCTTATCTTCTTTATCCATTCATCTGTTGATGAACATCTGGGCTCTTTCCATATTTTGGCTATTGTGGACATTGCTGCTATAAACACATAAAATTAAATTTTATCTTTAAATGACCAAAATGAAGAAGAGCCTGGGTGGCTCAGTCAGATAAGCAGCTGACAATTGATTTTGGCTCAGGTCATGATCTCGGGGTCATGAGATCGAGCCCCACATTGAGCTCCATGCTCAGTGGGGAGTCTGCTTCTCTCCCTCTCCTTCTGCCCCTCCTCCCAATCGTGTGCTCTCTCTCACTCAAATTAATTAATTAGCTAATTAATTAATTTAAAAAGAATAAATGACCAAACTGTACACATGCTCAGTTTTAAAGCTTCTTTCTAGACCTTCTGTTATCTTTCCTTCTCCCTAACCCCACCATCCTTCCTCCACCCTCCTCTCCTCCCTCCTCTCTCTTTTGCCTCGCTGATGCTATCAGCTCTGACTTTGTCTGTTTTCTGGGTGAATCAGCATTGGCAAACCTCAGAGATAGGGATCCAGGAAGTAGAGGAGAGGGCCAGATAAGAAGATATCCCCACAAGTTGAACTATAGCAAAGGCCCCATATTCCTTTGTTATGCCATGGTGGTGGTTCCCTCAGCCCTTAGCTAGCACATCATCAGGGTTCAATGAAGCCACAGCATTGAAATCATTAAGCAAATCTGCTAACACTAGAAGGCATATTGGACCATTCATATAAGGAAATGAAATACAGAGCCACTTGAATGGTATAATCTGAAGGATGTTAAAATGGTGTCTCTGTCCCAGAACATCTTTCAAAACAGAAAGATCTTGAGGGGTTGAAGCCTTTCAGAATATCCTATGAAAATGAAAATGCCCCAAGAAAGTTTTTTTTAGAACCCTAGGAGGTAATATCTCAGTAGGGATTCATTTCCAAAAGTGACAGTGGATCAAAGGGAAAGGCCTCATAAATATGCTTAGGACAAGAAATAGGATGGGAAGATGGTACATGTCATAAAGGAAGATAGGAAGATAAAAGGGTGACAAATTTTTACTCCTTCAGAGTTGTACTAAGGTAGAACATGTTCCTACTACTCTACCAAGTGCTATGGATCCCAGTCATATGAGTAAGAATTCTTGGAAAGCTTTGGAAAGGAATTTGGGAACTCCAGCTGTCCTAGTGCTATATAGTGTTGGTGACAATGAAAACTTTCAATCTGTACTAAGCACATTATGGGTTAAAATCACAAAAGTGCTGCAAGCTGTAATGCAACCATAGAAATATCATGTTGAACAAAATAGACACCAGAGTAGGACTGTCCCCAAAGGGTAGCTGGGCATTGGGCCAGAGACCTGTCAGGTAACCTGTCTTGTTGACTATTTCCAGGGCAGAAAGAAGGAGGGGCAGGAGCCTGAGTTGCTTGAAGATATAGTTCAGCCAGCATTGGGAAGGAAGACACTGACACAGACATGAAAAGTTTTAGATTGTACATTTGCCCCCCAAATTATGATTCTTAGTGCAGTGTACAAAGTAGAATTTCAAATTATTCAATCTTTCTTTTCTCCCTAAGCTAACAATCAGCATGTATAATTTATTAACATAACTGAGCATAACCATGCAGTCTTTCTATAACTGTTTAGTGAACACATTTATCTCATGCTTCCCTAAAAATTCATTTGCCCAGTTAACAAAAACTCATTTACTTAGAATGTGTTCCTAAGCATTGTAAAAACTCCATAAATCTCAGTGTTGTGAGTGTACAAAGGATTAAAGTGCAGGTGAAACAGAATTTCAATGTTATTACTTCCCTATTCTTACTTTGACTAATTCAGGATATTAAAACTACTTTAGTCATGCTGACAAAAGTCAGTGTAGTTCTTTTTTTCTATTCAAAAGAGAATAATTCTGTAAGTTTAGGCAGTTTGGAACTTGTACTTAAAGATATTGAATTTGGTCTTTGCTCTTTAGCAGGAGGGTGGGGGTGAAGAGAAATGTCCCTATGTTTACCCACTGGGTAAATATGCCTGTGGACAAGGCATTGTTCACTGCTTTAGTTCCTGGACTTTTTAAAAATCTGTCTTGGTTACTCCACAATCCCCTTGTTAAATCATCTCATCTTCCTGCTCAAGTGCCTCCAGTTCTGATTCTAAAGCATTATTTGGTAAACTAAATCATTCATAACTCAGCCAGGAAGGAAAAAAAACAAGAAAGCTTCTGAGTGGTGAAAAATCTATCCCATAAAAGCCATGCACTGTATATTTCTTCATGTGAGAGCCCCTTCTCAGCCCCTACACAATTCTAGCAAGTTTACTTATCCAGTTTACTAATTCACAGATGATTAAAAATAATAAATTAAAATGAGTTTACATCTGCTACAGCTTATTATTGTTATTATTAACCTTTATTACATGTTACTAGCTACTAAACACTGTGCTAAGCCTTTTACACGCATTATTTCACTAAACCTTTGCAACAACTCTATAAAGTTAAATATAATTAACAACTCCTCCATTTTACAGTTTCATAAACTGAGTTTTAGACTAAATTTTAGGATTAATTTTCAAATTTATCTATATTTAGTATGTACAAGCACACAGGTAACAGTGTGAAGGACTATGAGATAGCCTGATAGCAAAAGATTAGAAAAAATACAAAGAAAGAAATTACATGCAATTGGAAAGCATAGCAATTTTGATGTTTTTAATTTGCGGACAGGCTACTTCATACCTCTCAGCAGCTTTCAGAAGGCAATATGGTGTTACGGCACAGTAAAGGAGCTGGTTTGTGTACTTATGACCCCCAAACCATTAAAAATAAATTATATTCAAAATCATTTACTTAAGAATGGAGAAAGAAGTGTAATGCAGGCTATAAATATTTAAATTTTTAATTGGTAACGTAAATCTCAACTGTGTGTTTTGGATTCTCAAAGGGAAAGCTTCATTAATCTGAAAAATTCACATAAATAGAACATATTATTCTCTGATGATGGTGATATTTTTTATGTGCGGTATGTTTCCAAAGACTAAAACATTAAAAGGGAGGGAGAGAATATAACTTGACTTTTACTTCCTTTTTCAAAGCCTCTGAATTCTGGTTCAGTTAGTCCAGTCAATTTGCTGGATTTTGAGCATATTCCATCACCAGGGTTTATCCATTATGCTGACTAATGTGGAACTATTTTTAAAGGAGACTTGGGAACACAACTGACTAGATATGTGATTTGAAGTTGCCAAAGACAATCTCCAACCCCACTCTAATAAAGAGACAAAAATAGCTGTCCCTTAGCTCTACCTAAAATGGCCACGTGGCCCAGGTTCAGGATGTGATTATAATTTGTCTTGAGAAGAGAAGGTGAGATCTTGAGCGAGGTCATTTCTTTTTTTTTTTTAATTTTTTTATTGTTATGTTAATCACCATATATCACATCATTAGTTTTTGGTGCAGTGTTCCATGATTCATTGTTTGTTCATAACACCCAGTGCTCCATGCAGAACGTGCCCTCCTCAATACCCATCACCAGGATAACCCATCCCCCTCCCCCCCTCCCCTCTAGAACCCTCAGTTTGTTTTTCAGAGTCCATCATCTCTCATGGTTCGTCTCCCCCTCTGACATACTCCCCTTTTCTTCCTCTCCTGTTATCTTCTTTTTCTTTTTTCTTAAAATATGTTGCGTTATTTGTTTCAGAAGTACAGATCTGTGATTCAACAGTCTTGCACAATTCACAGCGCTCACCGTAGCACATACCCTCCCCAATGTCTATCACCCAGCCACCCCATCCCTCCCACCCCCAACCACTCCAGTAACACTCAGTTTCTTTCCTGAGATTAAGAATTCCTCATATCAGTGAGGTCATGTGATACATGTCTTTCTCTGATTGACTTATTTCACTCAGCATAACACCCTCCAGTTCCATTTCTCAAGAGGCCAGCCCTTAGTGGGGTACCTGGGTTTGCTTAGTGCACGTGAGTGGCTCAGGGAAGAATGAGAAGCCTGGGCAAAGACATTCAGAATAAGCCAGTGTCCCTGCAAGACTTACTACAGGTACCTTTCAACAAAGTTGGCCTCAGCCACAATCTTACCTACTATACCTTGCCTAGATCTATTCATGGTAAAGATCCCAAGAAAGCATTGCAGGAAGGGACTTTAGGGACTGAGTAGGTAGGATGGGGAAGGGGCTGAGGGACTGCAGGCTGCACTCTGAGAATTAAACAAATGGCCTAGTGTGGATGGAGTAAGAGGAGGTTACATGAGACAGACATAAAAAATAAAGTCCCAAATCACTGTCGTCATTCAGAAATGTTTGCAACTTTTTACAAGGGCAGTGGTATTACTCCTAATTTCCTAGCCAAATATTTATTAAATTAACCAAGGACTGAGTACATCAGGCTGCCTCACATCAGTGCAACATCTCACTTTCCCTGCAGCTCTAAACTGTAAGGTATTGTCAAAAAAAAAAAAAAAAAAAACAACCCTCTTCCACACTCTAAATAGCTACGTTACAGAGGAAAGTTGGAATGTCTTCTGGGAGTGGGTGTGTTTATTTGAGTTCAGTGTGTGCAGAAAAGGAAAGCCTCCACAGCCATTTACACATTTTCCTCCTCAACGATGGGTACACAGACAGCTGAGCTCCTGGACTAAGTCTCTGAATGGTAATGTACATTTATAAAGATTATTTTCTTAACTATTTTGAGGCATTTATAAATAATATGCATGTGTCCGCTGAGCATATATATATATATATATATATAGTCAACTTTTGCTTATTCTCTCCTGAGGCTGATCTTGTGCAGTTACTTCTGTGGTATAATTTCTGAGGTGTCAGAAAGAGTTTCTACCTCAGCCACCCAAAAATATCTCTTGGGTTGACCCACCACAGAGCCTAAAATCTCCACATTGCTCAAACATTTGATTTAGTCATTGAAAGCAGCTGTTAAAATCCATTTTACATTGGGATATCAAACAGACATAAGAAATTAAAGACTGTGTAAAACAGAAAAGAATATGGAGAAATTGCTTCTAATGGTAAGTTTCAAAAGAAGAAAGCAAAATGACATACACAGTCTGGATCAGATGTTGTTCTTAAAATGTCATGGGGTCAGAATGAGCATATATGATTCAACTCATGAATATGAGCCTATAGTAAAGGAAACCCAGCATTGTTAGGCAGGTTTTGTTCTAATTTATTTTAAATGAGTGCTTTCCACAGTTTCTGATCCTCAGATCCCACTCTCTTTACAGTATATCTCATATCTCCCTTGCTGAGCTCCAGAGGTTCCCAATGACCTGGTAATCAACCTTGGTGGGATCCAAATCCCTACCTCCTGGAAAAGTCACAGAGCCTGACATCTTTTAGAAGGGAGCTTTTTCTAAATGGAGCTTTTAGAAAAACCACCCAATCTCTCTTGGTAGCAAACTGCCAAACCAAGCCCATTTCCTCAAAATACAGTAGAGGACTTAGCAGGCTTCGATATTGCTCTGAAATTGGAGAATAAAATTCTGCAGGCCCAACTGCAGTGACTGATGGAAGAAAATGTTGCCCCACAGGCTCAGATCCCAGAGCTCCAGATGCTCCAAGCAGCCAAGGAGGCTGAACCACTCCAGAAGCCCTCAAAGTCCCAGGAACCCCAGAAACCCCTAGAAAACCTGGATCTCCCAGAATCCTGGGAGTGCCAAGAATTCCCAGAAGGTGAGGATTCCCAAAATCTCAGAGACCCCCAGGAGCTCCCAGCCTCGAAGACCCCAGCAGCCCAGGAGCACCAGGAAATGAGACCGAGAAGCTCTTGTAACCCCCAGCAGACCCAGAGTCCCTGGAGCTTCCAGCAATCCATAAGCCACAGGCACCTTCACTGGTCTGTGAGCACTCAGCAGCCTGGAAATCTCAAAATCTTCCAGAGGTCAAGAAACTCCACAAGCCTCCCTTGGCATAGGAGGCCTACAAGCCCCCAGAAGTTAAGAAGGCCCAGAAGCTCCCAGATACCCAGGAGATCCCAGTGACCCAGAAGACCCAAAATTCAGAGCACCAGGATCTCCCATGTGCCCAAGAGACTCAGGAGGCTATAGAACGTCAGGAGACCCCAACATACCTGGAGCCCCTTAAGCTTCCAACTCTCCAGGAGTCTCTCAAAACTGGAGTGCCCTACCAGCCTTTGGATCCTTTAGATGCCCAGGAGTTCCTAGAGCCCTCAGCACCCCAGGAGTCCCTGGAGGGCCTAATAGCTGCTTTGACATCAGCAGCTTCAGAATTCCCATAGTCCCCCAGTGGGTTAGAGGGTGAAGCTTTCTCCCTAGAATAATGTTTAGCCTTCAGTGGAGATGCCCAGAAGCTTTCTGAATTCTTGGTTCAACTCAATAGTTACATGAGAGTCAGAGGGCACCTGTATCCCACTGAAGCAACCATAGTGAGCTTTGTTGGCAACTGCTTCTCAGGTGAGGCAGGAATGTGTTTTTAGCCCTTACTAGATACCCAAAGTGCCCTCCTGGAGCAATTTGAAAGTTTCATAGAAGTGCTCCAGGATACTTTTGACAGTCCAGAAAACATGGAACATGCCAGTCACAGCATCCATCAGCCTTGCCAAGGGGAGGATCCTGTTCACCAGTATGTGACCCACTTCCATCTCTGCTCAAGAGCTAAACTGGAATGAAAGCATTCTCTACATCCAATTTCAGGAAGGGCTTGAAGTTCTGTCCCAGATGATCTGTCTCACACAAACCCAGCAGCCACCAACCTATCTGATCTGATCACTCAGTGTCTAGAACAGAAGCTAAGTGGTAAGCCTGATCCAAATCCACAAGGAGCAAGTCCCTCTGAGGAGAGAGCTGGGCCTGAGAGTTTACTAGCTGAAAACCAGCCTGTGCAGGTTGCAAGCAATAGCCTACATCTCAGTGAAGCTGAACAGGCCCACTGCTGGGAAGGCCACTTGTGCCTCTACTATGGTCATCCTGGTCATTTTGCCAGAGACTGCCCTGTCAAGACTCATTGTGCATAGCAGGTGGGAAACATCGAGGCCCGGCAGTAAGGGGGAACCCAGGCAGGCCAATCTACAAATATGGGTCCCCCTCACTTCCAACATCCATGTCTCATACCCTATGACTTACTGTTGAATTCCAACTGGGAAGACAACAGTTCTTTGAGCAAGCAATGGTGGATCCAGGCTCCTATAGAAACAGCATTATCCATTCTGTGGTTCTTCAAGAGAATCTGCCCATCCACAATAATATCTTCCCTCTGATGCTTTAAATGATAAATGGTCATCCACTGATTAATGGACCCATAACCAAGGAAACACCATCTGTGGAAGTTAAAATTGTAAACAACGTTGAAGAGCTCCAGTTTGATATTATTCATGCACCACAGCACCCTCTGATTCTTGGAATTCACTGGCTTAAAACACATGATTCAAACATTGAGTGGAGTCCCCTCACTGTGTCCTTTCCATCCCATTATTGTCACTACAATTGCTTCAGGCACAGGTGGAATAGAAGATGTCATGATGAAATAATTGCTGAATAGATCTTGTGTCCTCGTGACTGAGCTTAACAACCTGTTTTCTGTTACCTCAGCTGTCATCAGCATTTGCTGCTCAGAATCTTCCACTGATGGGGCAATTGGGTGGCACAGTCAGTTGAGGTTCCAACTCTTGGTTTCGGCTCAGGTCGTGATCTTGGAGTCTTGAGATAGAGCTCATGTTAGGCTCTGAGCTCAGTGAGAGTCTGCTTAAGGTCCTCTCTCCTTCTGCTCCTCCCCCTTCCCTGTGCTCTCACTCTCACTCTCAAATAAATAAATAAATAAATAAATAAATATTTGTTTAAAGAAAGAATCTTCCACTGAATCTCTGGCAAGGAACTAAGGGTACTTGCATAATAACCCTGCTTCTCAGATTATGCAATAATCTCAGATCAGGCAATGAACCTGATGATTTTGAGTTGCTTTTTTTCACCAACTCTGCATGCCCCCACCTTGAACTCTGCCTTAATGTGGGGCTGTTTTAATTACAATTTATACTAATAAGATGCATGAGAATAGATATTAGGAACTAACATTGAAAAAGTGTAGTTGAGGTGTGCCTGGGTGGCTCAGTCTGTTAAGCATCTGCCTTAGGCTCAGGTCATTATCTCAGGGCCCTGGGATTGAGCCCTGCATTGGGCTCCCTGCTCAGTGAGGAGTCTGCTTCTCCCTCTCCCTCTGCTCCTCCCCCTGCTTATGTTCTCTCTCTCAAATAAATAAAATCTTTAAAAAAGAAAGAAAAAGTGTAGTTGTTAGGCTGACTTGAGTTTTTTACCAAGATTTTCTTTATCACAACTGCAACATTTTCTCAATAAAGAAAAGAAATTTGCAAGTGATATTTTTAAAAAATCAATAAACATTGGCAATTTCTACTGATGTGTGAGTTATTTCATGGCTTAGCTGAGGGAAGAGGGAAGGGACAAGTAAATTGGGAGAGAAGAGATTGGAAAAGGTTTAAAGTTTGGGTGAGATCCTGAATATTCCAGGGGTAGCCAGGTCAGTGGGTGATGGGGTTGGGGGAAATGGAGAAAGTAGAGGAATGGTTGTGGTGGAAGGAAAAGGGTTTAGGAGGGAGGGTAGAGGGAAGGTTGAGAAGAGGGTTGGGGAAGATTGGGAGGAAATGTTAGAAAGGGTTCAGGTGAGGGCTAGGTGGTGTAGAGGGCAGGGATGAGAGGAGGATAAAATCCTACAAAAATAAAGGGAGCAGCAACAGAAATATTGAGCAACTTCAAAAGTAAACTTTTTGGACTTCATAAGTTAACCAAACAAAAGCACTGAAGAAGGTAATGAGAACCCTCAGTGACCCAACTTTCCCAGTAAAGTGACAAGGTCTTATTCCCTGCACCAGGGACATTTGTCCTAGGGCTCTGCCTGTTAATCTGCTCTTGCTGGTGCATAAGGATGGGGTAGCAGGAATCAACTTTCAACACAGGCAGATCATTAGTAGCCAACTATACCTCTCCCACATACACAAGTTGCCCCACCCTGCTAGCCATGCTGCTTGTATGACACACAGAGAGAGCCAAGTCAGTGAAAGGAACTTCTATCCTTATGGACCTGAGAGGGGGTAGTGTCCTGACTTAAATCACACATACATACACATTACCACAAACTACAAGGTGGGGAGATGGAAAGGTGGGATCTCCAGGTAAGATATAAAAAATGATCAAAGTAGATTCTAATGCTTTTCCTCTGTGTTTTCAACACTCTTTTTGGAGTCTCCTTCTGAAGCTACTTGAAGGAGATTCTGCCTCTTACTTAGACAAATAATCAAATATATAGTCATAAACTTAGAAGGAAACAGATGAGGAACCTACCATTCATTGAGCACCTAATATGTTCCAGCTATAATACCAGGTTGTTATACACATTAACTTATGCCTCATAATAACCTAGTGTAGTAGGTATGTTTGCTCCTATTTTATCAATGAACAAATAGAGTCCCAGGGAGGCCAGTTCACTTGCCCAAAGTCACAAAATTAGTAAGTGATGGAGACCTGTTTGGTCTTTACAGCCTATGCCCTTTTTCCTACATCATGCCAATTTCCTTAATGCAGTGGTAAGGGCCAAATGAGATTGTGGTGGCAGAGAGCTAAGTGAGATAACCCTGAAAAGGGGATGGGGGACTCAGAATAAAAATTGAAGGAACCATATGGGTAGTAGTTCTGTTTCTCCAGTTCCCTTGATCTTACTCCCAAGCCCCTCTCCACCCCATTAGCCCCCAAACTTTCTATTTCATCTCCTGGAAAAATTCCTTTTGTTAAACTAATGCCACAGCCCCCTTTCACACAGCTAGCATAGATAATAAAATGTGTGATGGTAACAAATATATACCAAACTGAAATGTTGTATGAGATGATAAAATTAACAGTAATAACTACCATTTAATAAGCATCTGGGTTTTGCCAGACATTGGACTAAGTGATTTGGGTATTATTAGCCCTTTTATGTAAATCAGTGAAGTGAAACCCACTGAGGTGAGGTCACTTTCCAAAGGTCACACTGCTAAGAATTCGTAGATGCTAAAAACGAACCCTGATCTGTCTCATTTCGGAGCTGGAATTCTAGCCAATACACCACACTGCTTCTCAGGCTGAATAAACTTTACTCTTTATTAACCACTCTAACAATATTTATTCACTAGACATGAGTTATATTACTTTAGAAAAATATATTAAATTGTTAGTGCATTTATTTATTTATTCATTTAACAAGCATTTACTTAATGTCTTCAATGTGTCAGGCAAAGAATGGAGAAAGAGGAGGAGAGGTACAAAGATGTCTAATGTATGATTCATGGTTCTTACTCTGACCATAGTTAACAGGGGAAGCTGTTGTGCAACACAGCACTCCTGGTATACAGAGGAGAGCACTAATTTTGCTATGGACTAAAAAAGTGTGTTTTGAGCTGGGTCTCGAAGGAATCTCATTGGAAACAAAAGGGAAGGCATGGTTTTCTAGATTGAATAAAGTGCACACAAAAAAGCAAGTTGGAGGGAAAACTAATGGTGTCATTAGAAAAGATAGTTCTATTTCACTGGAGAGTAGCAATGTGTGTACATGTGGGGAGGGTGACTGGTGGGTGTTGGTGGGGAGATGAAACTTAACAAGGAAATTGGAAGTTTCAGGTTAAAGATCTGTCTACCTGGATAAAGCATTTAAAATTTATCCTATGGGAAATTGGGACTGGAATCTTTGTTATTCTCCTGTGTTAGATTTGGGCGTGCTTTTTTTCTCTCTCTCTTGCTGCAAAGTAATGCACACTCATTGTAACAAATTCATATATATCAGAAGTTTATAACATAAAAGTAATATGCCCCTTATCTCATAAATTAGTTTTTTAAGTAGGAAAGAAACATGATTCATTTATATTTTAGAAATTTGATAGCAATGTAGAAAATAACAGAGAAAGTGAAAAAGTACCCCCATTATTTTTACCTTCTTAGATTTTATGAAGATAGGCTCAAATCATCAAAAGCAAAGAATTAAAAGTAAATTAAGCCCAATTTTCATCAAATGTTTGAGTTCGTAGTATGAGCAAGACATTGGAGTATGCACACATATACACAAGATGTCCCAAACATCAAAAAATTTACAGTCTAATGGATAAGAGCTCATAAATTATAAGAAACTGCCTTTCCATTTGGACTTCTTCAGTTTCAAATTTTAAAGATTCTAACTGGAGAGGATTTTCAGAAATTATATATTCTGCAAGACTGGCACAGAAACAGAGAAAACAGTTCCCTCTTTAGCTAACTTTCCTAAGTTTAAACTTTAATAGGAAAAGTAATCTCTATATATTTTGGTAACCTCCTTTCCTGGTTTGTTTCCTTAAAAAATATTTCATATTTCATGCTATCAAAGTACACCTGAAGTAGTCATGGTCATTCCATGGAGGGATTTATGTCCTCAAAATATCTGTATATTTCCCAAAGTATGTTTTTATATATTTCTAAAAGTATATCCTTAAAGAACCTGTATATTTCCAAAAGTATGATTTTAAAAGTTTTGTAGGGTTAGATGATTTTAAAAATTCCTACTGTAATAAAATTTGATATCTAGCATATTGCTAAATATCAAATATTAAATGACAAGAGTAATATAGGGGTCAGAAAATTAGGGGTGAGGATATTAGGATTAAACTCCTGAGTTTGTTGCTTACTGGCTGTATGACCTATTTCATTTATGAAATGAGAATAATAATACTTGCTTTACCTACCCAATGAAGGTAGAGAAAGCATCAAATGAAAAAGCTTATTTTGACAAAACATCATGAAAGTTAAAAATGCTGTTTAAATAAAAAGTATTAAAATAACTTATGTTTGTAATAATGACCCCAAGGACCTCCATGGTACTAAAATGCCTGTTTCAGGCTTCCAGTTATGGAATGAATAAGTCATGGGAATAAAAGGTACAGCACAGGGAATATAGTCAATGATAATGTAATAGTGTTATATGGTGACAGATGGTAGCTATGTTTGTGGTGACCATAGCATAAGGTAGAGAGAAGTTGAATCACTATGTTGTACAACTGAAACTAATGTAACATTGTGTGTCAACTATGCTCAAATGAAGAAACCTAAAGTAAAGCAATCAACAGAACAATAATTTTAATAAATATATAAAATTTTAATATTTAAATTATATAGAGTACATAACATTATTAAGACAAACACTAAGACTTACCTCAATAAATGGATCTGCAAAAGACCATTTATACAAAAGAAAATGCCATTAGCAAATAAACATCATAAAAAGCATTTGGCTCACAGTAATAAACACATATTTAATAATGAAAAATAAATAAAATGCCTATTTAAATTAATTTCAATTTCACAGACATCTAGTAAGTATTTGTTATCTGCCAGTACTCTATATTGTCAATCAAAGCAATATTCATTTAGGTCTGATATAATTATTGTATTAAGTAGATTTTTGGTATTATTATAATCAAATTATTTGAATACAGAAATAACTACTTTGGCATATATATATATTTATATCAGCACTCTATCAGAATATTATATTATTTAAAATTATTTAAAATGCTACTTCTTTCCTGAGGTATATCACCTAAATAAGAACTTACTATAATTGGTCTGAGCTTATTTTTTCATCTATTTAGCCCAACTTGGAGAAAACAAGTCAGAACAAATTAATCTTCATGTCCCCACTGAAAGAAAATTAAACTAAAAGGTGAAACTCATAAGACTGTCATGTTTTCCATTTTGAATTTATTTATATGATTTCTACATAAAAACAATTGAAAGTTAAAATGTCAAACTGTACTGACCTTTGAGTAAGTCATAATGTCTACAGGAAACAACCGCTGTCATCATTTAATATGACTAACAGGGTCCTCACTTTATTATTCTGCCTCAAAATAATTCAAATATGTGAGAAAGTTTAGTGAAGAGTTTTAGTTTGGAGAATGTGTGATATATTCCAACCAGGTTGGTGGGGGCGGGAGGGGTGGAACAAGTGCCGGCAGTAGTCAAATGTGCCTGACATGACTCAAATGGGAGAACCATTATGTATTCTGATACAGATGAAAATGGGATATGGCACAGAGACACAAAATAGTCAAATGTGCACAGGACATCTGGCAACCTAAAATTTGCATAAGAAAAAGAAAGCATGAAATTTTACAACCACTGTTGTAAATTCAGAACAGAATGTCTGAAACTCTATACCGGATCTCACTATTTTTCTTTGCCTTTTACATTGCTTTTTCCTGTCAGTTATACCACAAATACCACATAATAAGCAACAATGAACTAGCTGTATTGCCAGTGAAGCTCTTCTGATTATTAGAAGAAAAGGCAGCTGAACTCTAATATTATTAGAGGCATTCCCAAAAAGGTAAATACCAAAGGGAATTTCTGTATTTCAACTTCTATATTTGTAACACTGACTTTTGCTGTAAAACTGGACATGTGTCTGAAGTAATGGGAGAGAGGCCAATTAGGAACTAGGCCAAATAAAATCCCACTTAAGAATTAACAATATTCTATGGAAAATATTAAAATGTCCAATACTTTTTTTTAACCAATAAGTTTTTATTTATTCATTGTATTTTCCCAGGGTAATGAGAGAAGGGAAAAGGGTCAGCATTTGTGTTAAAAAAAAAAAAAAAAAAAAAGAAAGTGAGAAAGGAAGTGCCCAGCACAGCAAAACCCACCATCAAACAAACACTCCCCTGTGATGGAGTCACTAAAACCCAAGAGGGCTCAGTCTCCTGCAGTTCAGAAATGAAAGGAAGGGATGAGGGAAAGAACAAATAGGTATAAGCTTTCATACTCTCTCCCTTTCCCAGTAAATTTCAAGATTTCACACAAAACTTTGGTTTCTAGCAGTAAACAGGGAGTTACATTCATCTGTCTCCTATTACATAGTCTTGCAGTCACTTTGACATAAGTTTCTTGCACCCACATAAAATTTCTTGAGTGACTTGGATATGCATTCATTTTTCCTTTCTTGGTCTCTTGGCCCCAGTTTCTACATGGAAAGCCCCCCTCGTTGCTTCTGCTTTTCTCTACCCCAAGATTAGAAATTAAATTAGGTTTGATCCATCCAAATACAAGTGTATTAATATGAATCACATCAAGGAATGATCTTGAAAAGGAGATGGGGAACAAGGGATGGAGTGTTCTTAGCTTCTTCAGGATTTTTGCACAAACCACTTAAAAGTCAAGGAGACACACCACACATTAAATATGTATGTGTGGGAAATTTTATTGGGAGGGGGGATGGAAGACGGGATAGGGTAAGAGCCAAGTTTTTAGGACAGAAGATCTGGCCCAAAATAGGAAATAGGGGAATGGGAACACAAAAGTAAGAATGGTTCAAGACCTTTACACTTGAAGAGGGGTCACCAAGCTGTGTTCCAGATTCTTTTCCTTGTGCGGAAACTTTCATCAAAGATGTTTTGGCTATTTTTCTCAATACAAAAAGAAGTTTGTGAATAATAAAATCCCGAAAGAATATGGAGAAAACCAACACATTATATTTACAAACCATGCCAGATAGCAATCACCCAGTCAGCTATTCCTGAAGTCCTACAAAGCCCAGACAAATATGATAACTAGATGGGGGCAGCGATTGGGGGAGACAAGAACCCAGGATCAGATACACATCACCCAATGCATTCTATTGCATTTGCCCTCTTTCAACACAGTGAGGTAGGTTTGTGGTGATCTCATAGCATGTAAACAAACATTTTTTCCTTTAGCTACCATGATATCATGGTAATCACCACTGCAGCAGGGTAGGGCACTGGCTCTGGGCACCACAAAGAAGTCATGGTTTATGGTTTCTCTGGAAGCCAAGAAGAAAAACCCAGAATTTATAAAGGTTAAGAAATTTGGTCTTTGCTTCAAGCACCCACCCCTGGGAATCTCAAGATGGGTTCAGAAGTATTGTTCTCAAACCTACCCTTACCAACTCATTCTTTTTACACACACACACACACACACACACACACACACACACACACACACACTGTTGTGCATGGTAGGCCATGCCCAATCCAGTGAAGGATGGATCTGGTATGTAAAGTGAGTCCCATGCCCTGGGATTAGAGATCAAGAACACAACCCTCACCTAATCTTGGCTTCCCTTCTGCACCTTTCACCTGGTGCAGCCTCTCCTAACCTTCCTGCACCACATTTTCATGTTCAGAAAGATTTCCAATCTTTCAGAAGAAGGACATAATGGGGCAACTGACTTAAAACCTAGTCTCCCAAGGAACACTGAAGGTGGAGGGGACACTATGCAGAAAAGCCAGCTCTTGAGGTAGGAAAAAGATGGCGGAGGATTAGGGGACTCTAGTCCAACCAGTCCCCAGAATTGAGCTGGATATCTACCAGACTACTCTGAACACCCACAAAATCAGCCTGAGATATAAGAAGATAGATCTGGATCTCTACAAACAGAATTATCACAAGCGGTTGGTTTCAAGGTACGAAGTAGGAAGCCATGATGCCACAAACACATGTCCGAAGATAAACGGAAGGGGGAGGGAGCTGAGCCGCTGGGATCCTACACAACCAGTGAACAATAGCCTCCTGCACTGGGGACAGGGCACAGACTCGCAGACAAGTAGTGGTGGGAAAGGACTTTAGGGCAGCCCCCGGACTGAAACCTGGAGTCGGGGGCCATGCGGGCAAACTGAGGGTGGCTGGCAGTTTTAGAATTACAAAAGGGAGAGACATGCCCCGGTGTCCAGAACTGGAGGCGAGGACTGTGAGCCCTGCTGAGGGGCGCACAACCCAAGACACTGCAGTTTATAGCAGCACAGACAGAAACAGAGATAGTGTGGCCTGGAGAGCTCACTGAAGAACAGACTGCAATGTCTCTGTTCTAAGGCAGAGGGTTGGAAACGATCTCTTCTGCTCTGACTCTTGGAAGAGAGGCGGAAAGCCGCCAGGGAAAGCCACCAGAGAACAAAAGCCCCCCAAAACCTATTCTCACTGAGTCCATCCTCCCCCCTGTGGGAGGGAGGCAGGGCAATTCTGCCCAAACAGGGTTTCCTGAGTAACAGCGTGGAAGGCCCCTCCCCCAGAAGACAGGCTGGGAGAACAAGAGACCAACAACCCTAAGGTCCTTATAAAACAGGTGCATCTTGTTTGGGTTGTGGTCAATAATTTGGACTCTGTCCATTCCCTCAACCACCCCTCAACAGAATGACTAGGAGGAGGAACCCCCAAAATAGGAAAGACTCAGAGACTGTGACTTCCACCACAGATGTACAAATGGATACAGATATAACCAAGATGTCGGAAATGGAATTCAGAGAAATCAATTAATGGCAACATAGAGTCCCTGAGGTTAGAAATGAAAGCTGAACTGGCAGAATTTAAAAATGCTATCAATGAGATCGAATCTAATCTAGATAATCTAACAGCTAGGGTAAGTGAGGCAGAAGAATCAATTAGTGATCTAGAAGCCCAATTAATAGACAAGAAGGAAAAAGAGGAAGCCAGGGAAAAACAACTCAAAATCCAGGAAAATAGATCAGAGAAATAAGTGACACCATGAAACGTTCCACTGTCAGAATTCTTGGGATCCCTGAAGGGGTGGAGAGAGAGGACTAGAAGATATATTTGAGCAAATCATAGCTGAGAACTTCCTTAATCTGGGGAATGAAACAAACATTCATATCTTAGAGGCAGAGAGGACCCCTCCCAAGATCAAGGAAAACAGGCCGACGCCCCAGCATGTAATAGTAAAACTCACAAATCTTAGAACTAAGGAAACCATCTTAAGGGCAGTTAGGGAGAAGAGATTCTGTACGTACACAGAGGAACATCAGAATCATGTCAGACCTATCCACAGAGACCTGGCAAACCAGAAGAGCTTGGCAAGACATATTCAGGGAACTAAACAAGAACAACATGCAGCCAAGAATACTTTATTCAGCAAGGCTGTCATTTAGAATGGATGGAGAGATGCAGAGCTTCCAAGACTGGCAGAAATTGAAAGAATATGTGACCACTAAGCTGGCCCTGAAAGAAATATTAAGGGGGGTTCTATAAAAGGAGAAAGACCCCAAGAGTGATATACAACAGAAATTTACAGGGACAATCTATAAAAACAACGTCTTCACAGACAACATGATGACAATTAATTCATATCTTTCAATAATCACTCTCAACATGAATGGCCTATATGCTCCCATTAAACGGCACAGGGTTGCAGATTGGATAAAAAGACAGGACCCATCCATATGCTCCCTACAAGAGACTCATTTTGAACCTAAAGATACATCCAGACTGAAAGTGAAGGGATGGAAATCCATCTTCCATGCCAGCGGACCTCAAAAGAAAGCTGGGGTAGCAATTCTTACATCAGACAAATTAGATTTTAAACTGAAGTCTGTAGTTAGAGACACAGAAGGACATTATATCATTCTTAAATGGTCTATCCAACAAGGAGATCTAACAATTGTAAATATCTATGCCCCCAACATGGGAGCAGCCATCTACATTAGCCAACTGTTAACCAAGATAAAGAGTCATATTGAAAATAATTCGTTAATTGTAGGAGACCTCAATACTCCACTCTCAGCAACAGACAGATCATCTAAGCAGAAAATCAACAAAGAAACAAGAGCTTTGAAGGACACACCGGACCAGATGGACCTCATAGATATATACAGAACATTCCACCCTAAAACAAAGAATACTCATTCTTCTCGAGCACACATGGAACTTTCTCAGAATAGATCATATACTGGGTCACAAATCAGGTCTCAACCAATACCAAAAGACTGAGATGATTCCCTGCATATTCTCAGACCAAAATGCTTTAAAACTGGAACTCAACCACAAGAAAAAATTTGGCAGAAATTCAAACACTTGGAAACTAAAGACCATTCTGCTCAAGAATGTTTGGGTCAACCAGGAAATCAAAGAAGAACTTAAACAATTCATAGAAACCAATGAGAATGAAAACACATTGGTCCAAAACCTATGGGATACTGAAAGGCAGCCCTAAGGGGGAAATACATAGCCATCCAAGCCTCACTCAAAAAATAGAAAAATCACGAATTCACCAACTAACTTTACACCTTAAAGAACTAGAGAAAAAGCAACAAATGATGCCTAAGCCACACATTAGAAGAGAAATAATTAAGATTAGAGCAGAGATCAATGAATTAGAAACAAGAAACACAGTAGATCAGATCAATGAAACTGGTTCTTTGAAAGAATTAATAAGATCGATAAGCCACTGGCCAGATGTATCCAAAAGGAAAGAGAAAGGACCCAAATTAATAAAATTATGAATGAAAGGGGAGCGATCATGACTAACATCTAGGAAATAGAAACAATTATTAAAATCATTTGCAACAACTATATGCCAATAAATTGAGCAACCTGGAAGAAATGGATGCCTTCCTGGAAACCTATAAGCTGCCAAGACTGAAACAGGAAGAAATTGACAACCTGAACAGGCTCATAAACAGTAAGGAGATTGAAGCTGTGATCAAAAACCTCCCAAAAAATAAGAGTCCAGGGTCTGATGGGTTCCCTGGGGAATTCTACCAAACATTCAAAAAAGAAATAATACCTATTCTCCTGAAGCTGTTTCAAAAAATAGAAACAGAAGAAAGCTTCCAAACTCATTCTATGAGGCCAGCATTACCTTAATCCCCAAACGAGGCAAAGACCCCATGAAAAAAGAGAATTTCAGACCAATATCCCTGATGAATATGGATTCCAAAATTCTCAACAAAATCCTAGCTAATAGGATCCAACAATACATTAAAAGGCTCATCCACCAGGAGCAAGAGGGATTTTCCCCACGATGCAAGTGTGGTTCAACTTTCACACATCAATGCGTGTATTAGAACACATTAATAAGAGGAGAGAGAAGAAACATATGGTCCTCTCAATTGATGCAGAAAAAGCATTTGACAAAATACAGCATCCTTTCCTGATTAAAACTCTTCAGAGTATAGGGATAGAGGGAACATTCCTCAAGTTCATAAACTCCATCTATGAAAAACCCAGAGCGAGTATCATTCTCAATGGGGAAAAGCTGAGAGTCTTTCCCTTCAGATCAGGAACATGTCAAGGATGCCCACTCTCACCACTATTGTTCAACATAGTACTAGAAGTTCTAGCAACAGCAGTCAGACAACAAAAAGAAATAAAATGTATTCAGATTGGCAAAGAAGAATTCAAACTCTCTGTCTTCACAGATGACATGATACTTTATGTGGAAAATCCAAAAGACTCCACCCCCAAATTACTAGAACTCATACAGCAATTCGGTAATGTGGCAGGATACAAAATCAATGCACAGAAATCAGTTGCTTTCTTATACACTAACAATGCAACTGTGGAAAGAGAAATTAGAGAAATGATTCCATTTACAAAAGCACCAAAAACTATAAGATACCTCAGAATAAACCTAACCAAAGTGGTAAAGGATCTATACTCTAGGAACTACAGAACACTCCTGAAAGAAAGTGAATAAAACACAAAAAGATAGAAAGACATTCCATGCTCATAGGTCGGAAGAATAAACATTGTTAAAATGTCTATGCTACCCATTGCAAACTATATCTTCAATGCCATCCCAATTAAAATTCTAATGACATTTTTCAAAGTGCTGGAACAAACAATCTTAAAATTTGTATGGAATCGGATAAGACCCCGAATCGCCATGGTAATGTTGAAAAATAAAAACAAAGCTGGGGGCATCATGTTGCCTGATTTCAACCTATATTACAAAGCAGTGATTACCAAGACAGCATGGTACTCGCACAAAAACAGACATATCGACCAATGGAACAGAATAAAGAGCCCAGATATGGACCCTCAACTCTATGGTGAAATAATCTTCGACAAAGCAGGAAAAAATATGCAATGAAAAGAAGACTGTCTCTTCAATGAATGATGCTGGGAAAACTGGACAGCTATATACAAAAGAATGAAACTGGACCACTTTCTTACACCATACACAAAGATAAACTCAAAATGGATGAAAGACCTCAATGTGAGACAGGAATCCATCAAAATCCTAGAGGAGAACATAGGCAATAACTTCTTTGACATCAGTCACAGCAACTTCTTTCAGGATACACCTCCAAAGGCTAGTGAAACAAAAGCAAAAATGAACTTTTGGGACTCCATCAAGATAAAAAAGCTTTTGCACAGCAAAGGAAACAGTCAACAAAACAAAAAGGCAACCCACAGAATGAGAGAAGATATTTGCAAATGACACTACAGACAAAGCGCTGATATCCAAGATCTATAAAGAACTTCTCAAACTCAACAACCAAAAAACAAATAATCAAGTCAAAAAATGGGCAGAAGACATGGACAGACACTTCTCCAAAGAAGACATACAAATGGCTAACAGACACATGAAAAAATGTTCATCATCATTAGCCATCAGGGAAATTAAAGTCAAAACCACATTTAGATACCACCTGACACCGGTTAGAATGACAAAATTTGACAAAGCAAGAAACAACAAATGTTGGAAACGTTGTGGAGAAAGGGGAACCCTCTTACAATGTTGGTGGGAATGCAAGTTGATACAGCCACTTTGGAAAACAGTGTGGATGTTCCTCAAAAAATTAAAATAGAGCTACCCTATGACCCAACAATTGCATTACTGAGTATTTACCCCAAAGACACAGATGTAGTGAAAAGAAGGGCCATATGCACCCCAAAGTTCATAGCAGCAATGTCTGCAATAGCCAAACTGTGGAAAGAGCCGACATGCCCTTCAACAGATGAATGGATAAAGATGTGGTCCATATATACAATGGAATATTACTCAGCCATCAGAAAAAATGAATACCCAACTTTTACATCAACGTGGATGGGACTGAAGGAGATTATGCTAAGTGAAATAAGTCAAGCAGAGAAAGACAATTATCATATGGTTTCACTTATTTGTGGAACATAAGGAATAGCATGGAGGACATTAGGAGAAGTCAGGGAAAAATGAAGGGGGGCGGAAATCGGAGGGTGAAATGAACCATGATAGACTATGGACTCTGAGAAACAAACTGAGGGTTTTAGAGGGATGGGGGGGTGGGGAATGGGTTAGCCCGGTGATGGGTATTAAAGAGGGCACATACTGCATGGAGCACTGGGTGTTATATGAAAACAATGAATCATGGATCACTACATCAAAAACTAATGCTGTATTTTATGGTGACTAATATAACATAATAAAATTTTTTAAAAAGCCAGCTCTTTAGCTAAAATGAGTAAATCAATAGTCTATGTACTCCAAATAGTTGTCTCCCTGGTGATAAAAAAAAAAAGTGTCCCTGCTATGCACACCTGGAATTGCTGTCAATTTATCCCTGAGATTGCTCATGTACCTAAGAACATAGCACAGGATTGAGGGCCTTAAAATTAAAATACACAAAATTACAAAACCTGAATATTTATATTATGAAAAAAAGTTAAAATGCACAGTATACATCATTCACATGCAGCTAGTGCACTTGGCATCCTAGAGAAAGTGGGTCCCAAGGTGCAGTTATCAAAGGGATCAAATAAAATTCTATCGGCCCAGAACAAGGTGGGAGTAAGCTTAACAGCAGCAGGTCTGCAGCTGTCCCCCAACAACCCCTTTGCCTTCTGTCACAACCTGTTGCTTGGCACAGTTCTCAGCACCCTAAGAGTGGGTTATGAGGCAAAATGTGGGGAAACTCTGCCTTACCCCTGAGAGATTCCCTCCCACAGAATGTAATGATTCGTGAGTTGGGTCCGTCAATTTGGTCTCATGCTTAATCTTTACCCTCTGGCATAGGAACAATTATTATTTATATCTTTCTTTGAAAGGAAAACAACTTCCCTATCCAGGTCACTTTCAAAAGCTGGAGATTCTGGGAGCAGAGACTCAGATATAGCACACAAGGAGGGGTTTTTCCCCAAAACCTTCACGTGTGTTTGGATAGAGCATGGTTGGAGTTCATTTGCCTCCCCCCTTCCCCCCTACCCTACCAAGAGGGAAGAGAGGGTAATGCTGTGGATTCCAGCCTGAGATACATGGCAGTGCCAGCTGCCCTCCCCCGACCCTGTCCCCACTTTTCTCCACTCTGTGATTGATGCCTGCTCCTCAAAACTTCCTGATCACAAAATGATGATAGCCCCCACCCACTGCAGCCCAATTCTGGGCCTCTGGGAGCACAGCAGGGCTATGGATCTCCTCTTCTTCCTCTTCCCAAAAGTAGACTGGCTTTCCTGTGAGCTGGAGGCCTGCTGGGCCTTAAGTGGACACGAGGCCACCATATGGCTGATGCCCTGGCAGAAGTGGCACGTCTTGGGCTGGGGTGGCAGGTTGCACTCCTTGGTATGGTGGTCTAGACCTCCACAGTTATAGTACCTGTCTCCCTTTGATCTGTGCTTCTGCATGTTCTTCCCTTTGGGTCACCTCTCACTCCCAGTACAGAACACCCCAGCAGGGCCAGTGGCTCAGATAGCTTCCAGGCACTTACCAGAATTCTTAAAGTTAAAGTCCACTTCTTAACCCTCCTTCATGCTCTGGAAGCCCTCCATGTGCAGCTTGGTCTGGTGCACAGACATGGACAGGGGGTTAAGCATGACCCCAGTGTGTGTTGTCATGGACAGGAAGCTGAACCCCATGCACACACTTAACCACTTACAGAAATGGGAACCCTGTAGCAGCTGTGACTCCTCTACTGCCGGGCAGCATCAGGTGCCTCCTCAGGCGCCTTGGAGCAGCCACCTGCAAACTGCTGATCTGACACAGAGCCCATGGTAGTTGGCTGAACTCATGGCCCAAATGCACCTTGTCAGGTGGCTGCTGGCCCCAGAGAAGTCTGGAGGCAAAGGGGTGGCTTGAAGAAGAGGCTGCTACATCTTCCCCCAGCACCTGTTCCAATACTTTTTAAAGAATTATGCTAAAGTAAAATGCAGAAAATGCTATTTATGGCATAGAAAATACCATGATGGTATTGGAAATTGGTGGTCCCGGCAGCTTTTCAATACTCTCCATCTTCTCTCCAGGTATACTCTCTTTCTAGGCTCTCTGTCTTTTGCTTGCCTGTCAGAAACCTAAACAACAAAACACAGATAATTAACCGTCAGTAACTTGCAATGAGAAGCCTTTCTCCTCATTGTCTTTCCTTAAGGGAAGAAAATTAGATCATAAATGCTCCTTATATACTAATTTAATAACTTTGTTAAAACCTTTTTAAAACAATAAAGACATTATTTTACAGATGAAGAATGGATAGACAGGCAAGAGCTAAGAAGCTTTAATCAAGCCACATGGTGAGGTAAAATGAGGAGCACAGGAGTAGTCAGGATACTTAGATTTCAGATTTAGTTTTTAACTTGCCCTGTGACCTGGGGTAAGTTAAATGGCCTCTCCTCTGAAGCTGTTTCTTAATAGGAAAAATTATGATGGTGATATCTATGCTGCTTACCTTTGTAAAATATTGCAAATAATAATTTAGTTATTCGATAGACATTTGTTAAATTCCTATTATATGTCAGACACTGAGTTAGAATCAAATGAGACAATGAAAATCAAAATGGCAAGCCCAGATATAAGTTACAGTGTTATTATTGCTCTAAAAGCTGCCTAACTCTCCAAAGAGATAAAGCTTTTGCACAAAGAATAGATTAAAAGGGACATAAACTTAATATTTTCTTTCATATTTTTCTTCCAGGAAATTTCCATTATTAACTCATAGCTGTCTAAAACTTAGCAGCCTCTAAAACTTAGCAGAATTATGTGAGAATGTTTTTCCTCCTTATCCGATGTGAAAGATCTCAGGTTGCTTATCATTTAAATGAGTGTAGACATGGACACTGCATAGCAACTATCATTAGTACTACTACTACCACTGAGTCTTTTTATTGATTCCTCATAAAGAAGAGAAAAAGGAACTAACACTTAGTTAGCACCTATTATTGGCCACACTCTGTGCTAGCTCCTTTACCTATAAAGTCTCATTTAATCCAAACAAATGTTTGGCAAGGTATATATTATTCTGCCCATTTTATAAATCCACTAACCACGTTTTACTGAGATGAAGGTCACTTAGGAGAAATTGGTGAAATTCTAAGACAAACACAAGTCTTTCTCTCAAACCCCATGCTTTTTCTGACATATTTAAAGAAAAGTGGAGCTGGAATATTCCATATTTACAGATAGAGACCAGTAGAGAGGTCAGATTCTCTATGGAGGCCATATGGCAAGTTAATGACAGAACTAAATCTAGAGTACATGTCTTCTGTTTTCCAGTTTAACATATTTTTCCTTTAAGTTTCATTAAATGTATATGGTGTCAATTTAACTATGTCCACCAAATATGATTAATTAATCAACTAAAGAAGTAAAAAGTGTTTTCCACAGGAACTAAATTTAAAAGGATAAAGTATTTTGATATATGATTACAAGTTGAATTTTTTTTTCATTTTTATTTTATATGCTGGTTTGGTTAGTAGTTTCCTGCCTTTCTTAAGTTTTAACAACTTGTTTATTGGTTTTTCAAGTAAAAGAGAAACCATTTTTAAAAACTGCAATTAAAAAAATGCCACACAAGGGGCACCTGGGTGGCTCAGTTTGTTAAGTGTCTGACTTATATTGGGCTCCCTGCTCAGCAAGGAGTCTGCTCGTCCCTCTCCCTCTGCCCCTCCCCACTGCTTGTGCTGTCTCTGTTTCTCTCTCAAATAAATAAATAGAATCTTTAGAAAAAATACCACGTGAGACTATAAACCAACTAGACATAACAGGCATCCAGAACACTGCATCCAACTACAGAAAAAAAATATTTTTCAAGTGAACATAGAGCATTCTTTAGAATAGACTATATGGTAGGCCATACAATAACTATCAATAAATTTAAAAGGATTAAAACTCTACAAAGTATCTTTTCCAACCATAATAGAATAAAATTAGAATCAATAACAAAAGAAAATTGGGAAAAATCACAAATATGTGGAAATTAAACAACACGCTCTCAAATAACCAGCCAGAGGGGGAAAAAAATCACAAGGGGAATTAGAAAATACTTTGAGATGAATGAAAAGGAAGACATAACAAAACTTATGGTATGCAGCAAAACCAATCCTCAGAAGGAAATTTCTGGTTGTGAAGACCTATATTTAAAAAGAAGACAGATCTCAAATTAATAACCCAACTTTCTACTTTTACCTTAAGAAACTAAAGATAAAGGAACACAAATTAAACTCAAAGCAGGCAAAAGGAAGAAAATAATAACAATTAGAGCAGAAATTAATGAAACAGAGAACAGAAAAACAATAAGAAATTCAACAAATCCAAAAGCTAAGTCTTTTAAAAGATCAACAAAATTGGTAATCTCAAAAATACAGGGGAAGTTCTTCAACTTGATAAAAAACATCTATGAAATATTCACAGCTAACATCATACTTAATGATGGAAGACTAAATGTTTTCTCTCCAACATCAGGCAAAATACAAGATGTCTCCTCTCATCAATTTCATTCAACATTACCAGACTGAATAAGAAAAGAGAAAGAGAAGATTCAAATTACTAAACTCTGGATGAAAGATGGGGCATTACTATCAACCTTACATAAATAAAAAGAATTATAAAAATACTATAGGGCGCCTGGGTGGCTCAGTTGGTTGAGCGACTGCCTTCGGCTCGGGTCATGATCCTGGAGTCCCGGGATCAAGTCTCGCGTCGGGCTCCCTGCTCAGCGGGGCATCTGCTTCTCCCTCTGACCCTCCCCCCTCTCATGCTCTATCTCATTCTCTATCTCAAATAAATAAATAAAATCTTTAAAAAATACTATAAAAATGTGTGCCAACTGTTAGGAAATATAGATGATACGGACAAATTCCTAGAAAAAGAAACTATTGAAACAGACTCCAGGTGCCTGGGTGGCTCAGTCGTTAAGCGTCTGCCTTCAACTCAGGTCATGATCCTAGGATCCTGGGATCGAGCCCCGCATTGGGATCTCTGCTTAGCAGGAAGCCTGCTTCTCCCTCTCCCACTCCCCCTGCTTGTGTTCCCTCTCTCACTGTATCTCTCTCTGTCAAATAAATAAATAAAATCTTAAAAAAAGAGACTCAAGAAGAAATAAAATGTCTGAATATATCCATAACAGGTTAAGAGACTGAATTGGTAATCAAAAAACCTTTTCACAAAGTAAAACCAAGTACCAGATAGAGTCACTGGTTAATTATGCCAAACATTTAAAGAAGAACACCAATTCTTCACAAAATCTCCCAAAAAATTATAGAGGATAGAACACTTTCCAACTTATTTTATAAGGCCAATATTACACTTATACACAAACTACACAAAGACATCACAAGAAAACTACAGACCAAGATCCATTTTCAATATAAATGCAAAAATCCTCAACAAAATACCAGCAAAACTAATCCAACAACATATAAAAATGATTATATACTGTGACCATTTAGGATTTATCCCAAGAAGCAGGAATGTTTTAAAATCTGAAAATCAATCACTATAATATATGATATTAATAGAAAAAAAGGACAAAAATTACATAATCATCTCAATAGATAAAGAAAAAAACATTTGACAAAGTATAACACCTCTTCGGGGCACCTGGGTGGCTCAGTCGTTAGGCATCTCACTTTGGCTCAGGTCATGATCCCAGGGTCCTGGGATCGAGCCCCACACCTGGCTCCCTGCTTGGTGGGAAGCCTGCTTCTCTCTCTCCCTCTCCCCCTGCTTGTGTTCCCTCTCTCGCTGTGTCTCTCTCTGTCAAATAAATAAATAAAATCTAAAAAAAAAAACACAGTAACACCTCTTCATGATAAAACATTCAACAAACTCAAAAATACAGGGGAAGTCCTTCAACTTGATAAAAAGCATCTATGAAATATTCACAGCTAACATCATACTTAATGATGGAAAACTAAATGTTTTCTCTTTAACACCAGGCAAAGTACAAGATGTCTCCTCTATTCAACATTTTACTGGAGATTCTAAACAGGAAAATTAGGCAAGAAAAAGAAATAAAGGCATCAATATTGGAAAGGAAGAAGTGAAACTATTTCTACTATTTGCAAATAACATGATCTTATATTTAAAAATTCCTAAGGAATCCAATAAAAATAGTAGAAATAAATGAGTTCACAAGGTTGGAAGATACAAGATCAATCTAAAAAATTAATTTGCATTTTTATACACTAGCCATGAAAATTTCTAAAATGAAATTAAGGAAACAATTTCACTTGCAGCAGCAGGAAAAAATAAAATATCCAGAAGTAAATTTAACAAAACAAATGCAAGACTTGTACATTAAAAACAACATAACATTGTTGAAAGAAATTAAGGAAGACCTAATGAATAAAAAGTCATCCCACATACATGGATCATGCAACTTAACATTGTTAAGATGGAAAACTCCCCAAATCGATTTATAGTTTCAACATAGTTTCTATTTTAAAAAAAAAACAGATTTTTTTCTGCAGAAATTGATAAGCTGATCATGAAATTTATGTGGAAATTTAAGAGGCCCAGAGTAGCCAAAATAATCTTGAAAAAGGAGAACAAAGTTGAAGGACTCACAATTCCTGATTTCAAAACTACAAGGGAGCTTATGTAAAGCATGGATTAGTGCATTTTGTGACCATATTAAAATGGTTGATAATAGTCCTCCTAAAACCCAGAGCAAACTGAGATTAAATTTCAGACATAAATATCTTGGTTTTACTGTTACACTGTAGTATTTTGTGATCTGAGAGCAGCAACCAACTGGAAAGCCCTCATCAAACACTTCTTTACTGGATCAAAACCTCTCTGCTCCAGTTCTATACCAGAATGACTAAAGCATGGAACTACAGCAACTCTGAAACTATTTAATTGAGTGAGAGAATGGTCATGTATTTCCAGTTTCACTTCATATCGTATAAAAACATAATTATAAGGAAAAGAAGAAGATAACAGGAGAGGAAGAAAAGGGGAGTATGTCAGAGGGGGAGATGAACCATGAGAGATGATGGACTCTGAAAAACAAACTGAGGGTTCTAGAGGGGAGGGGGGTGGGGGGATGGGTTAGCCTGGTGATGGGTATTGAGGAGGGCACGTTCTGCATGGAGCACTGCGTGTTATGAACAAACAATGAATCATGGAACACTGCATCAAAAACTAATGATGTAATATATGGTGATTAACATAACAATTAAAAAAAATTAAAAAAAAGATAAAAGCAATATAAATTTATTACCAAAAAAAAAAAAAAAAAAAAATAAAAAAAAAAAAAAAAGAAAAATAATTTTTTTACAAAAAAAAAAAAAAACATAATTATAAAACAAAGGGCAGTGGAGTCCCCTGACTTATTTGACCCTTGCCTATAGAAGATACAGAAAAAGTGATTCATTATTACATTAAATTCTCATAGTAATATGTATAAAGCTATAAAAGTTTAATATTATGGCAGAATGGAGTATACATTAAAACTTTAATGGGGAGTAGAAATCCCTTGAATGTCTCTTCCTAGCCTCCATTCAATTGGAAATTTGATATATATCTTCAAGACAGATAAATCTGACTGCCCAGACATCTGCAAAAACTTTTCTTTCATGCCTCCCTTTGGAAAATTTTGTGTGTATAAGAATTTTTTATATATTATGTACTCAATCAGTTATGTTAAATTTTATATTCAGTTTTAGAGATTTTCCAGATTAATTTTTACTACATACTAATTTTGGAACCTAAACTACATGAGAACCCAATTCCTAGAATACCAACTTGCTTCTAATTAAATAATCATCCATTTTCTAGGTGAACAACTAATCAAAATAAAGTTTTTGCCTTTCTTTCATATATTTCTTGATATATACGTTTGTTTGAAAACTGTATACATCAGTAAGTTCATATTTTTTATCAATAGACATTTAGCAAGTACCTATCATACATATGGTAATATCCTAGATGTAAAGACTGCAAAAACATGATACATGGCTGAATGGTGTGGGGAGCAAGATGGCGGAGGTGTAGGAGACCTGGATTTTGTCTGGTCCCAGGAATTCAGCTGGAAAGTGATCAAACCATTCTGAACACCTACAAACTCAATAGGAGATCAAAGAAAAGAAGAGCAACAACTCTAAACAGAAAAGCGACCACTTTCTGGAAGGTAGGACATGCGGAGAAGTGACTCCAAGGTGATATTCGGGAGGATAGACAGTGGGGGAGGGGGCCTCCATCGGCTCCTTCTGGCAAGTGATAGAGCAGCAGAGCACAAAATCGGAACTTTTAGAAGTCGGCTCCGCTGAGGGAAGTCAGTCCAGTGGCTAAGCGGGGGTGGAACCCTTTCTGGGACAGTAAGGTCTCAGGACCCTCGGGGTCACAGAAGGATTGGAGGTGCCTGAGTTTGGCAGAGCTCCCAGGGATGGGACCGGGGAAGCAGGCTGCAGAGACAGAGCCCAGAAGTAGGCTCTCAGCTCGGGGTTGCCATAAACTGTGATCCGCGGCACAGTCTGGCCACTGCTCCTCCAGCAGGGACCCAACTAGTGCAGATCCGGGTAGACTCCCCTTCCTCCCCCGGAAGGAATGGCGCGGAGGCACACCTCAGGGATCTGCTGGGTTTGGAGACTCTGCACTGGGTCGGGTGCCAGAGATAGAAAAGCTCAGTCATGGGCCGAGTGAGCACCAAGTGCAGCCGGAGACCGGGGAGATGGGGGTGACTGACTGCTTTTCTCTGGGGCTCACTGAGGAGTGGGGCTCCAAGTTCTCGGCTCCTCCAGGGCAGAGATTGGGAGGCCACCATTTTCACTCTCGTCCTCCAAAGCTGTATGGAAAGCTTGCAGGGAAAAAAGCTCCCGAGAGCAAACCTGAGCAGATTACTTTGCCTGGACCCGGCAAGGGTGGGGCAATTCCACCTCCGGCAAAGACATTTGGGAACCATGGCAACAGGCCCCTCCCCCAGAAGATCAGCAAGAACAGCCCACCAAGACCAAGTTTACCGATCAATGAGAACGGCAGAATCCCAGGGCTAGGGGAATACTGCACATAGAGTTCATGGTTTTTTCCCATGATTCTTTAGTCTTTCAAAGTTAATTTTTTTAACAGTCTTTTCTTTTTTTTTTTGAAATTTGCTTTTTCCCTTTTTCAACCAACATCCCTTTTTAAAAAAAAATGTTTTTTATTTTTCATTTTAGAGCCATATTCTATCCCTTCAT
>NW_027397102.1:3913648-3945037 GCF_003265705.2 Callorhinus ursinus | reverse complement strand
CTTAAAATTTTGAGATACACTTTCTTCTAACAGATCAAAATATACCCTAAATCTCTAGTGTATGGCTTTGTTCTAGTCTTCTGCCTGATCACGTTCTCTCCCTTTTTATTTTCTTTTTTTTAAATCCTCTTCTTTCTTTTTTCAACCAACTTCTTATCAATTCCTTTTATAAAATCCTTTCTAATTTTCATCTTTACAATCATATTCCATCCCTTCATCGTACTAACCATTATTTTTGTACATATATAAGTTTATCTTTCTTTAAGATTTTGGGAGGAACTTTCTTCTAACAGACCAAAATGTGCCCCAAATATAGTGTGTGGCTATGACGTATGCACCAGCCTGATCGTATTTCATCATATTCTGTTTTTTGTGTTTTGTTTTTATCTTTTTCTTTTTTTTTCTTTTTCTTTTTTCTCTCTTTCCCTTTCTTTTCCCCCAGTTTCAGGTCTTTTCTGATTTGGTTAGTGTATATTTTCTGGAGACATTGTTACCCTGTTAGCAGTTTGTTGTCTCATTCATCTATTCTCCTCTGAACAAAATGACAAGAAGGAATAAACCACCTCAACAAAAACAACAAGAGGCAGTACCGACTGCCAGGGACCTAATCAATACGGACATTGGGATGATGTCAGAACAAGAGTTCAGAATGACGATTTAAAAGATACTAGCTGGGCTTGAAAAAATCATGGAAGTTATTAGAGAAACACTTTCTGAAGAAATAAAAGAAATAAAATCTAACCAAGTCGAAATCAAAAAGTCCATTAATGAGGTGCAATAAAAAATAAAGGCAATATAGAAGATCAGATGATGGAAAATAAAGACGCTGAGAAAAAGAGAGATAAACAACTACTGGATCATGAGGGCAGAATTCGAGAGATAAGTGGTACCATAAGATGAAACAACATTAGAATAATTGGGATCCCAGAAGAAGAAAGAGAGAGGGGGGCAGAAGGTATATTGGAGCAAATTATAGCAGAGAACTTCCCTAATGTGGGGAAGGAAACAGGCAACAATCTAGGAGGCAAAGAGAAACCCTCTCAAAATCAATAAAAATACGTCAACACCCCAACATCCAGTAGTAAAACCTACAAGTTGCAGAGACAAAGAGAAAATCCTGAAAGCAGCTTAGGAGAAGAGATCTGTAACCTAAAATGGTAGAAACATTAGAATGGCAACAGACCTATCCATAGAGACCAGGCAGGTCAGAAAGGACTGGCATGATATCTTCAGAGCACTAAATGAGAAAAATATGCAGCCAAGAATACTATATCCAGCTAGGCTGTCATGGAAAATAGAAGGAGAGATAAAAAGCTTCCAGGACAAACAAAAACTAAAGGAATTTGCAAAGACAAAACCAGCCCTACAAGAAATATTAAAAGGGGTCCTCTAAGCAAAGAGAGAGCCTAAAAGCAACATCGACCAGAAAAGCACACAGACAATATACAGTAAGAGTCACCTTACAGGCAATACAATGGGACTAAATTCATATCTTTCAATAGTTAGCCTGAATGTAAATAGGCTGAATGCCCCAATCAAAAGACACAGGCTATCAGATTGGATAAAAAAAACAAGACCCATCAATATGTTGTCTACAAGAGACTCATTTAGACCGAAAGACACCCCCAGATTGAAAGTGAAAGAGTGGAAAACCATTTACCATGCTAATGGACATCAAAAGAAAGCTGGGGTGGCAATCCTTATATCAGACAAATTAGATTTTAAACCAAAGACTGTAATAAGAGATGAGGAAGGACACTATATCCTACTTAAAGGGTCTATCCAACAAGAAGATCTAACACTTGTAAATATCTATGCCCCTACCATGGGAGCAGCCAATTATATAAGGCAATCAATAACAAAAGCAAAGAAACACATTGACAACAATACAATAATAGTGGGGGACTTTAACACCCCCCTGACTGAAATGGACAGATCATCTAAGCAAAAGATCCACAAGGAAATAAAGACTTTCAATGACACACTGGACCAAATGGACTTCACAGATAAATTCAGAACATTCCATCCCAAAGCAACAGAATACACATTCTTCTCTAGTGCCCATGGAACATTCTCCAGAATAGATCACATCCAAGGTCACGAATCAGGTCTCAACAGGTACCAAAAGATTGTGACTATTCCCTGCATATTTTCGGACCACAATGCTTTGAAACTAGAACTCAATCACAAAAGGAAAGTCAGAAAGAACTCAAATACATGGAGGCTAAAGAGCATCCTACTAAAGAATGAATGGGTCAACCAGGAAATTAAAGAAGAATTTAAAAAATTCATGGAAACCAATGAAAATGAAAACACAACTGTTCAAAATCTTTGGGATGCAGCAAAGGCAGTCCTAAGAGGAAAGTATATAGCAATACAAGCCTTTCTCAAGAAACAAGAAAGATCTCAAATACACAGCCTAACCCTACACCTAAAGGAGTTGGAGAAAGAACAGCAAATAAAGCCTAAACCCAGCAGGAGAAGAGAAATAATAAATATCAGAGCAGAAATCAATGAACTAGAAACCAAAAGAACAGTAAAACAGATCAACGAAACTAGGAGCTGGTTCTTTGAAAGAATTAACAAGATTGATAAACCCCTGGCCAGACTTATCCAAAAGAAAAGAGAAAGGACCTAAATAAATAAAATCATGAATGAAAGAGGAGAGATCACAACCAACACCAAAGAAATACAAACAATTATAAGAACATACTATGAGCAACTATATGCCAGCAAATTAGATAACCTGGAAGAAATGGATGCACCTAGAGATGTATCAACTACCAAAACTGAACCAGGAAGAAATAGAAAACTAGACAGACCTATAACCCCTAAGGAAATTGAAGCAATCATCAAAAATCTCCCAACAAACAAAAGGCCAGGACCAGATGGCTTCCTCGGGGAAAGCCAAACATTTAAAGAAGAATTAATACCTAATCTCCTGAAACTGTTCCAAAAAATAGAAATGGAAGGAAAACTTCCAAACTCGTTTAATGAGGTCACCACTACCTTGGTCCCAAAGCCGGACAAAGACACCATCAAAAAGGAGACTTACAGACCAATATCCTTGATGAACATGGATGCAAAAATTCTCACCAAAATACAAGCCAGTAGGATCCAACAGTTCCTTAAAAGGATTATTCACCATGAACAAGTGGGTTTTATCCCGGGCTGCAAGGTTGGTTCAACATGTGCAAATCAATCAATGTGATACATTAATAAAAGAAAGAACAAGAACCATATGATCCTCTCAATAGATGCAGAAAAAGCATTTGACAAAGTACAGCATCCTTTCTTGATCAAAACTCTTCAGAGTATAGGGATAGAGGGTACATACCTCAATAGCATAAAAGCCATCAATGAAAAACCTACAGCGAATATCATTCTCAATGGGGAAAAACTGGGAGCTTTCCCCCTAAGGTCAGGAACACGGCAGGGATGTCCTCTATCACCACTGCTATTTAACATAGTATTAGAAGTCCCAGCCACAGTAATCAAACAACAAAAAGAAATAAAAGGCATCCGAATTGGCAAAGAAGAAGTCAAACTCTCACTCTTTGCAGATGATATGATACTGTATGTGGAAAACCAAAAAGACTCCACCCCAAAACTGCTAGAATTCATACAGGAATTCAGTAAAGTGGCAGGATATAAAATCAATACACAGAAATCAGTGGCATTCCTATACACCAACAACAAGACAGAAGAAAGAGAAATTAACGAGTAGATCCCATTTACATTTGCACCCAAAACCATAAGATCCCTAGCAATAAATCTAACCAAAGAGGCATAGAATCTGTATTCAGAAAACTATAAAATACTCATGAAAGAAATTGAGGAAGACACAAAGAAATGGAAAAATGTTCCATGCTCATGGATTGGAAGAACAAATATTTGAAGATGTCAACACTACCTAGAGCAATCTACACATTTAATGCAATCCCCATCAAAATACCATCCACGTTTTTCAAAGAAATGGAACAAATAATCATAAAATTTGTATGGAACCAGAAAAGACCTCAAATAGCCAGAGGAATGTTGAAAAGGAAAAGCAAAGCTGGCAACATCACAATTCGGGATTTCAAGCTCTATTACAAAGCTGTCATCATCAAGACAGTATGGTCCTGGGACAAAAACAGACACATAGATCGATGGAACGGATAAAGAGCCCAGAAATGGACCCTCAACTCTATGGACAACTAATCTTTGACAAAGCAAGAAAGAATGTCCAATGGAAAAAAGACAGTCTCTTCAACAAATGGTGTTGGGAAAATTGGACAGCCACAAGCAGAAGAATGAAACTGGACCATTTCCTTACACCACACACAAAAATAGACTCCAAATGGTTGAAAGACCTAAATGTGAGACATGAGTCCATCAACATCCTGAAGGAGAACACAGGCAGCAACCTCTTCGACCTCAGCCACAGCAACTTCTTCCTAGAAACATCGCCAATGGCAAGGGAAGCAAGGGTAAAAATGAACTATTGGGACCTCATCAAGATAAAAAGCTTTTGCACAGCAAAAGAGACAGTTCACAAAACCAAAAGACAACTGACAGAATGGGAGAAGATATTTGCAAATGACATATCAAATAAAGGGCTAGTATCCAAAATCTATAAAGAACTTCTTAAACTCAACACCCAAAGAACAAATGATCCAATCAAGAAATGGGCAGAAGACATGAACAGACATTTTGCCAAAGCAGACATCAAAACGGCCAACAGACACATGAAAAAGTGCTCAACATCACTCAGCATCAGGGAAATCCAAATCAAAACCTCAATGAGATACCACCTCACACCAGTCAGAATGGCTAAAATTAACAACTCAGGAAATGACAGATGTTGGCAGTGATATAGAGAAAGGGGAACTCTCCTACACTGTTGGTGGGAATGTAAGCTGGTGCAGCCACTCTGGAAAACAGTATGGAGGTTCCTCAAACAGTTGAAAATAGGGCTACTGTACGATCCAGCATTTGCACTACTGGGTATTTACCCCAAAGATACAAATGTAGGGATCCAAAGGGGTACGTTCACCCCGATGTTTATAGCAGCAATGTCCACAATAGCCAAAGTGTGGAAAGAGCCAAGATGTCCATCGACAGATGAAGTAGTATATAGATATACAATGGAATATTATGCAGCCATCAAAAGGAATAAGCTCTTGCCATTTGCAATGACGTGGATGGAATTGGAGAGTGTTATGCTGAGCAAAATAAGTCAATCAGAGAAAGACACGTATCATATGACCTCACTGATATGAGGAATTCTTAATCTCAGGAAACAAACTGAGGGTTGCTGGAGTGGTGGGCAGTGGGAGGGATAGGGCAGCTGGGTGATAGACATTGGGGAGGGTATGTGCTATGGTGAGCACTGTGAATTGTACAAAACTGTTGAATCACAGATCTGTACCTCTGAAGCAAATAATCCACTATATGTTAGAAGAAGACGACGACGATGACGACGACGACGACGACGAAGAAGAAGAAGAAGAAGAAGAAGAAGAAGAAGAAGAAGAAGAAGAAGATAGCAGGAGGGGAAGAATGAAGGGGGGGTAATTGGAGCGGGACATGAACCATGAGAGACGATGGACTCTGTAGAACAAACTGAGGGTTCTAGAGGGGAAAGGGCTGGGGGGTTGCATTAGCCTGGTGATGGGTATTAAAGAGGGCACATTCTGCATGGAGCACCGGGTGTTATACGCAAATAATGAATCATGGAACACTACATCAAAAACTAATCATGTAATGTATGGTGATTAACATAACAATAAAAAATTAAACATGATACATGGCCTCTATCCTCAAAGGGTTTTAGCTCTAGTTTGGGAAGATAGAGAACATATATTAAATGTAGTTTGCATCATAAACCAATTTTAATGCTGCACCAGATAAACATAAAATTGCTTAATTTGCTGTTCAGTAAAAATCTTTGGACTGATTGAAAATGTCAAATTTATTTTATCTTTAGTGCCACTATTTATTTTTTTCTGTAATCCTGCTGCTGAAAATTCATTCATCATGCTTAATAATTTTATTAATATTCCACCATAAATAAATCATGGGATAAGCAGAAAAAAAAACTTACTAAAAAGCTATAGTAATCAAGACAGTGTAGTACCAGCACAAGGTTAGGTGCATAGGTCAATGAAATTGAATTGACAGTCCAGAAATATGTCCTCATATCCATGGCCAATTGATTTTCAACAGGAACACCTTAAATGGGGAAAAGAATAATCTTTTCAACAAATAATACTGGGACAACTGGTTGTCCACTTAAGAAGGAATGAAGCTGGACCCCTATTTCACATTTCACACCATCCACAAAATTAACTTGAAAATAAATCAAAGATCTAAATACATGAGCCAACCTATGTGAAAATGAATAAAGGAAACCTTTATTTCATTTAAAATGGAGTTAGGAAGTCATAAAGAGTGAGCTCTCACAGACATACCACTCATCTCAATTTACATGACTAGGAGGAAGAAGAAAATTTTCCACATTCCTCAGTAACAACAAACTGCCCACCAGTAAGAAACTGCCACAACCTTGAATTCTCACTCTCCTCCAATAAACTTATATTCAAAACAATCTCCAGTTTCCTCAGAGAACCTAATAAAAGCTAGCCTCCCCTTTTTCTCTTTGGACTTATCTTGGCTCACCATAGTTTCCTTGTCCCAAACTGCAATTCTCCTCCTATTCCCAAATAAACTCATCACTGTTTAATTACATTATCACTTGTTTTATTTAAGATTGACACCTATAACATTTAGAGGAAAATATAGGAGTAATTCTTTGTGATCATGGGTTAAGCAATGATTTTTATAATGTGACACCAAAATGTGTGACACATTTTGTAATGTGACTCACAAAAGAGAGAGAGAGAGAAATGAGTTGCATCAACATTAAAAATTTCTGTGTTTTAAAAAATACCATCAAGAAAATGAAAAGACAACACTAATAATGGGAATGAAAAAATGGGGTAGCCACTTTGGAAAACAGTTTGGCAGGTCCTCAGAAAGTTAAACACAGAGTTAGCATGTGACCCAACAATTCCACTCCTAGATATAGTCCCAGAAAATCAAAAATATGCACCCACACCATAACTGTGCACAAATGTTCATGACAGCATTATTTATAATAGCCAAAAATGGAAACAACCCCAATTCCCATCAGTTAATGAATGAATAACAAAATCCATACAGTGGAAAATTATTCAGCTATAAAAAGGAATGACGTATCGATACATGCTACAACATGGATAAACTGTGGAAACATTATGGTATGTGAAAGAAGTCAGTCACAAAAGACCACAAATGGTATTATTCTATTGATGATAATTGTCTAAAATAGGCAATTCGTAGAGACATAAAACAGACTAGTGGTTGGAGTGGGGCAGGTTAACCAGATACTAGACATGAATGACTGCTAATGACTATGGAATTTCTTTTAGGGGTTTTGAAAATATTCTAAATAAGATAATGGTTATGGTTGCATTCTCTGAATATACAAAAATCCACTGAACTGTGTATTTTAAATGAATGAATGTTATGGTATATGAAATATATCTCAATGACACTGAAAGAAAAAGTTGGGAAAAACATAATAAATAATAATAATAGTAACTGGCATTCATTCCCAGTTGCCCTCTTACTGTATGTTTTGAACAAGCTACTCAATTTTCCTAACTCTTCAGATCATTATCTGTAAAAGAGAAATAAAGCCTCTAGACCTGTTCTGACAAATGAGGTGATGCATATAAAGAACTAAGTCAGTGACTGGCACATAGTAAGTACTCAGTAAATGGTAGTTACTATCATTATATTTCAATAATTCAATCCAGTCCTAGTTCTGGGACACTCCAATGTGTTTCCAGTTTCCCCACAATGGCCTCAAGCAAACAACTTCTTATTTGATCTTAGCTCAAGGTTGGTTGCTAGATAAGCAGATGAACAAATATTCCAGCCATTTTGTTTGTTTGTTTACCTGCTTGCTTGCCTGCTTTTTGGGTAATGGGAGTGAGAGTTGGCATATTAGAAAAAATGCTTGCAAAGCTAAATAAACAATAGGATACCACACCTCAGATCTTACATGTATCCATTTATCCATTCATTCATTCAGCAAATATTTATTAACTGCCTACTATGTTCCAGAGCGTTTGAGGCTCTTTCTAGTAGAAGAGATGGACATGAAATAGTAAGACAAATAAGTAGATAATTATAAATGATAATAAGTGAAAGGAAAGAAAAGAAAAGAACTCCTAGGCAGGAAAGGTTGGGAGCATCTAATTAGGTTGGGTGATCATAGAAGGCTTTTGAGAAGAGGTGACATAAGCTGGTCCATAAGTAAGCGACCATGGAAATAGTGGCAGAACTTAGTCTCTGACATTACATGGCCCCACTTGAGATTTCAGTCAGAGACAGTGAACACTTTTTGTGAGTTCAGACTCCAGTCATGCAGGCAGTGTTCCAACTCAAGCATACAGAGTGTCTTCTCATTATCCGTTTTAGGGCTTTCGCTAAGACCTCAGAGCCCACTAAATCAAATGCTCAAGGGGTTTTAAAAAACTAATGCCACTGGGCAATCATCAACTAATGGGAGAGCTAGTGGGTGAATGGTTTAGCCTCCTTTCCTTCAAGTGTCAATCCTGAAAGACTTTCTCTATACTTTTGTGATATCCTGGCATAATCAGGTCCCCATTGTGTCCATAAATTACTTCAATAATGTTCCCTAATACTGGCATTTCTTTCTTCCCTGTCTCAAACCCTGCTCCTTTACTCCTGTGGGCTTTTTTTAAGTTTTTAGTTTAATTCCAGTTAGTTAATAGACAGTGTTATAATAGTTTCATGTGTACAATATAGTGACTCAAAAATTCCATACATCACCCGGTACTCATCATGACAAGTGCACTTCTTAATACTCATTCCCTATTTAACCTATCCCCCTACCCACCTCCCCTCTGGTAACCATCAGCTTGTTGTCTATAGTTAAGAGTCTGTTTCTTGGTTCATCTCATTATCTCTCCCTACTTTTTCCTCATTGCTCATTTGTTTTGTTTCTTAAACTCCACATATGAATGAAATCATATGGTATTTGTTCTTTTCTGACTAACTTATGCCAGTTAGCATTATATTTTCTAGCTCCATCCATGTTGCTGCAAATGGCAAGATTTCATTCTTTTTTATGGCTGAATAGTATTCCATTATGTATTATATATTATATAGGCATATATAATATATATACCTACTTTTCTCTATCCATTCATCTATCAGTGGACAACTGGGCAGCTTCCATATCTTGGCTACTGTAAATAATGTTGTTATAAACATGGGGGTGCATGTACCCCTTTGAATTAGTGATTTTGCATTTTGGGGTAAATGTCCAGTAGTATCATTGCTGGATCACATGATAGTTCTATTTTTCGCTTTTTAAGGAAACGCCATACTGTTTTCCACAGTGGCTTCACCAGTTTGCAGTCCAACCAACAGGGCAAGAGGGTTCCTTTTTCTCCACATCCTTGCCAACACCTGTTGTATCTGTGCTGTTGATTTTAGCCATTCTGACAAGTGTGAGGTAATATCTCATTGTACTTTTGATTTGCATTTCCCTGATGTTAAGTGATAATGAACATCTTTTCATGTGTCTGTTGGCCATCTTTATATCTTCTTTAGAGAATTGTCTGTTCATGTCTTCTGCCCATTTTAATTGAATTATTTGGATTTTTAGTGTTGAGTTGTATCAGTTTTTTTATATATTTTGGATACTAACACTTTTTGGGTATGTCATTTGCAAATATCTTCTCTCATTCTGTAGGTAGCCTTTTAGTCTTGTTGATTTCTCCTTCACTGTGCGGAAGCATTTTATTTTTATGTAGTCCCAATAGTTTATTTTTGCTTCTGTTTCCCTTGCCTCAGAGGACATATCTTAAAAAAAAAAGTTGCTAGGTGATGTCAAAGTTACTGCTTGTTTTCTGTTCTAGGATTTTTATGGCTTCAGGTCTCACACTTATGTCTTTAATACATTTTGAATTTATTTCTGTGTATGGTATAATAAAGTGTTCCAGTTTCATTCTTTTACGGTTGCTGTCCAGTTTTCCCAGCACCATTTATTGAAGAGACTTTTTATTCCCAATTGGATAATCTTTCATATTTTGTTGACAATTAATTGACCATATAATTGTGGGTTTATTTCTGGGTTGTTTATTCTATTCTATTGATCTATGTATCTGTTTTTGTGCCAGTACCATACTGTTTTGATTACTATAGCTTTTTCTTTTTTTTACTATAGCTTTTTAATATAACTAGAAGTCTGGAGCTCCAGCTTTTCTTTTCTTTCTCAAAATTGTTTTGGCTATTCAGGGTCTTTTGTAGTTCCATTCAAATTTAAAAAAAAAATTTTTAAGATTTTATTTATTTATTTGACAGAGAGAGACACAGCCAGAGAGGAAACAGAAGCAGGGGGAGAGGGAGAAGCAGGCTTCCTACAGAGCAGGGAGCCCAATGCGGGACTCGATCCCAGGACTCTGGGATCATGACCTGAGCTGAAGGCAGATGCTTAACGACTGAGTCACCCAGGCGCCCTCCATTCAGATTTAGAATTGTTTGTTCTAGTTGTGTAAAATGCTGTTGCTATTTTGATAGGGATTGCATTAAATGTGTAGATTTCTTTGGGTGGTATAGAATTTTAACAATTTGTTCCTCTAATCCATGAGTATGGAATGTCTTTCCTTTCTTTGTGTTGTCTTCAATTTCCTGCAACAGTGTTTTATAGTTTTCAGAGTACAGATTTTTCAACTCTTTGGATAGGTTTATTCCTGGGCATCTTACTATTTTTGGTGCAGTTGTAAAGTGGATTATTTTCTTCATTTCTCTTTCTTTAGAGTGTAGAAATGCAACAGATTTCTGTACATTGATTTTGTATTTGGCACCTTTACTGAATTTATTTATCAGTTCTAGAAGATTTTTGGTGGAGACTATCAAATTTCCTATATATAGTATCTTGCCCTCTGCAAATAGTGAGTTTTAATTCTTCTTTACCAATGTGAATGCCTTTTATTTCTTTTTGTGGTCTCATTGCTGTGGTTAGGATTTCCAATAAAAATAAAATATTTGAATAAAAATGCTGAAAGTGGACATCCTTGTGTTGTTCATGACCATAGTGGAAAATCTCTCAGTATTTCCCATTAAGGATAAAGTTAGCTGTGGGTTTTTCATAGATGGCCTTTATTATGTTGAGGTATGTTCCATCTAAACCTACCTTATTGAGGGCTTTTATTATGAATGGATATTGTACTTTGCCAAATGCTTTTCCTGCATCTATTGAAATGATCATATGATTCTTATCTTTTCTCTTATTGATGTGATGTATCATATTGATAGATTTGCAAATATTGAACCACATTTGAAGCCCAGGAATAAATCCCACTTGATTGTGGTGAATGATTTTTTCAATGTATCATTGGATTTAGTTTGTTAGTATTCTGTTAAGAATTTTTGCATCCATGTTCATCAGGCATATGGGCTTATAGTTATTTTCTTTTTGTGGTGTATTTATCTGGTTTTAGTATCAGAGTAATGCTGGTCTCAGAATAAATTTGGAAGTTTTCTTTCCTTTTCTATTTTTTCGAATAGTTTGAGAAGAATAGGTATTAACTCTTCTTTAAATCTTTGTTTGTTCTTTAGTTTCTGTATCACTTATTTCTGCTCTAATCTTTATTATTTCCTTCCCTCTGCTTGTTTTAGGTTTTGTTTGTTGTTCTTTTTCTAGCTCCTTTAGGTGTAAGGTTAGTTTGTTTATTTGAGATTTTTCTTTCTTCTTGAGGTAGGCCTGCATTGCTATAGACTTCCCTCTTAGAACAGCTTTTGCTGCATCCCAGAGATTTTGGACATTAGTGTTTCCATTTTCATTTTTCTCCACGCAATTTTTAAATCTTTTCTTTAACTTCTTGATTGACCCATTCATTGTTTAGTACCATGTTATTTAATCTCCATGAATTTGTGCTCCTTCCAAATTTGTTCTTGTGGTTGATTTCTAGTTTCATTGTGTTGTGGTCAGAAAAGATGCATGGAATGCTTTAAAACTTTTTGAATATGTGAGACTTGTTTTATGGCCTATATATGATCTATTCTGGAAAATGTCCCATGTGCACTTTAAAAGAATGTGTATTCTTCTCTTTTTAGGATTGACTGTTCTGAATATATCTGTTAAATCCATATGGTCTAGTGCATCATTCAAAGTCACTGTTTCCTTGTTGATTTTCTGTTTGGATGATCTATTCATTGATGTAAGTGGGGTGTTAAAGACCCCTACTACTATTGTATTATCATCAATTAGTTCCTTTATGCTTGTTGCTAACTGTGTTATCTACTTAGGTGCTTTTATGTGGGTGCATAAATATTTACAATTGTTATATCTTCTTGTTGGGTTGTCCCCTTTATTATTATATGTATCTTTCTTTGTCTCTTGTTACAGTCTTTGTTTCAAAGTCAATTTTGTCTGATATAAGTATTGCTACCCTGGTTTTCTTTTGACATCCATTTGCATGATAGGTGTTTCTCCATCCCTTCACTTTCAATCTGCAGGTGTCTTACATTCAAAGTAATTATTCATAAGTATGTATTTATTGACATTTTGTTACTTGTCTGTGGTTGTTTTTGTAGTTATCCTCTGTTCCTTTCTTCTCTTGTTCTCTTTCATGGTTTGTGATATACTTGGGTTCCTTTCTCTTTATTTTTTGCACATCTATTACTAGTTTTTGATTTGTGGTTAACATTACATTTGTATATAACATCTTCTACACATAGCAGTCTATATTATGTTGATGATTACTTAAATTGTAACCCATTCTTACTCTTCTCTTCCCCATGTTTTTGGTATATGGTGTTACAATTTACATACTTTCGTTTTGTGAGTACCTTGACTGATTTTTAGATTTACTTATTATTACTGTTTTTGTCCTTCCTATCTTTTTACTCTTACTCATGGTCTTCCCTTCTCACTCAAATATTCCCCTTTAACGTTTTTTGTAGGACTGGTTTAGTGGTCATGAACTCCTTTAGCTTTTGTTTGTCTGGGAAACTCTTTATCTATCCTTCTATTCTGATGACAGCCTTGCTGGATAGAGTATTCTTGGCTGTAGATTTTCCCATTTCAGCACTTTGAATATATCATGCCACTCCCTCTGGCCTGCAAAGTTTCTGTTAAAAATTTATTGTTAGACTTATGGGGTTTCCCTTGTATGTAGCTGCTTTATTTTCTCTTGCTGCTTTAGATAGTCTCTCTTTATGACTACTTTTTACCATTTTAATTATTATGTGTTTTGGTGTGGACCTCCTCGGGTTGATTTTGTTAGGGGATCTCTGTGCCTTCTGGATCTGGATATCTGTTTCTTCCCCATATTAGGGAAGTTTTCAGCTATTATTTATTTGAATAAATTTTCTGCCCCCTTTTCTCATTTCTTCTTCTTTTGGGACTCCTATAATGCAAATGTTATTAGGTTTGATGGAGTCACTGACTTCCCTAAGTCTATTCTCATTTTGCATAATTCTTTTATCTTTCTTGTCTTCAGCTTGTTTACTTTCCATTACTCTGTCTTCTAGGTCATTAATTCCTCCCTCTACTTATTCCAGCCTGCAGTTCATTGCATCAAACATATTTCTAATCTCATTTATTGCACTCTTCTTCTCTGATTGGTTCTTTTTAATCTCTGTGTGAAGTGTCTTACTGATGCCTTCCAATCTTTTTTCATTCCAGTGAGTATCCTTATGATCATTGCTTTAAATTCTCCATCAGGCATGTTACTTATATCTGTTTTGCTTCGATCTCTGGCTGTGGCCTTGTACTTTTCTTTCATTTGGATCAAATTTCTCTGTCTTCTCATTTTGTCTAACTCTCTGTGCCTGTTTCTATGTGTTAAGAAAGTCAGCTACATGTCCTATTCTTGAAGGTAATGGCCTTATGAAGAAGAGGTCCTGTACATCCCTGCCATGTAGTGTCCCCTATTCTCCAGTGCCTGGCACTTCCAAGACAGTTTCCAATGTGTGCTGCATGTGCTTTGTTCTTTTGTCCTGGCCACTTTATCCTTCAGGCCAGTCATCTACAGAAGCTTTCTTTGCCTATTTTGGGCAGTGTTTGTTCCTGAATGTGGAGATTTTAACCAGCTGTGCTCTGGTCTGCTTATGAAATAGGACCTGTTGCCACTGCCACTGCCACTAGAACTGGGGGGGTCTGCAAAAGAAGTCCTGCATTGGAAGACATGGTGTGGGCAGGGTTTGGGGCTGGTCTTCTGGGGGACGGGGCTTACTACACTGGGAGTGAGGCAAGAGTGACTGGGAAGGGCAGTTCCATCAGAATGGGGGGCAGGGAAGTCAAGGAATTTATCCAAGATTACATAGCTTTTGGTGAGAGATCTGTAATTTTAGATTTTGACATCCTTTCCTTTCTACTGTTATCCTAAAATTTTAGGTCATGCTCATATTGTTAATCCAGGGGCTCTAGTTATACTAGGGGCCCATAAAAGATGGCCACCAAGAATAACTCCTTTATCCACTGATTACCTGAATATCAAACTGAAACCATCTACATGTGAAATGACCATTTTTTTAAAAAGCATAAAACTTGTACTGTGCTGTTGGTTTGAATTGAAAATTGGCAATGTTCGATCGACTATGCCATCCTGTTCACCATGAGATTTTCATAAAGAATAAAGAGAGAAAAACAAAATAGAGCAGCTTAAGTTCCATGGTTAAAAAGATACCCAAATGTTTCTTCCCTGAAATTTCACCACTTTAGACCTACACTGTTTTATATAGCAGCTATGAGCCACATGTGGCTGGTCCAAATTGAGATGTGCTCTAAGTATAAAATATACACCAGATTTCTAAGATTCAGTACAAAACTATAAAATATCTTATTAATAATTTTATACTGTTTACATAATAAAATAACAATACTTTGGATATTCAGGGTTTAAAAAGTATATTACAATTAATATTACTTATTTAAAAACTTTTTATGAGGTTTTTCTGGGGCACCTGGGTAGCTCAGTTGATTAAGCAACTGCCTTTGGCTCAGGTCATGATCCTGGAGTCCCAGGATTGAGTCCCGCATCGGGGGTCCCTGCTCAGCAGGGAGTCTGCTTCTCCCTCTGACCCTCCCCCCTCATGCTTTCTCTCTCTATCTCATTCTCTTTCTCAAATAAATAAATAAATAAATAAACCTTTTATGATGTTTTTAGAAAATTTTTTCATATTTAAATTCAATCAGCCAACATACAGTACATCATTAGTTTCAAATGTAGTGTTCAACAATTTGTCAGTTACATATAACATCCAGGGCTCATCACATTATGCGGCTTTTGGAAAATTTTAAATCACTGGTAGAACACCCATTCATGATTAAAGTACTCAAAATTAGGGAAAGAGATACTTTCTCAACTTGATAAAGTACATCTTTATCCCATCCACTCAACAAAAAAAAACTTACTGGGAATGTCATACTTAATGGTGAAAGGCTGAATGCTTTTCCCCTAAGATCAGGAAGAAGGCAAAGATATCCACTTGGATCACTTTTATTTCACATAACACTGGAAGATCAATACACTGCAATAAGGCAAGGGAAAAAAACAAAAGGCATACAAATTGGAAGAAAAGAAATAAAACTATGTCAATATGCAAACATAATGGACTGCATAGAAAATCCCAAAGAGTCTAAAACAATTCTAACACTAATAAGTGAATTCAGCAAGGTCACAGGATATAAGATCAATGCATGAAAATCAATCACATTCCTATATGCTAACAATGAACATGTAGAAACAAATTAAAAAGATAATACCATTTATAATCATTCCAAAGAAAATAAAATGCTGAGGTATAATACCCTTAACAAAATATGCATGGGAATTAATATGCTAAAAATTATAAAATGCTGATGAAATAAATTAAAGAAGACTTAAATAAACAGCTATATACCATGGTCATGAAGAGGAAAACTCAACATAAAAAAGACATCAATTCTCCCTCCAAATTGACCTACATGTTTAATGCAACTCCAAAAAAAGTCCCAGTAAGGATTTTTGGAGACATGAGCAAGCTTATTCTAAAATTTATAGGATGTGGAATTTAAGAATCAAAATAAATGAGCAAAGGGAAAAGAGAGAGAAACCAAGAAACAGACTCTTAACTCTAGAGAACAAACTGAGGGTTTCCAGATAGGAGGTGGGTGGATATATGGGGGAAATAGGTGATGGGAATTAGGGAGTGCACTTATCATGATGAGCACTGGGTAATGTATGGCATTATTCAATCACTATACTGTACACCTGAAACTAATATAACACTGTATGTTAACTATACTGGAATCATACTAAAAAAGAAAATTGGATTTTTTAAATATTATAATATGATAACTTTGGAAAGCAGATTGTCTCCCTTTTCTTTCTTCTTTTTTTTTGTTTTTGCTAATTATTGTTGATTGTAGGTGTTTGTTTTTCTATTTTCTTTTAGTAAAGACTGTATGTTTGGTCACGCATGCCCACTGAATTCTCCATTCCATTAGTTAAATGGTCAGGTAGTGATTTATAGAAATGTCTTTAAATGCCAGAAACTTTGTTTCTGTGAAAGTCCATAGGAAGAGGATAGAAAGATAAGCTACAGACTTGGAGAAAATATTTCTAAAAGACACATATGACAAAGAACTAGTATCTAGAATATATAAAGAACTCTGAAAACTCAATAGTTAAAAAAAATACAAATAGAAAACAGGCAAAGGGCATAAACAGACATTTCACTAAAGATATACAGATAGCAAGTAAACACATGGAAACTTGTTCAATATCATTAGCCATGAGGGAAATGAAATTAAAACTACACCTATCAGAATGACTAAAATAAGAGATAGTGACAAAATCAAATGCTGGTAAGGATACAGAGAAACTGAATGAGTTATACATTGATGGTGGAAATGTGAAATGATATACTCATCCTGGAAAAGCTTCTCAGTTAATAACAAAATTAAATAAGAGTTTATCATACAACCCAATAATTACATCCTTGAGCATTTATTACTGAGAAATGAAAATTTATATTCATAAAAGTTTTATGTGGTATACCTATGCCATGGAGTACCACTCAGCAATAAAAAAGAATGGACTACTGAAACATCAAACAACTTAGATAAATCTCCAGGGAATTACGCTAAGGCTAAAAAAAATGACTGTCCCAAAAGGTCCCAAATTGTATGATTCCAATCATATAACATTCTTGAAATAATAAAATTATAGAGATGAAGAAATGATTAATGGTTGCTGGGGGTGGGGATTGGGAGGGTGGGAGGTAAGTGCATGTGGCTATAAAAGGGCCATACAAGGAATCCTTGTAGTGATGGAGCTACTCAGTTTCCCCACTGTGGTGGTGGTTGATTACACAAACATACACAAGAAATAAAACTGTATAGAACTAAATACAAACACACGTGCACACACATACACACACAATACAAGTTAAACAAGAAATCTCTGAAAAAGATTGGTGGACTGGATCTATGTCCATATGCTGTTTGTGCTATTATACTATAGTTTTTTGCAAAATATTACTAATGAGCATAACCACTCATCAACCACACTGCATCTCTCTGCATGTTTTCTTAGAACTACATGAGAATTTATAATTCTATTAATAAAAATTTCAATTAAAAATTTCTTATATGCTCACATTACATTTCTATTTGATAGCATTACTCTAGAACATTCCTTTTTAATTTTTAAAATAGTGGGTAGTTGCTGAAATAGATACAAATGTTAACACTTTGGCATTAAGTAAAACTCATTGTGATCATGTTTCACTTAAGTGCTATTTGTCTTAATTCATTACAATATGATAATACCCACAAGGTCCACCTCCCCCACATACATTATCTGCTTAGCACCTATAAACAGGATTGAACTTCAAAATATCTCACAACCAGTATGTCATAGACACTAATGAGGTGGCACAATTGCTTAATATAACTGGTACAACCATATTAGTGTAACGAGCTAAATATCAGACCTATTATAGACATGTGCTTTTAACTCTTGCCCAATACTATGCTATTTCCTACATGACATATTTTTGGGATACCAGAAAAAACCTACCTACCTCATGACAACCAACCAATTCTCAGTAAAAATACATTGAGCACTGTTGTAACAGTAGAGATCCTAATGGATTAAAAGTTGAAGGCCTAGGGCACCTGGGTGGCTCAGTCATTAACCATCTGCCTTCAGCTCAGGTCATGATCCCAGGGTCCTGGGATCAAGCCCCGCATCAGGCTCTCTGCTTGGCAGGAAGTCTGCTTCTCCCTCTCCCACTCCCCCTGCTTGTGTTCCCTCTCTCGCTATGTCGCTCTCTGTCAAATAAATAAAATCTTTAAAAAAAAAGTTGAATGCCTAGATGATTGCTGTATGACCTTGGGCAAGTTCTGTCTTCCCACAATTTTCTTATCTTCAGTAAGAAGGGATTACATGACATTCTTTCCACCACAAACATTCTGTGAGTATCTTTAGTCAATTATTCCATCTAAACCAAAAGAACACAAAACAAGCAAACAAATAAAACTATGATGGAATTTGCATGGAAAGAGTTCAATTATAGTCAAAGAACAAAGTCAATCTGATGAAAGGTTAATGGTTTCCACAAGTATTATTTTTCTATAAGGTCATTAGACATTACCAGCAAAGGAGTTAAAAAAACCAAATAGCAAATTTTACATTTCTCCCAAGGCTGGTATGCTGATAGCTGTACTACTTTAATCATTTAGTTGGAGACTAAAGTAGAAGCTTTTGGGGGTCCAAACTTTCTCCTCTTCAATTGCCCGGAGATGCAGAAAGCTGGGAACCAGACCCAATTCAATGGGTCATAACCCAACGCCTAAGAGAATAAAAGTATAGGGAAACAGCAGGGAGGCAGAGAACATATATCTGTAGTTGCCCAGGCAAAGAATCATTTAGGAGAAGGGAGAAGCTGCTCTTAGACCACCTAGATTTGTAGCCCAAGGTATTCTAAGTGACCACGCGAGAAAGATGGAGTCTGACAGACTTAGGTTCTAACCCTAGGTCCACCACTTACTAGATTGGTGGCCTTAGTAATGGTGTTTTATCTCAATCTAAAAATTGAATAATAATATCACACCTCACTGGAAGGAAAACATGAGATAACGTGTATTAAATCAGCTAGCACAGAGTTTGGCACATAGAAAATATATAGTTAGTGATAATGCCTGCAGTTAAGGTTCTCTTGAAATCCCAGTCTCCACTAACCCACAGGCCAGTTCCCAGATGTTGGCACCTGGAACAAGATGGACAATAAAATCCAGAGAGGCATTGGGTATAAGGCATACTGATCTTACCCTTTGGTTATGGAAGTTGATACCTAAAGATAATCCAGAGAAACCAACATAGTTTAGTACTCTGGCTTTAGAAAGAAAAAATAAAACAGTGGAAGAAGAAAGCAAATCAGTGCTCCATTCCTACCTCCCCTTGCAGCCTCCAAAAGCTAGCCTACCAAAAGCAGTCAAAGGACTGAGTATTCAGGTAAGGAATCAGTTTGGGAGAAAAGAGAAGAAAATGTACTCAGAGGGCTATTAAAATACACACATTGGTGTATAGTCTGAAGCTGCTTTTCTAATACCTAACCCAGCAATGTTCTGGAAATGGGAGTTATGATAAAGAGGGGACAAGAACCCTTCAGCAGTGCTTTACTTTTGCTTGGATTAGGGCAACCCCAATAGGGTTTCTGAACTATGCTGCTGACCCCATTAGTGATGTTTCTCTTTGTATTCAAACTTAGCCCTAACTTATCCTTAATCTGAAGGGTCTAGAATGAAGACTTATATGGTAGACTGTGACTATGATGAAAGCAACAATGTTTTTGTTGGTCAACCACCTTTTAAGAGGGCAGCTTCCTTATGTCCCATCCCTGTAAAGTCGTGTTTTCTGTTATAATGTATTACAACCTCCTCTCTCAGGTTTTATTTGATCAGAGTTCCAAGTGCTTCCTCTTCCAGAGATAACTACATTTTGCAAGGGAACTCTGAGAGGTACAAAGAAATGGTAGAATAGTAAGCTTCCAGCTCATTCTCCCAAGTGCTGCTTCCAACACTAAAATCAATCATAAATAACTTGAGTAACTGCTGGCCACATTCCAGGTGGACCTCAATAACAAATATTTATTGAGCCTCTACCATGTTCCAGACACTTCCACATGCATTGTCTCATATCTTTCCCAGAAAATAGCCAAGCATGTGTTATTAACTCTATTTTACAAATAATGACGCTGAAACACGGGGAAGTTAAGTGCAATTCTCAGGAGCACACAGCTAGCAAATAAATGTGTTAAGAACTTAAATCAAGACTACCCTACCACAAGGCTACTGTACTTTCTACTACATGTAATAAATGGCCTTTTCTGAAATCACAGTGACTTAAAAATCACATTCAAGTCTCAATTCACTGGCTCTGAGAAAACTAGGCAGATCCTGCTCCTGGCAGAACCCCTGACAAATTGGTGGTTGGTTAGGGAATTAAAGGGTGTCATAATCTTCCAACTCTTTTCCCCTTGCCACTAAAAATCTGACCAAGAAACTATGTAATAAACAAAAACAACTAAACATATGCTTTAGGAAAATCTTTGCCCTTTCTGGACCTGTTTTATTTTTGTATGTGAGATAATTTGAATTAGGTAATCCCTAATGTTCCTTATGACTGAAATATTATGATTCTATGAAAACTATTGGTATCATAGAGATTGAACAGTTTCACAACATAAATTCCAAGCAGCGAGCCCATTCCGTTACTAGGTCTGTAGGCTATTGTTGCATCCCCTTTGTTCCCTTACAGCCTCTCTGTAACACAGAATTCCCCACATAAGACACTAGACAAAGTCCCAACTGGCCTTAACAGAAGTTGTTACCTAAGGATAAAGCTGGAACCTCAGCCATTGCTCTTCTGAAAACTAAAAAGATCACAGCATTGAACTATGTCTAGGTAGGAAAAAAGAAGCTATTCATGGTCTATGAATACATGCTGTTTCAGTTCCAACTGCTTATGCATTTACATCTGTTTCCATTCATGGAAATGTGATCACCTTTTTTAGAATTATGGCAAAAGATGGATAATGTACTGTGAAAATCTTTCCGTTGCTGTTCTGAATCATGTAATCTGGAAACATCCATGGAACATTTAAAATGACTGATGGCTTTGTAATTATATTTCAGAGGAATGGGCAATGTAACTGAACAGGTGTAGGGGTGTGGAAAAAATAGTATATGAATCTAAAGGATTTACTTCTCCGAACTTCTTCTGTTGCAGGCTGTGCCTGAATGTTATTTCACTTTCCTGACCCATCTCCTAATTTGTAAAATAAGGGAGTTACAACAACCCAGAATGGCTGACCTTGCCTGATAAACCAAAGTAAGTTGTAAGGCACCCCCAAAGGTGAGAGGAAATAAAAATAATTATCATGACAAAAGGGAGAAAAGTAGCACTGACAGATGTAAAATAAAAATTTCTCTCTACTCCTACTTCTTTTCTAACTCCCCAGAAGTAATCAATGTTAACTACTCTTGTTGTAGCATCTTGGACATTTCCTATGCATATGTAAATATGTATGTAATCTCTTTTATATTTCAGATGATAAATACATAAATGCATATATAAAAACGGACCTTAAAATTAAGTAAGCAGCCATGTTTTTGTAAAGCATTATATATTTCTATACTTGTGTTTATTCTTATAAAGGAGTAATCCCTAGAAGTAGAATTAAATTTAATATATTATATCTTAAACTTTTAGTAATTATACTTTAGAAGTATTGTTATACATACTAAAAAGTAACTTTTATACAAATGTATACCTAATATTTCATGCTATTAGATTAGTACCCCTCCAAGATACACACACGAACTATGTGTAGTTTCATGTTAATTTTAATTATTGTACCCACAAAAGTTCGGCCTACAATTAGATTTAATTATTTTAAAATTCTTAACCATATCTGCAGCTCTACTAGGTTTATTTAATTTTTCTTACTCTCCTAGACTTTTCAGTGTATGTGTGCATAATACTTTAAAAATTACAAGTCAACATATCATGTTTCCAAGGTTCATCCAGATTATAGCATATGCTTCATTCTTTTTTATGGCTGAATAATATTCCATAGGATGGATAAACCATATTTCATTTATGTATTCATCAACTGATGGCATTTGGGTTGTTTCTACTTTCTGGCTTTTTGTTTTTATTTATTCAAGTGTAGTTGACACACAATGATACATTAATTTCATATGTACAACATAATGATTTGACAACTCTATACCTTATGCTATGCTCACCACAAGTATAGCTATCATCTGTCACCATATAATGTTATTACAATAACATTAACTATATTCCCAATTCTGTGTCTTTTATCCCTCTGATTTATTTAATCCATAACTGAAAGGCTGTATTTCCCACTTCTCTTCACCCATTTTGCCCATCCCCTCATCCCCCCACCTGTAACCATCAGTTTCTTCTCTGTATTTATAAGTCTGATTCTGCATTTTGTGTTTATTCCTTTGTTTTGTTTTGTAGATTACACATATAAGTGAAATCACATGATATTTGTCTTTTCAGTCTAACTTATTTCACTTAGCATAATACCCTCCAGGTCCACCTATGTTGTTGCAAATGGCAAGATCTTACCTTTTTTATGCTGTGTAATATTCTTGTGTATGCATGTGTGTGTGTGTGTGTGTGTGTGTGTGTGTGTGTGTGTGTGTGTGATATCTTCCTTATCCATTCATCTCCTGATGGACACTTATGTTGCTTCCATATCTTGGCTATTGTAAATAATGCTGCAGTAAACCTAGGAGTGCAGATATCTTTTTGAATTAGTGTTTTTGATTTCTTTGCAAAAATATCCAGTAGTAGAATTATTGGATTTTACGGTATTTCTATTTTGGGCCATTATAAATATTGCTGCTAATGAACACAAGGGTACAGCTTTTTATCTGTACACCTATTTTAATTCTACTGGATATACACCTAAGAGCTATTTGAAAGACATTAGGCCCAAAAGGCCACATATTGTATGATTATATTTATATGAAATAAAGAGAATAGGTAAATCCATAGAGATTACTGGTTTCCAAAGGCTGGGGGAAGTGAGGAATAGAGATTTGCTGCTTAAAGGGTATTAGGTTTCTTTTGGTGTGATAAACTGTTTTACAATTTGTTGTGATGGTGATATAACACTAAATGTACTAAAAGCCTCTAAATTATTTACTATTAAATTTGCTCAAATGTTGAATTTTATATTATGTGAATTATACCTCAAAAATACAAGTTCATACAGTTTATGTTACATTAACTATGCCACATAGTTTTTGGTTTTAAACTTTTATTTTGCAATAACTTTGGATTTACACAAAAGTTGCATAAATTGTAGTTTCCATATACCCTTTTTCCTACTTCCCTGATGTTAACATCCTACATAACCATTGACAATCATCAAAATAGTATACTACTATACTACTAACAGTATACTATTATTAACTAAAGACCTCATTTAAGTTCCACCAGTTTTTTTCACTAACAACTTTTTTCTGTTATAGTATACAATCCAAAATTTCAAATTGCATTTGCTTCTTAGATCCCTTTATCTGCTTTGGTCTGTAAGTGTTTCCCAACTTCTCCTTGCCTTCAGTGATCTTGATACTATTGAAGGATATTGCTCATTCATAGAATAGCATTCAATTTTGTTTTTTCCATTAGATATTCTTTCCCACTTTGTGGAAGATTAGTTGACCATAGAGTTGAGGGTCCATTTCTGGGATTTCTATTCTGCTCCATTGATCTATGTGTCTATTTTTGTGCCAGTACCATGCTGTCTTAATGATCACAGCTTTGTAATATAGCTTGAAGTCAGGCATTGTGATGACCCCAGCTTTGGTTTGTTTTTTTTTTTTCCAATGTTCCCTTGGCTATTCAAGGTCTTTTATGGTTCCATACAAATTTTAGGATTGTTTGTTCCAGCTCTGTGAAAAAAAGTCGATGGTATTTTGATAGGGATTGCACCGAATGTGTAGATTGCTCTGGGCAGCATAGACATTTTCACAATGTTCATTCTTCCAATCCATGAGCATGAAATATTTTTCCCTCTCTTCATGTCTTCTTCGATGTCTTTCATAAGTTTTCTGTAGTTTCTAGATTAAATATCTTTACCTCTTTGGTTAGGTTTATTCCTGGGTAACTTATAGTCTTTAGTGCAATTGTAAGTGGGATTGATTTCTTAATTTCTCTTTCTTCAGTCATGTTATTAGTGTATAGAAATGCAACTGATCTCTGTGCATTGATTTTGTATCCTGCTACATTGCTGAATGGCTTTATGAGTTCTAGCAATTTGGGGGTAGAGTCTTTTGGATTTTCCACATAAAATATCATGTCATCTGTGAAGAGAGAGAGTTTGATTTCTTTGCCAATTTGAATGCCTTTTATTTCTTTTTTTTTTTTGTCTGATTGCTGAGGCTAGGACTTCTACTACAATGTTGAACAATAGTAGTGAAAGTGGGCATTCCTTTCATGTTCCTGACCTTAAGGGAAAAGCTCTCAGGTTTTCCCCACAGAGAATATTATTCTCTGTGGGCTTTTCATAGATGGTTTTTATGATATTGAGGAATGTTCCCTCTATCCCCACACTCTGAAGAGTTTTAATCAAGAAAGGATGCTGTATTTTGTCAAGTGCTTTTTCTGCATCAGTTGAGAGGATCATATGGTTCTTGTCTTTTTTTTTTTTTTTTACTAATGTGCTCTATCACGTTGGTTGATTTGCAAATGTTGAACCACCCTTGCATCCCAGGAATAAATCCCAACTAGTCATGATGGATAAACCTTTTAATGTACTGTTGGATCCTATTGGCTAGGATCTTGTTGAGTATTTTGGCATCTATGTTCATCAGGGATATTGGTCTGTAATTCTCCTTTTTTGAGGGGGTCTTTGTCTGGTTTTGGAATCAGGGTAATGCTGGCCTCATAGAACGAGTTTGGAAGTTTTCCTTCCATTTCTATTTTTGAAACCGCTTCAGAAGAATAGGTATTATTTCTTATTTAAATGTTTGGTAGAATTCTCCTGGGAAGCCTTCTGGCTCTTGACTCTTATTTTTTGGGAGGCTTTTGATTACTGTTTCAATTTCCTTGCTTGTTATTAGTCTGTTCAGGTTGTCTATTTCTTCCTGTTTCAATCTTGGTAGTTTATAAGTTTCCAGGAATGCATCCATTTCTTTCAGATTGCTTAATTTGTTGGCATATAGCTGCTGATAATATGTTCTAACAATTTTCTCTATTTCCTTGGTATTAGTCGTGATCTTTCCCCTTTCATTCATGATTGTATTGATTTGAGTCCTTTCCCTTTTCTTTTGAATATGTCTGGTCAGAGGTTTACCAGTCTTATTAATTCTTTCAAAGAACCAGCTTGTAGTTTCATTGATCTGTTCTACTGTTCTTCTGGTATTCATTTCATTGATCTCTGCTCTAATCTTTACTATTTCTCTTCTCCTGCTTGGTTTAGGTTTTATTTGCTGTTCTTTCTCCAGGTCCTTTAGGTGTAAGGTGAGCTTGTGCATTTGGGATTTTTCTGATTTTCTTGAGTGAGGCTTGGATGGCTATGTGCTTTCTGCTTAGGAGCACATTTGCAGTATCCCATAGGTTTTTAACCAATGTGTTTTCATTTTCATTAGTTTGCATGAACTGTTTAAGTTTTTCTTTAATTTCCTGGTTGACCCATTCATTCTTTAGCAGGATCCTCTTTATCCTCCAAGTGTTTGAGTTCCTTCCAAATTTCTTCTTGTGATTGAGTTCCAGGTTCAAAGAATTGTGGTCTGAAAATATGCAGGGAATAATCTCAATCTTTTATTGGTTGAGACCTGATTTGTGACCCAGTATGTGACCCATTCTGGAGAAAGTTCCATGTGCACTCAAAAAGAATGAGTATTCTGTTGTTTTAAGATCGAATGTTCTATATATATCTGCCAAGTCCATCTATACAATGTGTCCTTCAAAGTTCTTGTTTCTTTGCTGATCTTCTGCTTAGATGATCTGTCTATTGTTTTTAGTGTGGTGTTGAAGTCTCCTTCTATTAATGCATTATTATCTGTATGTTTCTTTACTATGGTTATTAACTGGTTTATATAATTGGCTGCTCCCACTTTGGGGGCATAGATATTTACAATTGTTAGATTTCCTTGTTGAATAGACCCTTTAAGTATGATATACTGTCCCTCTACATCTCTTACTATGGTCTTTGGCTTAAAATCTAATTTGTCTGATATGAGGATGGCTAACCCAGCTTTCTTTTGAGGTCCATTAGTATGGTAAATGGTTCTCCATACCCTCACTTTCAATCTGGAGATGTCTTTGGATTCAAAATGAGTCTCTTGTAGACAACATATGGAAGGGTCCTGGTTTTTATCCAATTTGCAGCCCTGTGTCTTTTCAGAGGAGCATTCAGCCCATTTACATTCAGAGTATTGAAAGATGAATTTAGTGCCATTGTATTGCCTCCAAAGTCTCTGTTTCTGTAGATTGTCTCATTTACTTTCTGTTCTTATGTTTCTTTTGGGCTCTCTCTTCACTTACAGGATCCCCCTTAATATTTCTTTCATGACTGGCTTGGTGGTCACATATTCTTTCAGTTTCTGTCTGTTCTGAAAACTTTTTATCTCTCCTTCCATTCTGAATGACAGCCTTGCTGGATAAAGTATTCTTGGCTGCATGTTCTTCTCATTTATTACCCTGTATATATCTTGCTAGCCCTTTCTGGACTGCCAGGTTTCTGTGGATAGGTCTTATGTTATTCTGATATTCCTCCCTCCACACATAAGGAATCTCCTCTCCCTAGCTGCTCTCAAGATGGCTTCTTTGGCTCTAAGATTTATAAACTTCACTGTTATATGTCAGGGTGTTGATCTGTTTTTATTGATTTTGGGAGGTGTCCTCTCTGCCTCTTGGACATGAATGGTTGTTTCCATCCCCCAGATTAGGGAAGTTGTCAGCCATGATTTGCTCCAATATACTTTCTAGCCCTCTCTCAATTTCCACCCCCTTTGGGATCCCAGTGATGCTGACTTTGGATCTTTTCACTGCATCATTAAATTCTCTAAGTCGTCCTTCATAGGCTATGAGTTGTTGCTTTTCTCTTTTTCTCAATTTCCTTTCCATCAGCCTGTCTTCTAGATCACTTATTCTCTTTTGCTTCACTGATCCTAGCTGTTAGAGTATCCAGTTTAGACTGCATCTCATTCATAACGTTTTTACATTCAGCCAGATTAGATCTCATTTCCACCCTCAGAGATTCTGTATTGTCATGTATGCTCTTTTCAAGTCTAGTTATTAACTTTATAATTGCTCTCCTGAATTGTATCTCTGACATCTGGCTTGTATCCATATTGATTAGTTCCGTGGCAGAGGACATTGCCTCTGGTTCTTTTCTTTGTTATGAGTTCCTCCTCCAAGTTATTCTGTTCAGCAAAGGATGGGTGAGCAAATGAACAGAGTCCAAAATATCAACCACGACTCAAGCAAAATACACCCTAGAAAAGATCCAAACTGGTCGGAAGGCACCAAAGATATATGAACAAGGTCAAACTGAAATAAAACAATAAAAAAGCGGGAGAGAGGCATTGTAGTCTCACAGGGTGGACAAAGCAGGGTGATCCACTTGTTCCTGATTGAATTTTGGTCTATGTGTTAGAAGACAGTATATCCCAAAATTGCAAAGAAAGCAGAATTATATATATAAAATATAATTTAATATATATATATTAGAGTAAAAAAAGGTCTAGAATGAGGCATAATTCTATAAAATGTAATGTAAAAAAAGTTAAAAAATGACTTGAAAACATAAGTTGGAAGATAAGAATCTATTTGAAATGGGAAAATGTTAAAAAAAAAAAAAGGAAATGTAAAATTTTAGCCTGAAGGATAAACAAGTAGTGAGGAAACACCTGGAGCTCAATATATTATCTTCCCCTGGCACTGTAGTTTTACAGTCTTGTGGTCTCCATAAGCTTGTCATTCATCTGTTCTTCCAGTCTGTCTTCTGGGGGAGGGATCTGCTCTGTGGCTTCTCAGGTGTCTCTGCCAGGGTGGAGTTTCCCTTTGTCTTAATGTGAGTTGGTCGACTGTGTGGCTTTTGTTCCCTGGTGGCTTTCCATGCCTCTTCAGAGGGTCAGATCAAAAATGGCTGTGCCAGGGACAGGGAGCAAGATGGCGGAGAAGTAGGAGACCTAGATTTCGTCTGGTCTCAGGAATTCAGCTGAATAGGGATCAAACCATTCAGAACACCTACAAACTCAACAGGAGATCGAAGAGGAGAGTAGCAACAACTCTCTGAACAGAGAAGCGACCACTTACTGGAAGGTAGGACGTGCGGAGAAGTGAATCCAAGGCGATATTCGGGAGGATAGACGGCAGGGGAGGGGCCTCCGCCGTCCGCTTCTGGCAAGTGCTAGAGCCACAGAACACAAAATCGGAACTTTTAGAAGTCGGCTCCGCAGAGGGACCTCGCTGCAGTGGCTAAACGGGGGGGTGGAACCCTCGCGGGACAGTGTGGTCTTGGAACCCTCGGGGTGACAGAAAGACCGGGGGTGCCTGAGTGTGGCAGAGCTCCCAGGTACCGGAGTGGGGAAGCTGGCTGCAGAGACGGAGCCGAGGCGCGGGCTCTCAGCTCGGGGTGGCCATAAACTGTGATCCGTGGCCCAGTCGGGCCACTGCTCTTCCAGCAGGGACCCAACAAGCGGCAGAGCTGGGGAGACTCCCCTTCCTCCCCCGGGAGGAGTGGCACGGGAATGCACCACAGGGATCTGCTGGGTTTGGAGACTCCACACAGGGTCGGGTGCCAGAGATAGAAACGCTCAGTCACAGGCCGGGTGAGCACGGAGTGCGGCCGGAGACCAGGGAGACGGGAGTGACTGATTTTCTCTGGGGGCGCACTGAGGAGCAGGGCCCCGAGTTCTCGGCTCCTCCGGGTGGAGATTGGGAGGCCACCATTTTCACCCTGGTCCTCCAAAGCTGTACCGAGAGCTTGCAGGGAACAAAAGATATTGAGAGCAAACCCGAGCAGCTTCCTTAGCCCAGACCGACAAGGGCGGGGCAATTCAGCCTCCGGCAAAGACATTTGGAAACCACAGCAACAGGGCCCTCCCCCAGAAGATCAGCACGAAGAGCCAGCAAGCCAAGACCAAGTTTACCGATCAAGGAGAACGGGAGAACTCCAGCGCTAGGGGAATACTGCACATAGAATTCATGGCTTTTTTTTACCATGATTCATTAGTTCATCAAAGTTAATTTTTGTTAACTGTTTTTCTTTTTCCCTTTTTCAACCAACATCTTATTAATCCCTTTTAAAAAAAAACATTTTTTATTTTTCATTTTTAGAGTCATATTTTATCCCTTCATAGAAGTTACCCTTATTTTTGGCATATATATATAAGTTGTTCTCTCTTTAAAATTTTGAGATACAGTTTCTTCTAACAGATAAAAATATACCCTAAATCACTAGTGTATGGCTTTGTTCTAGTCTCCTGCCTGATCACATTCTCTCCCTTTTTCCTTTTTTTTTCTTAAATCTTCTTTCTTTTTTCAAACAACTTCTTATCTTATCAAGTCCTTTTATAAAATCTTTTATAATTTTCATCTTTACAGTCATCTTCCATCCCTTCATTCTATCAACCCTTATTTTGTACATATATGTCTTTCTTCCTTTAAAATTTTAGCAGGCACTTTCTTCTAACAGACCAAAATACGCCCAAAATCTAGTGTGTGGCACTGATCTATGCATTAGCCTGATCATATTTGATCATATTCTGTTTCTTTTTGTATTGTTCTGTTTTTGTTTTAATCTATTTTTCTTTTTTTTCTCTTTCTTTTTTCTTTCTTTCCCTTTCTTTTCCCCTGGTTTCAGGTCTTTTCTGATTTGTATACAGTATATTTGGTGGGGACGTTGTAAACCTGTTAGCATTCGGTTCTCTCATTCATCTAGTCTCCTCTGGACAAAATGACAAGATGAAAAAAATCACCTCAGCAAAAAGAACAAGAGGTAGTACCGTTAGACAGGGACCTACTCAATACGGACATTAGTACGATGTCGGACCTAAAGTTCAGAATCATGACCTTAAAGATACTAGCTGGGCTTGAAAAAAGCGTGGAAGTTATTAGAGAAACCCTTTCTGGAGAAATAAAAGAACTAAAATCTAACCAAGTCGAAATCAAAAAGGCTATTGATGAGGTGCAATCAAAAATGGGGGCACTAACTGCTAGGATAAATGAGGCAGAAGAGAGAATCAGTGATATAGAAGACCAAATGATGGAAAATAAAGAGGCTGTGAAAAAGAGAGAGAAACAACTACAGGATCACGAGGGCAGAATTCGAGAGATAAGTGATACGATAAGATGAAACAACATTAGAATAATTGGGATCCCAGAAGAAGAAGAAAGAGAGAGAGGGGCACAAGGTATATTGGAGCAAATAATAGCAGAGAACTTCCTTAATGTGACGAAGGAAACAGGCATCAAAATCCAGGAGGCACAGAACCCCTCTCAAAATCAATAATAATAGGTCAACACCCCATCTAAAAGTAAAACTTACAAGTCTCAGAGACAAAGAGAAAATCCTGAAAGCAGCTCAGGAGAAGAGATATGTAACCTACAATGGTAGAAACATTAGATTGGCAACAGACCTATCCACAGAGACCTGGCAGGCCAGAAAGGACTGGCAAGATATCTTCAGAGCACTAAACGAGAAAAATATGCAGCCAAGAATACTATATCCAGCTAGGCTGTCATTGAAAATAGAAGGAGAGATAAAAAGCTTCCAGAACAAACAAAAACTAAAGGATTTGCAAACACGAAACCAGCCCTCCAAGAAATATTGAAAGGGGTCCTCTAAGCAAAGAGAGAGCCTAAAAGCAGCAAAGATCAGAAAGGAACACAGACAACATACAGTTAACAGTCACCTTACAGGCAATACAATGGCACTAAATTCATACCTTTCAATAGTCACCGTGAATGCAAATGGGCTCAATGCCGCAATCAAAAGACACAGGCTATCAGATTGGATTAAAAAACAAGACCCATCAATATGCTGTCTGCAAGAGACTCATTTTAGACCCAAAGACACCCCCAGATTGAAAGTGAGGGGGTGGAAAACCATTTACCATGCTAATGGACACCAAAAGAAAGCTGGGGTGGCAATCCTTATATCAGACAAACTAGATTTTAAAACAAAGACTGTAATAAGAGATGAGGAAGGACACTATATCCTACTTAAAGGGTCTATCCAACAAGAAGATCTAACAATTGTAAATATCTATGCCCC